>NC_092501.1:99480941-99788545 GCF_047511675.1 Marmota flaviventris | reverse complement strand
ATTCATGTTTTCTGTGGCTGTTAGTTTTGTCATTAAAAAAAAAATTGATACAGATTTGAAAGGTGTGTCAGGTATCATTTAATTTACCAGTGGTGAGAAATTAAAATGAATGATATGATATGGTATTTATTATTATTATTATTTTTATTTTCCAACTAGCATCTGAACCCATTTCTTTGAAAAACTTAAAAAGACGATCACAATTTTTTGAACAAGGTAAACCACAAAGCTAATAGTATGTTCCCTTTCATGGACTTGTTTTCATTCTCCATTCTTCTGATGGTCTGTGGTTCTGGGAACTGAGCCTCTTCAGTTTGGCTGTCATTATGACCCAGCAACATAACCCATTTCCATTCTTTCCCTAGGCTCATCAGGCTTTTCTTACAGTTCATGGGTCTACCTCTGTGGTAATGGGTCTTTGTGTGTCCTTTGTATAGCTATAAAGGTTTTTTCTCTTTTAACTGATTAAAAAACAAATAAAAACAAAAAACTGAGATGCTGTTAAACACACATGTCTTTCCACTGGGTGGTAACAGTAAGAAATGAGGAGTTTCATTTAAATCTTACTACTTTCTACAAATTGCATAATGTTACACTACACCAACATACAATTGACCAATCTTTAAAAACTGACCTGTTTTTGGTTGTGAAAATGCTCTGAATAAAGAGTAGAATTATTTGTTGCTATGGGATGGTGGCTTTGGAATGTCAATGTGACTTCAAAGTAATAAATTAATTTGAGTTGCATCTGAGGACAGGTGCATTTTGGGCTTCTTGATGTTGGTGTAGGTTGGGCAGGGCTGTTTCACAAATACGTGATGCATGTGACATTTCCTCCCTTTCACGATTGTCGGTTGCTCTGTCTCATGAATGCAATTTGAGCTCTGTTTTTTGCTATGAAGAACTTAAAAGTAATGTTCAACATTCGAGATGCAACAGCTGGAGCAGATTGTGCTGTTGTTGTCTAAAATGTTATTCTTCCTTTTAAGATTACTGAAACACAAACCTGTCTTATAACATGATACTGGACTTGTGTATATTGTGTTAATCACCTACTGTTCTTCCTTTGGTGGGTGAAGGTCACTTTTTAACCAGAAATAGCTTGCATGTCTGTTTGTGTCAGTATCCTTAGTGTTTTGGTTCATCTTTTAAATTAAACTATTGTTTTCTATGGTTATTTAAGTGAAATAATATTATACTCCTACTCAAATTGGCCAAAATAAAATAATTTCTTTTCTATCTTGATTCTAATTTTGATTTTATTTTCTTCAGTAAACTATTCTGGGAAGACCATTTTTCTGTCTCAAAGCAGTTTTCTTAAAAAAATTACAGAAGGAAATACTTTAACAACTGAGGTTTCAGGAAAATTTACAAATAGCATATACTAATATATTTTCTGAAAGTTTACATTTTTATGATCATTGTATTATGTACAGACACATACTTATGTAGGCTTCTAAGGATAAAAATAATAAGAATGTGCCCTGAAGTTCAAACATGAAACTTGACTACTTGTTTTGCAAATGATAGTAAAGTTACATGTTCTTGAATATGTTGTAGTGGCACGTTTTTTTTTTTGTTTTGAATGACTTGTAGCTGTCATACTACAATTACACAGTTGCAAGTAAATAACTGAATTTGTTATATGTTGTAACATTTGAGATTCTTTTTTTTCTGTTAGACCAAACTGTGAGATCTTTTATTCTTTTAGTAATAAAAGAACCCTAAAATGCTTTCAGGATGTCCATTGATTCAGCTCTGGTATCTGGAGCTAGTGTGTGCCTTTGGCACCCCTGGATAATCTTCTTGTTATTGGCTTTGAATTTGAAGAATAACAAATGAAACTAAAGGGAAAAAAGGATATATTGACTTGTTTTAAAAAAGTTTATGTCACTTAGTATACTGACATAGGGATAGTTAGGATGTAACTTTCTGAAAGGAATTATTTCATAGAAACAAAAAGACTAATATTGTATTTTTTCCCTCCTTGCCCACATGCTGCAAAGCAGGAAGCTCTGACTCTGTGGTTCCTGATGTAAGTAGTATTCATTTGTAGTTGGGAATAAGTAAGGTGAGCTGGTGGGAACAAACTCATATGCAGTAGCTTTGCTTACATTATTTTCAGTTGCATAGGGTATATCCTCCAAGTTGAGAAGAGTTACTTTGAAATATTAAGCTAGTTCTTCTCTGGTACAGTACAAAGCAGAGTGTAAGATGAATAATTGATATTTGTGAAAGTGGTTCAATAGATGACTTAATGAAACTCCATTGTTGTTCTTTGATAACTGGTTAGCTTCCAGTTCCAACCCTCAGTGCCCCCAGTCGCTGGGCATGGGATCAAGAGGAGGAGCGAAAGCGGCAGGAGAGGTGGCAGAAGGAGCAGGACCGTCTACTTCAGGTAGTGTGGGATGGCATGAGTGAATAGGAATTAGGCTTAGCTTTCATGGCTTCTTTCTGGTCCATGTCAACCAGTATAGAAAAGCAAATTTTAAAAAATAAAACCAATAGTTTCATCTCTATTGTTTTGTAGGTAGCACATTTTGCGTTAATTAGATTTCCATTTTGAAGATTTCCAGAGTTATCCTTTTAAAATCATTTTTATTAGCTTTTATATGTACTTTCAGAGTACATGAGGGGTGCACTCAGGAAAGGTAAATAGTCTTTGTGAGGACTTAGTTCTCCTCAGTGATTGAGTAGGTTCGATACGGAATAATTTAGTCTTTCTCACAGCTGGAAGCTTTGAGGAATTATGTCCATGGTAAAGGGTAGATATGCATCTAATTTGGTATATGCACACTTTTCTGACATCTGCATTTAGTTCCTTAAAATTCTCTGCTACTTTAGGGACTAAAATCTGGTTGGTTAAATGAAAATAAAATCATGTATTTAAAGGTTGAGGTTAGGGAGAACCAAAGTATTAATGAAAGATTCTGTTTAAAATGTAAAGTTATTAAAAAAATGAAAAGTTATTAATACTGATTAATACACTGTGTTTTCTCACAGGAAAAATACCAACGTGAGCAAGAGAAACTGAGGGAAGAGTGGCAAAGGGCTAAGCAGGAGGCTGAGAGAGAGAATTCCAAGTACTTGGATGAGGTATCATTGAAACAGGCTGCTTACTTCCTTCTCTTTACCTGGTTGGTGAAACTAGCTGAGAAGTAAGGGACTCCTCATTTCCTCTGAGTTTGGCCACATGTTCACCTCTCTAGTTTTTTTGAAAAAAACTGGTTTAGAGTTTGGCCTTGATGTTTCAATCTTTCTCTTAGTTTTTCTATTATATCATTAAATAATTATATTAATAGAACTTCAGTGCTTCTTCCTCCAACTTATATCTCAGTCACTTGGGAGGCCTTCTTTAGCTATTATCCTAGCTACTCAGGAGGCTGAGGCAGAAGAATTGCAAGTTTGAAGCAATTGGGCAACTTAGCAAGACCCTCCCTGTCTTAAAATAAAATGACTGGCGGTATAGTGCAGTGGTATAGTGTGTGCCTAGCATGTGTGAAGTCTTGGGTTCAATCCTTATCACCACCAAGAGGAAAAAAAATCAATGAAATTTTGGGCAACTACAGTTAATACCTAAAAATTAGTATCTATGTATGTGAAATTATTGATATACAGATTGAGATGGATTTCTCTTTTCCACTGGTCACATAGGAACTGATGGTCCTAAACTCAAACAGCATTTCTCTGACCACACGGGAACCTGCCATTGCCACTTGGGAGGCCACCTGGAGTGAAGGGTCCAAGTCTTCTGACAGGGAAGGAACTCGAGCAGGAGAGGAGGAGAGGAGACAGCAGGAAGAGGATGTTGTTCATGAGGACCAAAGACAGAAGCTGCAGGAACAATTCATTCTTGAGAGAGAGGGGAAACTGAAGGAGCAACAAGCTCAGGAAGAACAGGAGAAGAAACAGCGGGAGGCTGAGGCTGAGGCGCAGAAGCACCGTGCAGAAGAGCAGAAGCGCCAGGCAGAGATAGAGAGGGAAACTTCGGTCAAAATATACCAGTACAGGAGGTCTGTCCCCACCACTGAATGTTGCACAGGAGTTTAAATAGGATTGGCTTCACTGTGTGCATTACACTTCAAAGCACCTTGTTGGTCTTCTGCTGCTACCATCTTTTCTCTGCACAAGTGAATGCAAGAATCCCAACAGAGCCTTTAGATCACAAATCTAATCATGTCACCATAATTCCCTGCTCAACTCTCCAGATGGTTTCCTGTCCCCTTAGAACACTGTACAGTCCTCAGCATGGTACAGAAGTCTTATCCAAGCCATGTCTTGGTCCCTTTGTCTACCACTTAATGCCCACCACTCTTGCCCACATTTGTCTGCTGCAGCCATACTGGCCTCCATGTCCAACGTACTCTGCATCTGGACTTTTATATTTTCTGTTTCTCTGCCTGAAAATGTCTTTCCTCACCTATTTGTGTGGCTTACTCATTTTATTCAAATCTCTGCTCAAATGTCACCTTCTTAGATTTTCCAGAATACCTCATTTAAAACATATGACTCTTTCTTTCTTGTCTATGTGCCCTTATCCTGCTTTCTATTATGATGTTGTCTCTCTGTTGGCCTGCCTGCCCCAGTAAAGTATAAGTGCAAAGAGGCCAACAAATTTGTTTTGTTTACTTCTGTAGCCTAGCCCTAGAGCAGTACTGGGGCATGGTGGGCACCCAGTACTTACTTGTGGAATGAGTGATGTATGAGTAACCAATGTCTGTTGGCAGCAGAAGGAAAGTAAAGCTCAAAGTGATAGGTTGAAATACTTTATCTTTGGTTATTAACCCATAGACCATTTACATAAAGAGGCTAGAATAACATTATTTTGGAATCCTTGTCTTAAAGTTTTATATTTTGATTGTAAGTTTTTATTTTTTGGTCAATCTTTTAGGCCTGTTGATTCTTATGATATACCAAACAAAGAGGAAGAATCTTCAGGTTTTCTTCCTAGTGACAGGTGGGTAAAACATTTTATTTGTAGTAATTGGTTTCACCTAAATGGCCCCAGTTCTGCATAGAAACTATTTTGTAAAACTACTTTGCCCTTTGTCTTTTGTGGAATACAAATAGAACTTGCTGGTTAATCTCTGTTATCAGTTAGCTTTTGATGTGTAACAACTTCCCCTAAACTTAGCGACTTATGATTTTGTGGGTCATCTTTCTGGATTGAGCTAATCAGGCAGTTCTTTTAGTTGACTGGGCACCCTCATGTATCTGCTACCAGTTGGCTGGCAGCTGGGGCAATAAGAGCAACTGGGGCATGTGTCTTTCAACATCCAGTAAGTCAGTGGGGTCTTAAGTACATGGCATTGGGCAGAAAAGAGAGGCTTAAAGAGAGAGGAAGCCTACAAGGCTTAGGTCTATGCTATTGTCTATAAAGTTGCAAGGCCAGCTCCATTTCATAGAGGGGAGGAGTCACATTTGCAAAGAGAAATGGACATGGGAAGAATTGTAGAATTGTGTCCTTTTACTTTCCTTTTTTTTTTGGTAATATACCATAGCTTTAAAAAAAATTATAAGTAATGGCTTCAGATTACCTAAAAATAGGTTGTATAAGGGCATATACAGTGAAAATTGTGATCTTTCTTTTAGTCTGTTTGGAACCAGTTGCTCAGTTTTGAGGAATGAAGATAAAATTTCAGATAAGTTTCTGAAAATGTGTTTTAAAACTTCCTAAAGCATTAAGTTTTAATGTTTAATGTAATTTTTATTTTTATTTATTTATTTATTTTTTAATGGAATTTTTAAGGTGCTTTGCAGTTATGAAATCATTAAGGACTTCTGAACAGAATTGGTCAAATATCTAATGTAGGACCAATAGCTTATTATTGAAGAGATGAAATTCCTCCTTGGGGAAATTTGATTTTATTTTTAGATATAAGGGAAACTTATAGGCAATCTGAATGACTGAAAAGGACTCAGAGTATAAAGGAAAAAGGAAAGGAATGACTAGGTAGGAATGGGCCAACAATAACTATAAAAAATTATCTAGTGATAAAAGACCTTATTTATAATGAATCTGAGTGTAAGTCATTAAAATGTTGATCTATCTTTTAGAACTATGTATATTTAAAAAGCTTTATTTATATAGTTTGTTACCTTGGGGAAAATAATTACAATGAAGTGAAAAAACTTAATTCCAGAAAATATGAAATCCTCTAGACATTGCTGATAAAGCCCTAGAGATATCAAGAAGTGTGGCTCTATACCTGGTAATAACTGGTTTTTCCTTTGTAAATAAGTAAAGTTTTTCCAAGAATGTGTGTGTCTATCAGTTGTGGTACATTATTATGTATTATAGATTATTGCACTGCGTACATAAGTATGTTGTATTCATATGAATAACACTACATGTTATTGTAAAATACTCTATATTATTTTGTGTTATGATTACTATTATTTTTGAAGCTCAGTGTGCTTAGTAGAGTGAGAATAAAATTAGCATTTGTTGATTTCTAGAACTAAAGTTAAAAATTTTCAGAAGCTGCTATGCAGGTTGGGCATGATGGCACACGCCTGTAATCCCAGCAGTTCAGGAGGATCACAAGTTCATAGCCAGCCTCAGCAAATTAGAGAGGTCCTAAGCAATTTATCAAGACCCTGTCTCAAAATAAAATATTAAAAGGGGATGGGGATGTGGCTCAGTGGTTAAGTGCCCCTGGATTCAATCCCTGGTACCCCCCCCCCCCAAAAAAAAAAGAAGAAGAAGAAGAAGTAGTAGTTGCTATGCAGTAAGTTTCAGTACCTGTTTGGAGTGCTAGGGTAGTGTTGGGTGAATTGCTGTTCTAGGGTAATCAGTGGTCTAATGCCTCAGAAGTTGAAATCATGATGTTGGGGCAATGTGGAGTGAGCAAGATAGTCTGACTTTGGGTGACCTGATGGCAGATGCTTGGTAAGCCCAGTAAAATTAAGGTCTGGAAGAGTGAATGTTGACAAAATCTGATCAGTAATTATATTCTTCATTTTTGTATTAGAGAAGTATTATCACTTATTCACCTCTTCTTATCATTTCATTTTTCTGTTTTCTGCTAGTACACACAATATAAAAAATTCCTTGGTTTAAAATAAATATAGCTCTCAATAGGAAATAAATCAGCTTCTTTAAAAAACAGTCTTTTTGGTGTTCTTTATAAATATGAAAAAGATGTTCTTATTGAAACACATTTAATATGTTCTTTATTTTTAGGAATAAATCCAGATCTACTACTGAATTGAATGATTACTACACAAATAAAAATGGTAAATGAGATTTTTTTTTCAAACTTCTTCAGTTTGATTGTTTGTGCTATCACATGCAATAATCAGTATTTTTAAGGGCAAGATATTTCAGAATTCATTAAGATTACATGATTTAAAAACTATTTTCAGTGTCTGCATATAATAATAAAACAACAACCCTGTGTTTATTGTGGCTTTATTTATAGTAGAAAACTACTTGGAGATTAAAATGGTTTTTAAATAGCTATTTAAATATGTGAGATTTTGGTAAAATGATGCTGATGCAATTTTATTTAGTAAATTTAATTGCAGCTGAAGAAATGGCACAGAAAAGATTTGCAGAATAGATGAAAAAGTTGTATACAAATTTGAAGTTGTGTATTGAAATGCTAAAATATGAAAAAAAATTCCAAAATGATAATGATTTCATTGACTCCACAAAAATAATTTGGAATCTGATCTTATTAGTATAAAGTTTTTTTTTGTTGTTGTTGAGGTGTGGGGCCCCATCCTAGTTCCGGCATATTGCTGACATGTGGGAGCATGCAAGGCTCTCATTGCCAGCTTTTTCTTTTATCAAAAAGAGAGGGAAAAAAAAAAGATCTGTTTTTTTACGTGTTTTCTTTTAAGCATTGATAAGGAATTTTAAAAAATTTTAGATTCTCCATGAGCAAAACAACAATATCTAACAAGTCAGAATGTTCTGGTGGCATCTAATTTGTAGCCCCTGGTAAGAGCTTGTAGAATTTATAATTTCCATTAGGGGCTCTGTCATCATATTTTCCCTTGAATTTGTAGGACCTTCTAATATCTGGTCCTAGCATACTTTTCCAGTCTTTTCTGCTCTTTTCCCCTTTAGGAACCCTTAAACATAACCAGATTGTCTTCTCCTAATTCTGAATTTGTCAAGATACTTTTTGATATGGTTCCTCTGGTCTTGGATCTTTTCCTATTTGGATTTCCCATTTCTTCTCCCTGAACTTGCCCCTAGCCACCATTAAAGTTATAGTTTAATCTTCTCTGAAATATTTTTTTTTAAAGTTTTAATTACTTATACATGACAGTAGAATGCACTTTGACACATCATACGTAAATGGAGTATAATTTCTCATTCTTCTGGTTGTACATGATGTAGAATTACACTGGTCATATAGTAATATATGTAATAGGATAATGTCAGATTCATTCTACTAACCTTTCTACCTCCATACCCCTCCCTCCCTTCACTCCCTTCAACCTAAGTAATAGCTGTATGCTTTCCTGAGTGAAACTCATGATCTGTTAGTAACAGCAGATCTGACTCAGAAATAATATTGTTTGTGATTCTGGTTCGTGTCTCATCCTGTGTGTGTGTGTGTGTGTTCTCTTTATGAAGTTCAAGTTCCTGAGTGGCATGCAGTGGAAATTATTAACTGTTTAGTGGAATAACTTGATTATACCAGTAAGGTTCTTTTAAAATGGAAAATGTTTTCTTTAAAATTCAACCAAAGTGATAAGCTATGTTAAACTTAGGAGTATATAAGGGTGGTTCTGCTCATTGCTTACTGGAAGATGAAACTAAGACATAGATAAACTATGAATTTTGAAAGAATGACAATAGCAGTAAATACAGAAAAATAAAATAAATCCTTGGATAAAATTTTCTAATTGATATTAAGGCACAGATGATACTTCAGTGGATGATACTTTAATCTTAATGTTTTACCCAAATCGTAAATCAGTCAGCAAACCCAAGAGATAAAGCCCTTATGATAAAACCTGACTTAATGATCATTAATAAATGTGATAATCCAAATTATACTTCTGTAAGTTCCTTAGAACAGAAAGAAGCATAACATTTATTTGGATGGTAACTGTCATTTGGATGCCTGGGCTGTTTTTCCATTTCAGAGACTGAATATGTTCTTAGCCCTGCAGTTTGGTGACATGAATACTCAGGTCGGGTCAGCTAGAAATTCGTGCCTCTGTGGGCTTTCTTTTCCCAAGGGAGTGCAATTTTTTTTTTTTTTTTTAAAGAAAACTTCATGTTCTTACACAGAGTTGTCATAGCCAGTGATCCAGTGATCCCATTCTGGCTCTTCCCTTCTACAGGCAGCCCCTGGGTGTCCCTAGTATGTTCTGTGTTGTGCCTGTGGGTAGGGAACTGGCATCTTCAGAAACAGGAGACAGGTGCTTTCTGTGTCATTGCAGCCACCTCATTGGAAGTTGATAATATGTAAGCATATGTCAGATGTTAAGCTGGACTGTCTTTGGAGATTTATCCACTGTCCTTTCTTATGTACTAACCCTGAAGCTTTTTGTGTATTTTTAATTTAGGAAGCAACAAATACTTGGACCGAATTGGGGGTACAGGCTTTTCACAGAGAAGCTCCAAGAAAGATTCAGCCCCCTCAGAAGCAGAGCTGGAGAGACAACAGATTCTCCAGGAAATGAGAAAGAGAACATCCCTTCACCATGACAATAGCTGGATCCGACAGCGTAGTTCCAGCATAAATAAAGAGCCCATCTGTCTGCCTGGGGTCATGAGAAGGTGGGAGAAGGTTTGGGAATCGCTGCTTCTTTGTTGTGAGGCAAATGCTTAATTTCTAGATGTGCTGGTGATTTGTTTGGACAGAAGAGATATCATAATTTCTTCTACTTACCTGAGGTCTGGCAAGAGGAAGACAAGTAGGAAAAAAAACATTGGGCTCTATCCTATGTCGACCATGAGCCAGATGCTTTGCCTACGACATCTCATTTAATCTGGAGAAACTGGTTTGAAGTAGGGTAGTAATTCTGTGACTCAAGCAGGTAATATAGTTGGACAAGACGACATGGTTAATAGGTTACAAATCTGGTTCTAGAACTCTGAAGTGGGATTGGGATAATTAAATAAGCACTTAGTGCTTTCTGGGCTGCCAAACTTTAAAAAAGGTATTGAAACTTCTGTTTATAATGAGATGATGATTAGATTGGAATTATCAAAATGGGATTTGCAAAGTGTGAAAAATCTAAGTTTTCTAACTTTAAAAAGTTAAGTATACAGAATAAATTAGAGATGAAAAGATGAATATTTTAAAAGATAAATCTTGGTAAACAAATCCTGCAGCTACTTTGAGTCAGTATTTCCTTATTTGACAAACTGGGCAAAGTTATTTTTAACACCCTAGAGACAAAAAGTTCATTTTCTCAGCATACAAATATCTTCTTAAAAATCAGTAAATGAACCTTAATGACTATAAGAAAATAGGTGATTTGAGCAGGCGGTTTATAAGAAAAAGAAACAAAAAGCCAATCAATGTATGAAGATCAACACTATTCCCAAAATAACAATGATATGTCTCTTTTACTTAGGAGATTTGGAAAGAATTATATGATTGCTTAAACTTAGTAATTGTATAAGCAAATAGGAATTCTTCCCAGTTGGGTGGATAGCTTTTCAGTGTGTATTAAGCAAAGTTTTATACATCTGAATTCAGTGAACAATTAAGTTTCTAACATTCTTATCTTCTGGATGTATTTGGATAAGTCTGCACAAATATATCCAAAATGATGAACACTTACACATTATTAATAATGACTGAAAAAAATCACCATGTCCTCTGTGCAAAGGGTACTTAATAGTTGTTCAATAGGTAGTGGTATACCAGAAAGATAAAATACTATATAACCATTAAAGGAAGAGAAAGACATTGCTGCATAATATAGCACTTCAAAACCTAGTGGGTTAAAATAACAACTCGTTCTTTCTCTCAGATCTGAGGGTTGCCTGGGAAATTCTTTGCATGCAGTTGACTGGGGCACTTGAGCAACTGTTGTCATTTAGAGTAGGAGCTGGTAATTTAAAAAAAAGTAGAATAACATTTTAAAAAGAAAAAATAAAGGACTAGACAGTAAATAAGTTTTGTTGGCTGCAGGGGTCTCTGTCACCTATTCTTTGTTTTCTTAATGACTCTTTGAAAAATGAGCTATATATATCTTGGCAATGGGCTGTAATTTGTTGCCCCTCATGCAGAGGGCCCTCTGAAGAGCTTAAGCCATATCTAGTGGTTAGAAATGTCTGTTCTTACCTGTGCTGCTCCACATAGCTGCCTGGGCTTCCTCATGGCATGGCACCTGGATTCAAACAGGTAGACTGGCAGAAGGACATATCCTAATATGTAAGTCTTCTTCCATTCCATGTGCATCATGGCTGCTGATGCCTGTTGGCCACAGATCAAGCCTAAAGTCATTGGCAGGGACTACACAATAGAGTGGATTCCAGAAGGTATGGTTCCTTGGGAACCAGCAAGGTACCATCTGCCACATAAATAGGCATGAAGTTATATGTTAAGTGGTAAATGAGTTATTGAAGACTGTGTTATAGCATTATCCCACTTAAGAATGTTAACAGGCAAATACCTTGCATGTGTATATAAACACATTTGTACTTCTGAAAATTTGATTGTATATGTAAATATTTGCACATGTGAGAAACGTGTGAAGGACCTGTAGTTAGCACAGGTTAGGTTAGGGCAAGTGTGGTAAGTGAGGGAAGGGACCCTTGAAATCCCTCATATACTGTTCTGTGTTGCGTGAGTTTTTCCATGTGATATATTACTCTTATAATGTTAAAGTTAAATGCATATTTTAAGCTTGACATATGAGAATATTTAAGAGTAATAGCAACACAATTGATAAGTGAGGAAAAAACTTATAATTTGCAATTAATATTGGTTGATCAGTATTAATGTAAGTATACAACTTTAAAAGAGATTTTTCAGAAGGTGTCTTTAAGTCAGTTTGTGAGCTAAATGTGTTTTCAATTTAAGGGATTGGTTGGCAAATGCTTCTGGTAATGTGGACATTAAGCAGTTGGAATTTAGGGTTTTGGATGGTGAATTATTGAGCATTTCATGGAAGGCTAGTCTGTGTTATTTTGAAATCAGGGTGACTGGGTTGAAAGCTGATTACCACCCTTGACTGGCTCTAACTGTGGTCTGCTTAACTTTGATGAGATTTAAAAAATCTTTTATAGAATTGTGGAGACTAAGTTTAATACTGTTGTGAAAACATCTAGCCTAATACTTATCATATTTAAGTGCTTAAATATAGTTTTGGATTGAATTTGAAAGACTGTAAAATTTATATGTCTAAACTATCAAAGATAATGGTTGTCTGTCTTACTGTTAGCTTTTATCTTAAAAAATACTTTTCTTTCCACTTTGGTTGTACTTATTTTATCTAAGCACCAAGTGAATGAAGTAAAAGTGAAGGTTGATTGAAATGTGAAACCTCATGCTAGCTCTGATGATGAGCAATTTACCTATTCAAGGTAATTTTCTATGTAAGTGGATGTAAATTAATACCTGCTTTAGAAGTACACAGAATGGACCTTTTAATGGTTGTAATGATGTGTTGAATAGGTTTCTAGTTGGATGCCTAATGCTGTTTTGATGAGTCCTTTACGTGTTTCAGAGGTGAGTCTCTAGATAACCTGGACTCCTCCCGATCTGCTTCTTGGCGACAGTCCCCTTGGCTTGGTCAGCCTGCAGGCGTCTATGCTTCTTCCTCTGTTCAAGACTTCAGTCGCCCACCACCTCAGCTGTTGTCCACATCCAACCGTGCCTACATGCGGAACCCATCCTCCAGTGTGCTGCCTCCTTCTGCTGGCCCTGGGAAGGCCACCACGGGCGGAGTCACCAACCAGACCCCTGCCCCTCGCAGCCATTCCCCTTCCACTCCACAGCCACAGCCACAGCCAGGCACTCAGCCCCGCAGCAGGTGAGGCCCTTTGTTTTTCTCCTCTCCTTCTCTTAGTCTCAAGGTTTTTTAAATCAAAATTTCCCCTAAATCTTGTTCAAGCTTTCAGTGAAAAAAGAACAGCACATTTGAATATGTCACAGTCAGATTGAGAAGACTTTCTTAATATCTCTTCATGCTACCCTAATAGTATTTATAGATGTCTCAGAAGTCAGTGGAGACCTTGAAGATGTCTACCAGTTGCCAGGGTTTTCTTGGCCTGAGCGTGTGGTCAGTGTCTTGGTGTAAGACATATCTGAATAGTCCTCCATGTGGAATCATAAAAACATATACTAGATCACAGATGCTTTTCCTGTTTATGGGTAAAAGCAGTATTGTAAAATGTTTGGCTGTTTTAATGACACTGCAATACAAACTCATTTTATAGGAACTGAGTATAAGAGAAGACATTATAATCAAGTGTTCATAGTCTGGTGAGCTTTAACAACCTGGGTTTAAAAAAATATTAAGTAGGTTAGGTCTTTGGTTTTGGGGTTTTTGATTGCCAGAATCCTTGCTTAGATGTTACCTGGTTTGCCATCATTTTGTTCAGGCTACATCAACTGAGTTCCATAGTTCACATGGGGTGGGAAGTGTGTGAGAGTTTAATAGCATCACTAGCCACGTGCCTTGTGCTGTGGAGTGAAGCTCAAATGTCAGAGTGGGTTTCTTTTGTGTTTCGTGTAAGTACATGCTTCTGTTGTCACCCCAAGGGAATTCTGGCACATGCTACATTTTTTTTTTTTTTTAAACAAATGGAACAATTTTTAAAGGTAGAATATACATTGATATTAAGATTTTTTTAACTATCAAAGAAGAGACTTTTATAAGGAATCTTTTTATAATCCAATATAATGTTGCCTATGCCAAAATCTACAAAATGTATCTTAAAGAGTTTGAAGTAAAAGAAAAGGGGTAAGGATTTATGATCAGTTTGTCAGCAGAGGCGAAGTTTGTGCAGAGGAGAGGATCCATTTATTTACTGGGATCCCCACTTACCACATGCTAGAAGAACAGAGGTCAGAGGGATGATCATTGAGCTTCTCTTCCCTGAGAAGATCTCTATGGCCTTCAACATTGGACACTCAGCAGCTATGCACTGCTCAGCACCACTGAAGTTCTGTGCTAATCCCTAGGGATTAGAGGTAAGGAGGAAGTGGCTGTCACTTCAGCACTGCAAGAGATGAGACCTACATCCAGAAGTAAAGTAGAAACTCCTTCTATATGGAAATGGTAGCTGCCTGGCGGTATTTATTTTATTCTCTGCTGAGCCAGTTGTTTAGGCCAGAGACACAGGCAGGAAAGCACTGACACTTTGTTTAATTAGAAAATTGGGCAAATAAGAAAGAAAAGTAGAACTCCCAATGCCTGTTGAGGGAAGTTGGGGCTGCTCTTCAGTCTGAGGTATGGAGTGACATGATTAGAGTTGCATGCTTTGGCAGGTTTAACTGGCATGAAAATGTAATGGATTAGAGGAGGGGAGGTATTGCTAAGTAGGTCTATGATCTAAGGAGAATGGTGTCATACAGTGCCGAGTGGACTAATTACACTGGAACTGTTCATGTAGGTGAGTATTTGTCCGGGGTCCCAGAGCTGCCATGCAGATCATTCACAGTTACAGTATAATTGAGGCATGCTGTGCTTGTCTGGTAAAATTTTTCTCCCACAGATACAAACAGCCTTCCTTAAGTTGCTATTATGGATGCGAATACCAGAGTGTGATTTTAAATATGAATCTCATGTGTGCAGGTGAACGCTTCCATTCCGTTCTTGTTCTGTGTCTAGGTCAGTCAGTGGGAAGCGAGTGTGCTCCTACTGTAATAACATTCTGGGCAAAGGAGCTGCCATGATCATCGAGTCCCTGGGTCTTTGTTATCATTTACATTGTTTTAAGGTGAGACTGAGATAAATAGCCTGCAGGCCTGCAAAGCTTTGCTTGGAGAGCGCATGGCTTCTTTGAGCCGCTGGGTGTGGATGTGCCACTAACAAGCTAGGTGCTATATTTGTCCGTCTGTGCTTTGTTGGAATCAAAGATTGCTTGCTATTACTTAGTTCTCAAATTTTGAATCTAGTCATAAGTGAATCTGGAAACACTATGCATTTCCTATCTCTAATCTCTGAGAATTCTATAAATAAAATTTACAGTGCATAAATGTTTAACATGCTATCATAGGCATACTTAAAATATAATTTACCAATGTTATTGAAGACATAGGGACCTGAAATTATGACAGGGTCTAAAAGCTTACCTTGGAATAGGGAGAACACAAAGGAAAACCATTGCAAATATTTAAAAAATTGCACAGCCTGCTTATACCTGACAGGTTTTTGTACACAAAAAGTGCTAAGGCTGTGACTGTTTAGCATTGTCTGTCTCTAGAGACAGACAATCTATTTGATTCTTAGACTTACTTTGGGCCAGAAGAAAGGCCCCCTGTTGATCCTGGATTCCTACAGACCATTGTTGGTTGAAATGTGTCCATAGCTGGCTTGCACTGTTCCTAGGCAGAACAAAATGACTCAAAATAATTAGTGTTTGAGCCTTGAAGAGAAGAGCCTGTGGAAACATTTGCCAAGCTAGTGTGGCAGGAATACTGGAGGTGGCTTCCCCCAGAATGGAGTGCCAAAACCCGAACTCCATTCACTTCAGCCAGTTCTTTTATGTGGTGATGTACCCTCCATTCCCTGGGGGGCTATGAAGACTAAATCTCCTTAAGCCAATTAGCAGATTATTTCTACTTTATTTGGGGCTCTATTTAAAATGGTCATCTTGGCTCTTAAAATTGACTTTATGAATTTTTTAATGTCCTATCTGGAAGAATTGATTTTAATCTACTAATCATTTCTTGCCCCCCCTCACTTTGCTTTTTCTTTGTTTGAAATGTATTCAAGAGCTTAGAAGCTGCATTTTGCTTCTTTTTTTTTTCTTTACTTTTTTTTTCTGGGTGCGCCCCAAGCTTCCTTGAGCTAATTGTACATGGGTTGTTTTTTCTTTTTCCTTTCTCTCTCTCTCTCTCTTTTTTTTTTGGCTCCCAGTGTGTGTCCTGTGAGTGTGACCTCGGAGGTTCTTCCTCAGGAGCCGAAGTCAGAATCAGAAACCACCAGCTGTACTGCAACGACTGCTATCTCAGATTCAAATGTAAGAGAGCAAATCAGAGAGAAAATTTCTTGTCTTTTAAGGAGACCGCGGGTTCCCATGCATTTCCCTGAAACTGTAGCCATGTCCCCTTCAGCTTCACTGCCATAGGGATCTAGATTTTAGGGATCTTAGTCTATCCCCTTCGAAGAGGGTGTGTAGTATATGGTTCACTGCTTGGGGTCCAGCCACAAGGGTGGGTTATAGGGTAGTGGAACTGGAGAGGAACTTGTACCCAAAAGTCCAGACCCTGCATCTCTTGTTATCTGCATAGGGTCTGAATAACTCAAGGGGACAGTTAAACCAAAACAGACAAAGTGACTGAGGGTTGATCTCTCCCCAATGGCTTGTTTTTATTGTTTAACAATGAGCTTTGTTATGTGGTTTAGAATATGACCAAATTTGCAAGTGATCATTTAGAGTACTGGAGAATATCAGCTTATTCTCCATGTTACTGTCTAATCAGATATCATTACACATAACATTTAAAAGAGCCTTAATTCTTATCTGACTATATAGTGTTTAGGTGTCATTTTTTGCAAGATGCATTTTCCAAAACTTCAGATGCTAGTTGTGTCTAAGCATTTGTGTGTTATAAAATATAGGGTAGCATATTTGGGTTGTGTGTTGTTTATAGCTACAGCAAGACAAACATTAGTGCTGTGTATATTTTGAACCTTGATGCTGGTAACATGTTTCTTCCTTACTGTGAAGTGGTGTCACAAGTGGTATCAGCAAAACCATTTGCTTTTGAACTCTGAGGTATTTATATGACCCCTTATGTGAAGAGTGCTTTGGAAATAGTTTAAGCCCTATCAACTCTCTCTTATCTGTTGGTGGCTTCTGAGCCTTCTTTCCCCAGCTGTTCAGTCAGTCCTCCCTGGACACTGACGCTGAGGTTGGAGAGTGGCAAGGCTGGGCATGGCTGGGGAGTGTGTGTATGTGTGTGCCCTTTTCTTTCTTTGCTCCAAAGCCAAATATAATTGATTTTTAGAATCATTATTATAAAATTGCCCATGCCTTTTTTTTTTTCTCCTTCAATGCAAATAATAGAGAGTTGAGTGTAATTTCTTTCTATGTCAGCAGTTCATTTTTATTCCATTTTTACAACTAAGGAATTCTGGAGCCCAGAGGCTGCGATTTGCCCAGCTTTATCCTAAAACTGAGTGACAGGTTACTCTCTCTACCTCACTGGGCCACTGTTTGAGTGATGACTGCTATGTAGCCCATGAAGCGATATTCACTCGTTTCTGAATCTAAGCACTTTTCTCTCTTCTCTCCTTACCTGATCAGCTGGACGGCCAACTGCCATGTGATGTAAGTCTCCATATGAAAGCACTGTTGCAGATAGAAGAAGAGGTGCTTGCTGCTGATGTAGATCTATAAATATGTGTCTGATGTCTTTTTTGCTCAAAAAAAGAATAACTCTTCTCCTTCTTCTTTTTGCTTTATTAGATTATGTAGGACCATTATAGTCTTGGTAGACCCTATATTTTTGTTTGTTTATTTATAAGAAGGTAATTTTGTGTGGAAAAAGTGCAGTATTTACTTTTTTGAAGACAGCATCATAAAAGCACAAGGGAAAAAATAAGAACTTAAAAATATTTTTGAGGCTGATGATGATCAAGTTTTGACTATTTAGTGGTGTTTTGAAGAGGGTATTTTATTGTTTTTTTTAAAAAAGTTCTTAAAACATTATTTGAAATAGTTAATATAAATATATAATTGTACTTGCTCTGTTTATTGTATACTAAGTTAATGTGGAAACACATGAAAATTTTCATTTAAATCCATCCCTAAATTTGCTTTCTGTATCCTTTTTTTCCACCTATGTAATATGATTGAAAGAAATTTTTAGCTTATGTAACATTTTATTTTGCTTGATGAGGAGAGCTCAGTTTTCTTCACCAGAACTGTTGCTAAGCAATTCAGTAGAAAGCTGCTTATTTTCACTAA
Source organism: Marmota flaviventris (assembly GCF_047511675.1). NCBI lineage: Eukaryota > Metazoa > Chordata > Mammalia > Rodentia > Sciuridae > Marmota > Marmota flaviventris. The sequence continues at coordinate 99,770,475 of NC_092501.1, read as the reverse complement.
TGAAAAATAACCATGGTTTGTATCCTAGAAGTTTTCTTCAGAACCTAATGAGCCTTTCTGTTCAGCTGCATTTGTAAATAAACTTGCTGATGCATTTAAGGAGTGGTCCTCTTTCTTGTGTGTATGTGTCTCCCTTTCAGTCCTTTAGATCATATTTTGGTATATGGTCTTTCTTGACACTTTTATTTAGCAGCTTTACAAAGATATAATGCACATATAATAATCTACACATATTTTAAGTGTACAATTTGACAAATTTTGATAGTGCGTAAGCCTGTGAAACTATCACCCATAGTCTCAATGGTTTTACTGAAACATTTTAATGAGGAATGTTTTAGTCAGCTTTTTCATCACTGTGACCAAAAAACCTGACAAGGACAACTAGAGCAGGAATTTTTATTTTGGTTCAGTTTCTGAAGTTTAGACCGTGGTCAGCCAACTCCATAGCTCTGGGTCTGAGGTGATACAGGGCTTCATGGCAGAAGGGTGTGTTGGAATAAAGCAGCTCAGGACACAACAACCAGAAAGCAGAGAGCTCTGCTCATCAGGGACAAAGTATAAACCCCAAAGGCACACCTCCAGTGACTTATCTCCTCTAACCACACTCTACCTGCCTACAGTTGCCACTCAATTAGTCCACATCAGTGGATTAATCCACTGATTACATTGCAACTCTCATAATCATTTCACCTCTGAACATTCTTGCATTGTTTTAAACATGAACTTTTGGGGCACACCTCATATCTAAACCATGTCAAGGAACTTGATTTTTTGATAAAAGTTATATTTTTTAATACAGTAAATTTTTCTGGTAAGAGATACTACGTAGGTGATGAATTATTGGTTCATTTTAATAAAATCTTCACTTTTGTTGCCCCAGTAAATTTAGAAAATCTGCAGAGCAAAAAATATACTCTGTTTTAGTAATTTGGAGTTGGAATGCAAGAATATAAAACTTAAGCAAAAATATAAACAACTTGCTTGAATTCTTTAGAGTAATATAAGCAGAGTGGGTAATTCCAGGAAATGAGAACTGTGTTGGAATGTGCTTAAAATATGTAATTAAATATGTAATTAAGAAGTGGTAATGGGGGAGAAAATTAAAAATTTAGTTTCAGATTTTATTTTGTTAAGCACTTATTTGTTATTTCTGATTACTGAAGTAGTTATATTTATTGAAGAAAATTTGCCAAATGGTCTACAGTATAAAGAATGTATACTCTCAGTCCCAAACTCCAAAGAAAAGAGCAGTATTTAAAGTCAGTCTGCATATAGATACTTATAATGCCTTCTTAGTTAAACTGGATTGTGAACAATTTTCATGTTCTTAAAATCATTTCTGTTTTAGTTGTTCTTTTTGGTGCTGAGGATTGAACTCAGGGCCGTGAGCATGTTAGAAAAGCACTCTACAACCAAGCTGCACCCCCAGCTCTCTCTCTATTTTGAATAGTTGCAAAAGAGCTCCATTGTTTGGCTCTACTAATATGTAGTTGATAATTTCACTATTATATACATTTTAGTTCCCAATATTTAAAAAACTTTGTATATATAATTATAGTACATAATGTAAATCTATTTCTAATATAAATCCTATATGACCATGATCATATCTATTTATTATTTTCATAGACTTGTGATTATGTGATTTAAGGCTCCCCTGACTCATATTGCCAAAATGGTTTCCAGTAAAGTGTTACCAGCTCCGACCCTCATGAGCAGTGTTTGGGCTTGTCCATCTCATGACTTATTTATGAAGATGAATTTCTACTGCCTTGTGCTCTGCCTATCATATTAGCCCTCAGTATGCACTAGTTAAATAACCACTGTTTCCTGTTTCAGTTTCTGCCTTTTTTGCTCTTCACTGCCTCCAGTGCATGCTTTAATTCTTGCATCATGATTTTAGTGTTATTCAGTGTCTTTTCTGACCATTATTCCTTTTCATCTAAGCCTTTTTTAAAAAAAAATTTTTAGTTGTCAATGTATTTATTTATTGACAATAAAATTATTATCAATGTCAATAATTTTAATTATTTATATGTGGTGCTGAGAATTGAACCCAGTGCCTCATGCATGCTAGGCAAGTGCTTTACAACTAAGCCATAACCTCAGCCTTTTCATCTAAGCCTTTTGTGTTTTCTTTTTATTCTGGAAATAGAAAATGTAGATTTGTTTTTTCTTCTCTGTTGTTGTGACTTTTCTCCTCATTTCTCACACTATCTTGGTTTACGATACAAGTTTTGTTAGTACAAATTGTTAAGTATGGTTTCTGAGATTTTATTTTAGGATACTGGTTCTTCAATATCTTTGTATTATTAAGGCATAAACCCATTGGTATTTATTTGTCATATCATTGAAGAATAAGGGAAGATTCAATCATTCAATAAATTTTTATTCAAACTTTGTGTCAGGCATTGCTTTGGGTACTGTGACTAAATACAGCAGTGATTAAATTCTGACTGGGTTTCTATTTCTCTTTGAGGGAGATGATAAACCAATATGTGAAAATAGGATATACAGGTGGTGAAATGAATAATGGAGAACAAATAGCCAGAGTAAGAAGGATCCAGGTATGGATCGTGTGGATGGGCAGAGGACAGCCTCTTAGACAGTAGAGACAAAGGAATGAGTGGCCAAACCATGCACATCCTTGAAGGAAAAGCATCCCAGACCTGGGGCACTGCAAGTACCAAAGTCTTAAGGCTGGAGTTTAGGTGGTGTGTTCATGAAACAGCCTTGTGGTTGGAGTGGAATTAGTAAGGAGGTTTATAGATGTGGGGAGGGAAGCCCAGACAGCAAGCCATTGCAGGACCTTGACTTTTATTGTGAATAGTATCAGAAGACATTGGAAGGGTTTGAGTGAATGCCGCAGTCTGGTTGGGCACAATTCAGGAGCCACTTGTCAAAAGAAACGAACTTTATTTTTAGAACACACACCGCACCACACAGCTCTTCAGGAATCCCCTCAGAGCCCAACTGCCACCACTGGCTTCCCACAAGCCTCTCCACCTCCCCCACTCCTCCTGCTCTTGAGGCCAATTGGCTGGGTCTCGTGGGCTGAGCCAAAAAAAAGTCCCCCAATGAGTAGCTCTGTGGCCTGAAAGGGTGGGGAAACAGCCCAATGAGCATCACCGCAGAGGAGCCAATCAATTGGCAGCTAGAAGTTTGCTGGGGCTGCTGTGAGCCAATCATCAGCTGGCAGCTGGAAGTTTGCTGGCAGCTGGAAGTTTGCTGGGGCCCCTTCCGCTGTGGCTCTCAACAGTGAAAGAGAGAAATGAACTGACTTATGCATTAAAAGGACTACAGACTACTGTGTGAACCAGAGCTTGCAAAAGGATAAAGGTAAAAGCAGGGAGACCAGTTCAAAGAATACTGGAATTATCCAGGCAAAAGTCGATGTTTTCATCAACAGGGTAAAAACAGGGGAGATGGGGTAGAAGATTATGTGGGGTGTGTGTATGTGTGTAGAGTGTCTGTATATTGACATTAAGCTGACAGAATTTAATGATGGATTAGATATAGCATCAGAGAAAAAAGAAAAGCAAAAATTACTCAAATGTTGGCTTTAAGGAGCCAGAAAAATGAAGTGGTCATTTTCTGAAGTGGAGGAGATTGTGGGTGGAGTACATTTTGAGTAGTGAGGCAGGAGGCCTACTAAATATCTATATGGCTGGCTATGCAAGTGTGGAGTTCAAGGGAGAAGACTAGACTTGAAATAGAAATGTAGAATCAGTGGTGAGTAAATTGAATTTTCAAGCTGAGAGTCAGGAGGACATCACCAGGATTCTGACTGTAACTAGAGTGGAGAAGATGTTCAAGGACTGAGTCCTGAGATTCTTCAGCATTATGAATCAGACTTGTAAAAACGTGTCCACTCAGCCAGGAAAAGAGCCAAGACTCTGGTGCCATGGAAGCCAAGTCAAGAGTGTAGTTCAAGAACAGATAATCCTGTTATAACAAATGTTTCTCAGAGACTCAGTAAAATGAGGAAGAAAATTGACAACCAGGAATCTCCGATGGGCTTTTTCCCTTGTCCTGCATGTATTGGTGTTGGTGGACTGCTCTTCTCAGAAAGTCCATGTGAGCCCCTTCCCATATACAATACCTAGCCCATTTTCTAGCATCTGGCAGCTTTTAACTCAAGGACCCTGCTATTTTTGCCTATTTCCCCAGTGATTTGAACCTGAAAGAGAACATGGAAAGTCATTTCTCACCCACTTTCTATCTGTACCCACCTTCATACTAGCAACTGGAATTGCACTTCCTGATGTGTTATATTTCATCTCAACATACATGGAGTCCTACCCTTCTCTGTGGCTTTGTGGAAGGGAAGATATTGAGGTTGGAGCTACCCTGACTGCTTCAGGATTCAGAGCCAGCCAACTGTGTGGCATTTCTGCTCTGATGTGTTCTGATACTCAAATTTCTGGTCTCTTAGCAAAGATATAGGCTGTTGTCATGCTGCTACATTTCACGCTACAAATAAGCTTTGGCCCTTAAATGATGGTTCACAATTCATGCAAGTAAGAATAGTATTAAAAAAGCTAAATTAAAAAGATAAAGTATTAATCTTTGGTTAACAACCATCTCTGGGGCAAGAAAACAACTTCTAGATTCTTCTTAGAAAACATGTATGTTGTATGATGAATACAAGGCAAACCTTACACTCATGAAGGAGAGGCACATATCCAAAAGATTCTAGAGACCTGAACTATGAGAGAAATACTTTGTTTAGGAATCCAGGAGTCAATTACACTAAGGGAGTAGAAGTGACTTCACAATTGATGACATTTGAACACATCTTTAAAGGCAGATGACAGCTTAACAGAGCATATGGGATGATTTCCACATCCCAGTGGTTCTCCCTACTCCATGTTCCCATCAAAACCTTCCATAGTTTGGCCTGTTTTGTGGAAATATGAGCAGGGGACTAGATACACTCTGTCAGATAATGTGTCTGGGAAGTGGCAGTTATCTGACCCAGTACCAAAGAGAATTAGTATCCTAGTTCAAGGTTCTACAACACAGCATCAGGCACAACAATTTATTACCTATTGTATAGGGGCTGGGGTTGTGACTCAGCTTGCCTAGCATGTGCAAGGTCCTGGGTTCGATCCTCCACATCACATAAAAAAATAATTAAAATAAAGGTATTGTGTCCAACTACACCTAAAAAATATTTTTTAAAAAGAACTAGGAGAAGAATTTGATAGTTTCAGCACAAGGAAATGATAAATGTTTTAAGGCCATGGGAATCCTAATAACCCTGACTTGATCATTATACATCAGATACATGTACCAAGTTATAACACGTACCCAGTAAATATGTATAATTATCATGTCTAGTCTGCTTCAGGTCTGGCTGGCCAGTCCTGGGGGTTTCCCTAAATGTAGCCAACTGGTCTGGGGGTGAGATGGAGGCAAAAATGTCTTTCATTTTTTGAGTTCACATAAGGTACAGGAAGTTGTAGAAAGAGTCTAAAGAACTGGATCAGGCCAAACTCACACCTACTTGTAGAACTGTCTTCCAAAGAAACGTGTCCATTCCTGCTCCCTCCCAGCCTGTTCAGTGGACAATGGCCACAATGCCACCCACGTCTTTCCCTGTAGACTAGTGCTGTTTGTAGTGCCTGCTGCTCTGGCTCTGGCTGCAACACCCTCCTACCCCATGACCAAGCATCCATCTTCATCAGCGACAGACCCACCGGCTTTGGCTGCAGGTTTTCCAAAGGAAGGGTCTGTGGAGTTCCCAACAATAGCACAAACACCCACATGGCAGCAGTACCTCTGAGCAAGTAGCCTTCTAGATGCCACAGGTCCATAGCAGGAATGGCATGCAGTCCTCTGGAGAAAGCCTCGTCCTCCCAAGGCACCTGCATCCGTGGCCCTTCGTAGTGCTGTAAGCCCTTTCTTTTTTTTTTTTTTAATTTTTATTGTTGGTTGTTCAAAACATTACATAGTTCTTGATATATCATATTTCACACTTTGATTCAAGTGGGTTATGAACTCCCATTTTTACCCCGTATACAGATTGCAGAATCACATCAGTTACACATCCATTGAATTACATATTGCCATACTAGTGTCTGTTGTATTCTGCTGCCTTTCCTATCCTCTACTATCCCCCCTCCCCTCCCCTCCCCTCCCTTCTTCTCTCTCTACCCCCTCTACTGTCATTCATTTCTCCCCCTTGTATTATTTTTCCCTTTCCCCTCATTTCCTCTTGTATGTAATTTTGTATAACCCTGAGGGTCTCCTTCCATTTCCATGCAATTTCCCTTCTCTCTCCCGTTCCCTCCCACCTCTCATCCCTGTTTAATGTTAATCTTCTTCTCATGCTCTTCGTCCCTACTCTGTTCTTAGTTACTCTCCTTATATCAAAGAAGACATTTGGCATTTGTTTTTTAGGGATTGGCTAGCTTCACTTAGCATAATCTGCTCTAATGCCATCCATTTCCCTGCAAATTCTATGATTTTGTCATTTTTTAATGCAGAGTAATATTCCATTGTGTATAAATGCCACATTTTTTTTTTTTATCCATTCGTCTATTGAAGGGCATCTAGGTTGGTTCCACAGTCTTGCTATTGTGAATTGTGCTGCTGTGAACATCGATGTAGCAGTGTCCCTGTAGCATGCTCTTTTTAGGTCTTTAGGGAATAGACCGAGAAGGGGAATAGCTGGGTCAAATGGTGGTTCCATTCCCAGCTTTCCAAGAAATCTCCATACTGCTTTCCAAATTGGCTGCACCAATTTGCAGTCCCACCAGCAATGTACAAGTGTACCCTTTTCGCCACATCCTCGCCAGCACTTGTTGTTGTTTGACTTCATAATGGCTGCCAATCTTACTGGAGTGAGATGGTATCTTAGGGTGGTTTTGATTTGCATTTCTCTGACTGCTAGAGGTGGTGAGCATTTTTTCATGTACTTGTTGATTGACTGTATGTCCTCCTCTGAGAAGTGTCTGTTCAGGTCCTTGGCCCATTTGTTGATTGGGTTGTTTGTTCTCTTATTGTCTAATTTTTTGAGTTCTTTGTATACTCTGGATATTAGGGCTCTATCTGAAGTGTGAGGAGTAAAGATTTGTTCCCAGGGTGTAGGCTCCCTACTTACCTCTCTTATTGTTTCTTTTGCTGAGAAAAAACTTTTTAGTTTGAGTAAGTCCCATTTGTTGATTCTAGTTATTAACTCTTGTGCTATGGGTGTCCTATTGAGGAATTTGGAGCCCGACCCCACAATATGTAGATCGGAGCCAACTTTTTCTTCTATCAGACGCCGTGTCTCTGATTTGATATCAAGCTCCTTGATCCATTTTGAGTTAACTTTTGTGCATGGCGAGAGAAAGGGATTCAGTTTCATTTTGTTGCATATGGATTTCCAGTTTTCCCAGCACCATTTCTTGAAGATGCTATCCTTCCTCCATTGCATGCTTTTAGCCCCTTTATCAAATATAAGATAGTTGTAGTTTTGTGGATTGGTTTCTGTGTCCTCTATTCTGTACCATTGGTCCACCCGCCTGTTTTGGTACCAGTACCATGCTGTTTTTGTTACTATTGCTCTGTAGTATAGTTTGAAGTCTGGTATCGCTATACCGCCTGATTCACACTTCCTGCTTAGCATTGTTTTTGCTATTCTGGGTCTTTTATTTTTCCATATGAATTTCATGATTGCTTTCTCTATTTCTACAAGAAATGCCGTTGGGATTTTGATTGGCATTGCATTAAACCTATAGAGAACTTTTGGTAATATCGCCATTTTGATGATGTTAGTTCTGCCTATCCATGAACAGGGTATATTTTTCCATCTTCTAAGATCTTCTTCTATTTCTCTCTTTAGGGTTCTGTAGTTTTCATTGTATAAGTCTTTCACCTCTTTTGTTAGGTTGATTCCCAAGTATTTTATTTTTTTTGAGGATATTGTGAATGGAGTGGTTGTCCTCATTTCCATTTCAGAGGATTTGTTGCTGATATACAGGAATGCCTTTGATTTATGCGTGTTGATTTTATATCCTACCACTTTGCTGAATTCATTTATTAGCTCTAATAGTTTCTTTGTAGACCCTTTTGGGTCTGCTAGGTATAGAATCATGTCACTGCAAATAGTGATAATTTAAGTTCTTCTTTTCCTATTTTTATGCCTTTAATTTCTTTCGTCTAATTGCTCTGGCCAGTGTTTAGAGAACTATGTTGAACAGAAGTGGTGAGAGAGGGCATCCCTGTCTTGTTCCAGATTTTAGAGGGAATGCCTTCAATTTTTCTCCATTCAGAATGATGCTAGCCTGAGGCTTAGCATAGATTGCTTTTACAATATTGAGGTATGTTCCTGTTATCCCTAGTTTTTCTAGAGTTTTGAACATAAATGGATGTGTAAGCCCTTTCTTGTTCTGTCCTTGGCTGATTCTTTTTTAATAGAAGTTTAATTTTTTTGTGCACCTAAGCTGACCATGTGAATGGACAAATCTAATAGCTGGAAGAGCTATACTCATTTTTACAGATTGTCTCCTGATGGTTGTCTCCCAATGGTCTGGCTTAAAACAAATCAAATGGCCATGATTTGCTGGCTGACCTACTGACCTTGACTACCACATTGAAACTAGTTTGGGAGAAACCAGCTTTTACTGTTTTTGAAAAATTACATCTTCACCCTGTCAATTTAACAAAGAATGACTGTGCCAATAAAAGGTTTCTCCTTTTAAAAAAATTATCATGTGTTAATTTTAAAAAACACTCTGCAAAACATTGCCCTAAAGTTCTACAAACACTGCATTAAAATTTCCAGAATCACTTTCCACTGAAGGGTATGTCTGGCAGTTCTCTTTGCAGATGATGAGCTGTAGTCGCTGAGACTGCTTTATTCCTTTCAGATCATTTTTCACTCTATAGTTATTATATATTTTTATATTCATTTAATAATTATTTGAGTCTACCAGAGCAGTGCAAACTACATGGGAGCAGGGGATTCTCTGTCTTCTAAGGCTGTATCACTAGTACCCAGAACAATGCCACAGTGGGTGCTTGAATGATAAATAATGAACAAATGGGAAAATATGTCTGACTCAGAGTGACGTGACTGCAACAAGGAGTAGATAAATGAGAGATTGAGACTCACCCATGTGATGAGACCCAAAGAAAAATGAAAGAATAACTCTTTGAGACCTGAAGACTGGGTAGCATGGATACTATTTTTTGTTGAGAGAATAGATGAGTTCTGTTTTGTATAGAACATACCTTAAGGTTGACATTTAATAGAAGTGTCTACAGATAGCTAGAAATAAGGGTTTGAGTTTAGACAGCAGGAAGAAGTGATAATTCATCAATGTGTGTTGTATTTGCAGAATTAAATTATCATGCAGATAAAGAAATTTATTTCTTCACCTAAGAAGAAGTCAAAGTTGATTCTTCCAGTGGTTCAATAAGGTTATCAGAAAACTTTTTCATCTCAGGCTGTTTGGCCATCTACAATGCTGGCCTGATCCTAGGACTAATTGCTTCCACGGTAGTAAAATGTGATAGGCTTTGTGCTGCTTTATTCTTGCATACTGGAAAAGAGACTGACTTCTTATTGCTCCCCAGTGTGTAGGAGGACTTCCCAGAAGACATTAGCAAAATATGTCTCTTCTCATTGGTCAAACTTGTTATTTGCCCATTTTGAACCCAGGGTAATTGTGTTTCCATAGCAATCAGGGCCTCCTCCCGTAAAGATCAAATTGCAATCATATTATTGCTAATGAACAAGGTTATGATGGAATGAGTACTGGGGAGTCAAGTTAATTCTCAAGTAACTATCACATATTTGTATGATGTAAAACCTATCTTGTTTTCAGTAAGTTCCTTCAGAACCAATGTAGAAAGAATAGGAGGGGATAGAGATATTTTGGTTCATGGTACCCAAGGATCATGTGTGGCCATGGTTATGTGATTGAAAACTTTATGTGTTCCAGAAAATATAAAAGATCAGCTTATGGTAATGGTGAAGTGGAAACTGGGAAACCTGAGAGTTTGTGAATACTTAGTAAAAAGTGTGAGAAATATCACATACTTTTTCAGACTTATGAAAAATCTCATGGAAGCAAATCATAGATTGAATATTTATGCTTTCACAGTTAATTTGAAATACATAACTTTAGTATTGTTTAACATATTTAGGTGACCTGGTAAGTCTCTTATTCTGTTTGACAACTCTGTGAAGCTCTTTGATACTTACACTATAAAGATCCTTAAAGTACTTTGTGCATAGTTAAGCGTTTTTCATAACACTAATTCTGCCAAAGATTATGAGAACTACTTGCTATTAAAATTGGACAGGAGGCTGGGGCTCAGCAGTAGCACAATTGCCTGGCATGTGTGACGCACTGGATTCAATTCTTAGCACCACATATAAATAAATATAATAAAGGTCTATCAACAACTAAAAAATATATTTAAAAAATAGGAGAAGAAATAAGACACAGAAAGTTCAATATAAGAGAGATCTATAGGGATCAATAAAATGATGCAGCATTATTTTCTATTAACTTGGTTTTTAACTTGCATATTTTTGTGTGCTACTTGCTATTTTTCTAAGGTAAAGTATTTTATTAGATCTACAATGAATTCAGTGTTTCCCACCTGCATGTGAGGTGAATTTCCCCCTTGCTGTTTCCGGCCAAACAGAATGTTCCTCTTACATTTGCCAGGAGCTCATTCTCTTTCAACCTGTTGCATAGCATCAGGGAAACATCCTTCAAAGATGGCCTGAGGAATTCCCAGTTCAAGGCCTTCAGTGATGCATGCTCTTGAAGCCGCTCCTACCTCCTAGTCAGGCCAGCTGACTCGGATCTCTGAGCTGTTAAATGTTAAATGCTGCATCTGCCACTGTTCAGTTCAGGTGTGGGATGAGGTTTAGAGTGTTCAGGATTCCTTTATTCCACATCTGTTTTAGTTCTTGTTTCAGGGATATAGCTCACAGTTGAAGAAACCAGATGAAAAAGGGCAGGAGAGGGAAGACAAGAGAGTGCCCCTGTCCCATGGAGCTCAACTCACCAGTGTGTGTGTTGAGTACTTTCTATGAGTGAGGGTTGTTAGGTATGTGACACCATGTATGGTATTTTCACATCAGCTATGAAAATTAACATTTTTTTCTATGATTGAACTTAATTGGGAACTCCATTCCTTCTGAAAACAGGACACTTGATCTTGTTTTGTCTATTCTCTACAAATTATTCAGATTAAATCCAGTCAAAAGGAGGGATTTTCCCCTCTTCTTGCCCATGAGTGGCTTCTATGCCCTGGCTATGTTTACATAGTGACAGTGACAGGGCCCTGTCCTGGGCCTATGGAGGCTTAGCTCTTGCTGGTTTCTGTGCTGGTGTTTACTGTAACACCTGGTGTCCTATCTGGCCTTCCCACTTAGTGATTTATAATGCGTCTGGTCCATGGCCAGAAGGTCTGAGAGCACAACTTAGCTAGTGTTCAGCTTCAGCATCCATCCCTGTGTCACCAGCCTGAGACTCCTTTGAGTCAACAGCCCTGCTCTGCCAGCAAAAGGCCATCTCTACCCCCTGGATCCTTATCATATCTGCAAAGTCCTTCGCTATATAAAGTAGTATATTTACAAGTTCCAGAGATTAGGAGGAAAGCATCTTTGGAGAATATTTTTCAGCATAGCACATTCACTTTGATATTTATCAGCTACAACCATGAATTAATAACCTCCCCTCATGGCTTTATTTCTTTAAAGGGAATATGTTAGTATGATTCCAACTATAAATACTAATATGTCTCAAGTCATCTTTGTAAATGTGTGTTCTTCTGTAAAAGATGTAATAAAATAGTACTCATATTCTCAGTAGACTCAACTCTCACGAGGGCAGCTGGTGTTTGAATGACCCCCACAATGCCTGTTTTGCCAGTACGGAACTAATTTGTTGTGTTAGTGCTATCCAAATTGAAGTACAATATAATCTGATGTGTTTGTAGGAAGAACATAGTAAAGCACTGATTTATATGCACTTTTATGTTTGGAAATAAAAATTTAAGCTTTCCTAACATCTCCTAGTAGGGTTGACCTACATACGCCTGACTTTATGACTCTGTTTGTCACATGTAGCATAGAGAAGATGAGGTATCTTGAGGCCTGGAGGGGAATTAATTCCAGCTGTGGAGGGTTGGTGGCAGTGCCCTCTCTGGGTTATTTGCTTTTGGCACTTTGTGATGTCTTGCATTTAACTTATGCATCATGTTGCATGCGACATTTTAAACTAAGCATGATGTATACGAAGAAAAATGCCCACTATTTTTTCAGTGGTGCTTATGCTTAGTCAAGTGAGATTGAATCCTATCATAATAGGTTATAATACACTAAATATGATAAATGTTTAGAAGCCTCTTCTGAGATTTTCTTATATAATAGAAGATGATTAGGCAAATAACTTTGCTCTTCCTGTTGAGGTTTAAATGACTGAAACTATATACTGAAAATAACATGGAGATTCCTTTGTCAGCAAACATTACTGGGAGAGGCACAGAAAATATTACGGAAATAAAGAAGAAACAAGTATAAGAACAAATAATTCAGTGTGGGAGGTTTGTTCCATAGTCCAGGTGTCTTCATCATATCTGAATTTATGGTATTTGCAAAATTCTGTTTCAATAATGAATACAAAAAACTTCTTTATGAGCCATCAGAAGAAAAACCATTCTGGAAGACCAGATACTCATTAGTAAATTACTTCTTTATTAAAAAAAATATGATAAAATGGAAAGCTTCCCAATGACAGAATAGCTTTTTTGGAATAAAAAGATTCCAGATTAAAGTTTCACAGAGCCTCATATTATTATAACAATACTATTTTTATTCCATTTATTGCAAGTTTTGGCCTCAATTTCATTCCTGAATGTGGTTAATTTTATAAAAACAAGATCTTTACTAGAGTAAACTAACACTGTAATGAGATAGGGAGTGACCATGAAAGTCGTCTTCTTTTTTTGCCACATAAATGTTTGATGGCTTTGTTTTCATTATTTTGTTTGGCAGTAGTTGAAGATGTTATTCATTTTTTTTTCTTTTGCAAAAATACACTGTCCAAATTTGTTGCTTTTCTCCTGATAAGTTGGTTCTCTGTTGTTTTCCTAGTAGATATCTAAAATACAGATATAGAAACTTAATCATATTCTTGTAAGAAAAGATAATTTAAAACTGAATAAAGTACTCCTTTTTGAAAGAAATGTGTCAAATAACATTTTGAAAAATAATGTTTAAAAAGTGCATCATTGTCTTTTCTGCCAAAAAAAAAAATAACCTTAGTTTCACACAAAAATGTCATTCAAAACCATTATGTTTTTTTTGTTTTGTTTTGTTTTCATCAAGGAAGGCCTTGAACTAAAAAACAAATGAGAAGAAGATTAACATTAAACAGGGATGAGAGGTGGGAGGGAAAGGAAGAGAGAAGGGAAATTGCATGGAAATGGAAGGAGACCCTCAGGGTTATACAAAAGTACATACAAGAGGAAGTGAGGGGAAAGGGAAAAATAATACAAGGGGGACAAATGAATGTCAGTAGAGGGGGCAGAGAGAGAAGAGGGGAGGGGAGGGGGGATAGTAGAGGATAGGAAAGGCAGCAGAACACAACAGACACTAGTATGGCAATATGTAATTCAATGGATGTGTAACTGATGTGATTCTGCAATCTGTATATGGGGTAAAAATGGGAGCTCATAACCCACTTGAATCAAAGGGTGAAATATGATATATCAAGAAATATGTAATGTTTTGAACAACCAACAATAAAAAATTAAAAAAAAACATTATGTTAAAAAATATTTTCAAATGACATTTCTAGCAGGGCTTGAAAAATTTTATTAATACACACTTAAAAGGAAGAGTCAGTGAATGAGTGTGGTAGAATAGAAATGTATTGGATCAATTTTAACAAAACCTTTGCTTAATGTGCAGTTGGTACTGAGCAATGAGATCCACGGTTAGTAAACTAGTAAACCAGCCAAGGACCAACTTCCACCAGTATCTGCACCCTTTTGTGACAGCCATACAAACTAAGGATGCCCATAACGCTGGTTCACAAACACTCTTCCATTGTTTAAAAAATAATTTCTTTTTTAATTTTCAATTTTTTAATTTGTTTTAATTGGTTATGCATGAAAAAGATGCATTTATGCACTTTGATATACATAGAGGGGATATAATTTCTCATTTTTCTGAGTGTACATGTTGCAGAATCATATTGGTCATGCATATATATATATATATATATATATATATATATATATACACACACACACACACACACACACATACACATAAAGTAATAATGTCTGTTTTATTCTACCATCCTTCCTATCCCCACATCCCTTCCCCTACCCTCCCTTCCCTCACTTCATAAAAAAAGACTATTCAATCATATTGATCAATAAATAAATACTTAATAAATACTGCTTTCTATATTTCCCTTTTAGTCTTTTAAGCATATTTAATAGATTATATTACATTATAGTACTTATACAAGATTAATACAAATATGCATATTGATCCCCCCCCATCTCCAACTGAGGTGCATCATTAAAGTGGGACTTCCAGTTCTGCCAACAGAGTCAAAAAAAATGAAGTGAATGGATAAAAGTGTCTCAGACACAGGATCTTAGGCTTTTTAATTCCATGATAACGTTTCTCCATCTTACATCTTTGTAACATATGGGTATTTTTATGACTGTGTGAAGGGAATTGCATTAAAACGTTTGCATCTGCTGGAGGATCCACCTGGTGTAAAATTTAAAACTCTCCGATCACCGATTTCCAAGTGAAAAACTTGACAATCACGTAAAAGTCTCCCCATAGTTTTCTTTTACCCACAACAAGCTTTATTTGTCTCCAAGGCTTTGAGGGTTCCATCCACATTTTCTGATTATTTTGCATGCCTTCCTGTTGATTAGCATTTAGAATAAGAGGCAAGATGGTGTGGGGCTTGGTTACTTCCTCCATGTGTAATCTCCACAGACTTTCCCTCTTGGTGCCTCATTTTTCTTATGTGTAAAACCAAAGCAAATGAGGACTACTGGTACATGTCTCTCGTGACCTTCTCATGATCAACACCTGAGGGAATTCAGGTACATCTCTTAGGAATAAATGATTAGCAAATAAAACAATGCATGCTAACTCAGCTGAATGGTGAACACTGAGTTTGGGTAGAAAGAATAAATAAGCTGTTTTCTAAAAATGTGACTTCAGTTTTTGAGATGAAATAGGATTGACAAAATATTTAGAAAATCACCAATAAATAGCACTACATGCCCCAGCTTCCCTTAAGTCTGTACTTTTTGGCGAGGGTTCCTTTGCAGTTTCTTTTATGTGTTCCGAACACTAGATGGCAGTGTTAGCCCAGATGGAGGAAAATCGGCGGGCTCTCCCTGGCCCCCTTCCTCTTGCCTGTTTTTTTTTTTTTTTTTTTTTAAACTTTTTACTCAGCTTCTGCATCGCCCATCAGTCCAATATTATCAGTCTGGAGACACGCTGGCGCCGAATCCAGCACGACACTGGCTGAAGAATAACAGGACATTTAAATGATGATTGCCTCGAAAGGAGCGAATCTGGCCTGTTGCCACGTGGAGAAGCTGCCTTCCTTCTCTGAGGCGCTCACACCGAACAGTAGGGTGCTCCTTCTGTGCGGGAGTGGACCGAGGCATGCTTTGGCTCACTAAGCAGTGGCCCCGAGCATCTGTGATTTCCTCAAAGCGAGCTGCCAGCTTTGATAGAAGCCGTTATGTTTCAGAAATCTCAATATTACCCCTGCTAATGAGCCCACCACCCTTTGCGGGTGGCATTTTGCTGCAGTCATTTCTTTCTGGCACTCTCAGTGGGAAAGGCAAGAATTTGCCAGGACACACTGTTCTTGACTTTTAAAAACTGCCAGTTTTTAAAATAAAATTTTATTTTATTTTATTTTTGTAGCCTGGAGCTTCTCTGCGAAAGATAAGAGTAGATCTCTGGAATTAATTCTGGTTGAAATGAAAAAATCCAAAATACAGTAGATTCAGTGGGCCTTTGCATAGAATCCACGGGACTACTTGATTCCAGAGAGTTCCCAGCAGGCCCTTCGTTAGACCCCTTTTCCATGGGTAGTACATTCCAAAAACCCCAGTGGATATCTGAAACCACGAATAGTAACCTATATGTAAGGACTATGAAACCCTGATAGCTGATTTGATTACCAAGGTGGCTACCAAGTGACTAACAGGCAGGTAGCATATACAGTGTGGATATGCTGAACAAAAGGATGATTCACATCATGGTGGGATGGAGTGGAACACCATGAGATTTCACTATGAACAACTTAAAAGTTGTAGTTAATGTATTTCTCAGATTTTCCATTTAGTATTTTTGAACCATTGTTGATTATGGGTAACTGAAACTACCAAAAATAGAAAAGGAGGGACTACTATAAAATCACACACATTTTTGTTTATTCTGAAGTAGCCCCCAAAGACCCTTACCATAATTAGACTTCTCCAGAGACCCTCACCATAATTAAGCTTCTTGTCAATAAGATTTTACAAAGAATGTCAGCAGGAATTTTGCAGAGAGTTCTCATTGTGGCTTATAACTTCCTCTTTCTTGTAAAAGCTAAGTCTACACAATGCAGATGAACAGAGGAAGCTGCTCCTCCTATAGAGTATAGATCATAGCGAGGAAAACCCACACTTTATGTCAGTAAGTACTGTGAAGTGAAATGTATAAAGGCACAGAGTGGAGGGGGACAGAGAGACTGTATTCCAGACAGGAATTTCTTGGAAGGACTCTTGGGTTTTGGTGATGTCAGAGCAGACACTTGCATGAAGTGAAGGAGTGACCTGTGACCATTTCTGGGGAAGAATGTACTAGATGGAGGCAAGAGGATGCGCATGCTCTGGGGACATGGGGCTTAAGACACAGACAACCAGGGGCAGATGCAGATTGAAAGAGGCTGGAGCTTATGAAATTTGTCACCCTCTTTAATAAAGAATATAAACTTACAGACAAAAGTGAATATTTAAAATCAAGAAATCCCCCAAATTACATATTTTAAAATGCTGACGAATCATGCAAGAATGAAAGCCCAAGAAAGACATTTTTATTCATTAATTGCCTGACACGTCCATAAAATGTTTTTTTTCCTACAGATTTGGCTACATATTCCTTGATGGTTTCTTGATGGTGTAATACATTTTCAAACGTAGTAATGTCTTCTTTATCATGGTTGAACAAAATATTGACAGTTTATGCATTTCTTATAGATCCACATTTTTGGTTATGCCACAATAATTTCTAAGAATCTGGGAGTTGGAAAACCTCCACTGAAATTTCTTCATTTATGAGCTGAAAGATTTGAAAGAATTTTCCACTGACTAGCTTCTGATTTTGTTTCCTTCAAGCCTTATTTTTTAAAATTTTCCCCTACTGCCAAAGATTTCTAAAGCCGGATGCCACATTTATCTCCCCTCATGTTTTCGCTTGGTGATGTTGCAGGGTGGGGCAGTGTGGAGGAGGACAGGCATTTCCTGAAGCCATTCCTGTTCCAACACAGCTAACAACACACAGAAGTCACTGCAAAGCCACAGGACTCTATCTCACATAAGCAGCATATCCTTAAGTCAACTTTTCCTTAGCCAGGTCCCCAAAATATTCATGGCCACTCCACTGCTTTCTGACAGGAAGGGAGATATTATAGAGGGAAAGCAGGTATGGAAAGAGATAGAGGTCTCAGCTGACTGTGATTAGAATATCTTTCTTTTGCCTATTATTGCCTCTTATGGCTGGGTGTGGTGGTGCACACCTGTAATCCCAGCAACTTGAGAGGCTGAGGCAGGAGGATTGTAAATTGAGGCCAGCCTGGGCAATTTAGCAAGACCTTGTCTCCAGAACAAAAATAAAAAAAAGAGCTCGGAATACATCTCGGTGATACAAGCACCCCCGGGTTCAATCTTTTTCATACTAGGGGGAAAAAATCTTATGACTGGGTGGAATTGCTATCTAAGAAAGAGGCCTGAAGCTTAAGCTTCATTAACTCCATGGTCATTCACCTGTGCCAGAATGGGAAGCTATTCTTGTCCTAATGTGAGGTCATTGAGGGAAAAGCAATCCAAGAGCATAGGATTTGTTTGAAGTATTAACCCAGGTTTCAAACATTCCCAATGTGCCATGGCAGACAGATTTCTCATCTTATTCAGTTGTGCTTCACCGGTGGTGGCCATGGAATCATGGTATAAACACCATGGCTCCAGGTGGTGATTTTCCTGGAAGGCAGTGATGGTGGATGTAGGGTAGGTGGGATGGGGTAATTTCACTGGTAAGTTAGTCATTGTTAGGTAGTTAGTCAGCCATGAATGGGTGAGCAGGGAAAGGACAATGAAGGGACTGAAAGACACAGGGAGACTTATCTGACAGACAAGAACCTGGAAGACTGGGTCTTGGAATGTCAAAACCTCCCCAGCCATAATTACAAACCCTACCAGGTGACTGGACCCTCCCTTACCACTGAAATTGCCAACCCACAGCCAGCCTGGCAAGCACAATAGCAAGACCCTCACAAAGAAACCTTGCTGAGGGCTATTCAAAGGGTAATAAACCAAATAAGGGTGCAGGAAATTGAGGCAAACCCAGAGGGACTCAATATCCTAAAAACCTCCAACTCCCTGAGCACCATACTGTTCTCTCTTTGATGCATCCAGTTCCCATGCTGTCAGTCAAAAGGGGACCTGGGCAGGACTCTGGAAATTTCCATGGGAGGGCAGGAGACTGTGCCATCTTTCTCCTCTCTGGGAAGACCAGTCTCTCCCTTTTCCTGTCCTTTCTAATAAACTCATGTCTGTTACTCCAAGTGACATGTCTGAAATCTTTCTGGCATGAATGCAAGAATCATGGCGAAGAGGGGACCTCCTTGGCTCCTCAGCTCTGCAGCAGACCAATGCCCTGTAATAGTAGTCATTTTAATATTGAAATCTTAAAAATAAGTAAATCCCATTTATAAAGTATGCAGACCCCTGAAGAATTTCTTTCTTGTAGTGGCCTACTTTAGGGACATGACTACTACTGCCTCTTCTCTGCTGTTAGGGCATTCTTAGTTGAAAATTTAAGAGAGGTGTCCTTCAACTGAATTTTCATCCTATAATTGCCTGTGATCCCTTGTGTTAGCTTTTCATTGTGGTGACTAAAATACCTGTCAAGAACAACTTAGAGGAGGAAGAGTTTATTTTGTGCTCATGGCTTCAGAAGTTCAGTCCATGGTTGGCTGACTCCATTGCTCTGGACTGGAAGTGAGGCAGAACAACATGGTGGAAGTCTCTGGTTCCCTCACCCCTGGTGACCATGATGGAGGATGGCTATGCAGTTTGTGACATCCAGGAAGGAGAGGTGTGGAGAGGGGGATTGCTCCTTATTTGCACTAAGGACAAAATATGATCCTCAAAGGCACACCCCCAGGGACCTGCTTCCTTCAGCCAATGCTACCTGCCTGCAGTTACCACTCAGTTCAGTAATCTTTTTGAATTATTAATCCATCAATTGGATTAGTCCACTGATTAGATTCCAGCTCCCATAATCTAACATTTCAGTTTTGAATATTCCTGAATTAACCCAGGAGTTTTCTGGGGGACACCTCATATCCAATTCATATATCCAAACCTTGAATATGAGCATGACACTCCGACAAAGTTGGAGCTCATTGGTTTTCTTCATAGGTTATTTCTTATGGCTATTTGTATGATCTGCTTTTTTGATGAGAAGCAATCTAGCAGAGAGGTTAAGACTACAAGTTTTGGTACCAAACTATCATTTTTACCAGACTTCACTTTTTACTTTCTGGACAAATTAATCCCTCTGTATCTCAGTTCCCTCCATTGTAAAGTGAGGATCATAGCAGTCTACAAATCATGCAATGGTGAGGAGCACTAACTGAATTAAATCTTCGTATAGAACAGTGCTTGGCATAAAGCATTCAATCTATGCTATCTGCTTTATTTAAAAAAAATGTTTATTAATTAATTAATTTATTTTTAGTACTGGGGATTGAACTCAGGGGCACTTAACCACTGAGCCACATCCCCAGCCCTATTTGGTATTTTATTTAGAGACAGGGTCTCACTGAGTTGCTTAGCACCTCACTTTTGCGATCCTCCTACCTCAGCCTCCTGAGCCATTGGGATTACAGGTGTGAGCCACCATACCTGGCCTAAAAAAACGTTTATTCTTTAAAAAAATTTTTTTTGTAGTTGTAGATGGACAGAATGCCTTTAATTTGTTTGTTTATTTTTATGTGATGCTAAGGATTGACCTCAGTGCCTCATGCATACTAGGTAAGCATTCTGTCACTGGGCTAGAGCCCCAGCCCTAAAATGTTTATTCTTAATAGACAATAACTATATATTAATGAAGCCCACGGTGATGTTTTGATGTATGTTTGCAATGTGGAATGATGAAGTGAGGCTGATTAACAAATCCATCACCCCATAGATTTATCATCTTTTTGTTTTGTTATAGTTAAAGCTTCGTCCCAGGGTTTCATAAACTGACTTCCAGACCACTCACGTATAATCGAATCAAGCCTTTATTGAAGCACACCGGTGGCAGCTGACCAGAACATAAAGCTGTTCCCCTGATCAGCCCCAAACAATTTCAAGGGCGCTCCTTATAAGCCTGAAAACCTCAAAAGGGATGTTTGGGGCGGGGGGGGGGGGGGTCTAGCCAATGCAAGCAAGCCAGGTTACAGAAGAGGGACGGTGCAGTCAAGCGGAGGGAAGCCTAACCAATCACAGTTAGCCCAGTCACCCCAGTTACAGAAACAGAGCCCCGTTACCCTAGTTACAGACACAATACTCCATTAGGTAGTTCCATTTTCTTAAAGGTTTCTATAGCAAAAGGAAAAGAACATCTTGCCCCAGTCATGACTTTTCTACTTGGCATGGTTGTTTTACAGGATGAAGTCATGAAACAAAATGGAGTCACATTTGCTTCTACTACCACAGTTTGGTGAAAACAGTTAAAATCTACCTTGTAGCAATTTTCAAATATATAGAGCATTATTGTTGTCATGTTCTGTGCAATAGAGCATAAAGTTTATCCTCTTACCTGAACTTCACAGCCTTTGATGAGCGTTTCCCTTCCCTGTTCCCCCTGGTTCCCTCACCCCTGATGACCATTATGCTCTGTCCATGTTACTCCTCAGCCTAACCCTAACCCTAACCCTAACCCTAACCCTAACCCTAACCCTTTGTGGTTACCACTTTTCACTGGTAAGAGAATTGGTTGGTATTCATGGTGACAATCTGGAATATGTAAGAATTAATCACGATGAGACCTGTCACCAGGCATCATGAGGATCATGGTCTTAGCTGAGACATATTATTAAAAATGATCAGAGCAGAAATGACTCTCACCTCAAACACAATTACAGTAATGTGGCTGCTTGAATTGAGTCAGGTGGGGGCCCAGAGTCCTGCCTAATTGTCTCCTTCCTGGTATCACTATTCTTCTCTTCCTGAGAACCCTCCAAAATCTTATTGTTCCTGAAAACTCAGTGTGAAAACCCCTCAGATCAGTATATCCTCTTCCCTAATTTTCAAAAGAAAAGGCAGATGTTTGACTAAAGACAGCCATGCCACTCTGTCATGTTAATGGGCCAGTGTTACCAAGGGCTATTCATCCACCTATAAATATATGAAGCTGTCTTTGACTTTGGTTTCAATCTTGTCTGCCAACCAAGCCTCCAGCTAAACTTTCAGTTTGAAATTTATAGTTTTAAGATAGACAGTCACAGGGAAATTGAGGGTAGGTTGTTTTTATTTCAGATTTAACTTATGTATTGAACACCTAGACATCATGCCGTGAACTCTCATTATTAATCTGGAAAGTGAGTATTTCACTTTTCAGATTAGTAAAGGGAGGCACAGAGGCATTAAAAGCCTTGCCCACAATAGAACCATAATGAGTTATAAACATTTCCAAAATTGTGGATTTTATATCTAAGTTCTAGTGCAAGGTAAAAATGATAACAATTTGCATTTATATAAATTGGTTACATGTGTGTTGCTTTTCTGTCACTGTAACAGAATATGGAGAAAATTTATTTATAAGAAAAGAGGTTTATCTTAGTTTATGCTTTGAGAGGTTCTGCTTATGATCAGAACCCATTGCTTTTGGGCCTCTAGACGGGGTGTCTGATAACAAACTGCTTACCTTGTGTCCAAGAAGCAAAAGAAAGTTGGAGAGGGCTGGGGCCCCACTGTCCCCTTCAAGGGTACACCCTTCACTAACCTAAAGACCTCCCCCAGTCTCCCCTCTTAAAATTTCCCTTATCTCCCAAAAGTGTCACCCCAGGGATGGAGCCTTTTGTGCCTTGGCCTTTAGAGGTACATTTAGAATCCAAAGTATAGCAATATAGAAAAAAATTTCACCCTTGGGCACTCAAATATAGTTCTTTTTGCCAATTATAGATTCTCAAACTAGACTTTTTAGATGATAAAATCTGGTCTTTGATGATTAGTTTAAAACCACAGAGCAAGTAAGAGACATAGCTAGTTCAAATTAGTTCATCTGGCCGCAAACCACCCCCAGCCCAGCACTACCCCAGGGAGAGGGTTATTATCCCTTTTGTCTCAGGGAGGCCAGTTTCCTGGAAAAAAATGATGACCCCTATATCAGGGTTTTCTTAATATGTATCGACATGGCTCCATTTACCCTGTGGAGCTCAGCTCTCTCTGATGATAAGCATCACAGGCTTTCAGCAACCATTTCTGCCTGGCTCAGCCAAGTGGCAGGAGGACCAGCCATGTCCAGCCCTCTGTCACAAAAGGAAAATAGCCCTTATGAAAAGAGGTGACGTGAAGGAGGCCAGTACTTCTAGTATCCACTAAATATACTGCTTAAAGTTACCTTTCCTTCTAGCTTCATGTTAGAAAGAAAAAACAAAAACAAAGAGGCACACTGAGACCTGGATTCCAACACTTCTTCTTAAACATGGACCTTGAGGAATTCCCTTCACCTTTCCAGGCCCTGGGGTTCTAATCTGTCAAATGAGATGTTCAGGGGCTTTGTGCAACCCTCATACCTGAAATGGACCTGTCTTACCAGCAGGTGGCAGGCAAATACAATTCCTGGGGTGCTTGTGCATTTCACATGAGTAAATAATGAAAAGTTTCAATACAAATACATTTTGTAAAAAATTTAAGATTTACTCTCCCCCCCCTTTTTTTTTCCCTTTCACAACCTCTTGATGGGGTAGAGAGAGAAGATGGGAGGGGAGGGGAAGGGGGATAGTAGGGGATAGGAAAGGTAGCAGAATACAACAGTCACTAATATGGCATTATGTAAAAACGTGGATGTGTAACTGATGTGATTCTGCAATTTGTATTTGGGGTAAAAATGGGAGTTCATAACCCACGTGAATCAAATGTATGAAAGATGATATGTCATGAGCTTTGTAATGTTTTGAACAACCAATAAAAAAATAAATAAAAAATAAAAAAATTTAAAAAAATGAAAAAAAATTTAAGATTTAAAGTAAAATAAAATATGAGGCTTCTGGTAGGTTCTTTGAGTACTTTCAACTCTAGGCTACATTCTTCATGTTGTTTGAGTTCTATTGTCCTTGTTGCATGCCACAATAATGTCTACCATTTGTTGACTGCTTACTGTGTGCAAGGCACTGTGCTTTACATGTTACCTTTAACACCTATGATACCGCTGGTGATGAGACTCAATCAGGGTTGAACTCTGTTTCCCCAGATGTGAAGACTGAACATCCAAGAAACACCAAGGCAAGCGCAGAAAGCAAGTTTTATTTAAAGGATAGAACAGAGACAGACTTCCCTGGAGGAAGAAGGGAATCCAGAGCTGGTATCCAGAGAAGTGGGGATGCCTTGCCCTTTTTATACATTTTAGATTTCCTTTGTTTTTCAGCCCTCCTTCTCCCCTTATCTTGCCCACATGACCAAAAGGTGGGCCAAAAGTTGGAGTGATCCTGGGTGGGAGGGTCGCAGCCCAGGAGGCATTTCCTGCAGGGAGGAGTAATTCCCTGGGGGCAGGTTACCTGGCATCAGGTTGAAGGAAGGTGGGGGAAAGGGCTCTGGAGGTCTTAGCATTTGATTTCTTTTCCAACCAGCCCCGATCTCCCCTATTGAACCCAATTATTTATTAATTACGCTGACTGTCCTTTTTGTCCCCCACCTCATCTACAACAAACTCTGCACATTGAGTGTTATCTACATTTTACCCAAAGGGATGCTGAAGCTCAGAGAGGTTAAGTATCTTATCCAAAGGTATCTAGTTGGTAACTGGCAAAGCTAGGATTTGGCTACAGATCTGATTGCCTTGAACCAGGCCATTTGTTTGTTTGTTGCTTGCAGGTATCCATAGTTCCCCTCACAACACACAGCCAGCCTCCTGGGTCTGCGCACATGGCCCATGCCATCACTGGAAACGTGACATCATGGAAGCATTTCTCTTTGTGTCTGATTCCAGTTTTGGGAAACGATGTCAGTCTTGATTAGATTAAATATTAAGTCATGAAATTATTTAGGAACATTATGGATTCACCTGTTCTGTCTCCATGGATCCTCCAGAACTCAGCGGCACTGCCTGCCGCTCCACCAAGGCCTTCCTCCTCTAGCTCTTCTCCTCTTCTCTGTTGGGAGCTGATAGCTGCAAATGCTAAAGGCACTCATTGGACTGTCCCATTGGACTTCACTGGTCTCCATTTGCCTGGCTTCATCTCACAGTAGCTGGGTTTTGCATGAACCTGCTATTTTCAGCCACATCAATCAACATGTATTTCCTAACAAGATCCTTTATTTGAAATAGCCTTCTTTCTTACCACCAATCAACTACTTCTCATTTAAAAAAAAAAAGTAAAACTTTTTTTGTAGTTGTAGATGGACAGAGTACCTTTATTTTATTTGCTTATTTTTATGTGGTGCTGAGGATTGAACCCAGGGCCTCATTCATGCTAGGCAAGCGCCCTGCTACTCAGCTACAGCCCTAGCCCCTACTTCTCATTTTTAAATGTTGAATTAAAAATGTATTTTCCAAAATGCTTTCCCTGAATATCAATACCCAACTCTAAATATGACTTTGCTTAACTTCTATTTTCTATTTCAATAATTGTATTGCCTTATAATATTTCTTCTCAGATCCCTGCTTCATGTGATTATAATATTCCACTAAGTGGACTTCAAATTCCATGACATCAGTGGTTATTTGATTTTGCCTGGTTATTTAAGTGTTAGTAATAGTAAATACTCACTGAACTGGATTCCCTGTCTTATCCCCTTTCTGAGGCAGGGATAAGATCCATGCATCATTTAACAGCTCTTAATGGATCATAAAATATTAAGTGCCCTGGGTGAGATCTATAAGCACTTGTAATGTTCCAGATTCTGTTCTTTGTGCTTTAATTCATGATCTCATATTATCCTCCCCAAAACCCATGGAGAAGACACAGTGGATCCTTGGCTGAGTTTCAGCAGGCAGGCGAGTCTGGTTGTGGCTGACATTGGTGACACTGCTGGGTGTGTTTAAGACAATATTGAGGGTGATTAGATTATGTGGGGCAGTATTTCAAGAACAGAAGCTCAGGAATCCAAACATGGCTGATAATGGGCATTATCTCATAAATTAAAAAGTACAGATTCTAGGCTCTACCTAAGACTGAATGAAAATTTGCCTTGGAGTTGAGAAGTTGCATTAAAAAAAAAAAAATCCCAGGTGATCTTGATAATCACTTTGAGGCAACACATACCTAAGCAAACATTTCATACTTATTCTTTTGTTTTGAGACTTCTCCCTTTCATATTTGTGTGTGAGATCCAGGACCATTTCCTTGGTTATATAGGTCAGTCCATCAAGCAAAGTACTAAATGAATAGGGCATTCAGAAGAATTTATACTTGTGTGTGTGTGTGTGTGTGTGTGTGTGTATGTATAATGCGTTTGAAATATGAGTTTAAGTCTATTATTAAGCCCACTGAAAATGTGGAATTTTAAGCATTAGTTTCATTACACATTTCATTATAAAATGATAATGATTATAATAAAAATGATCTTACACAGACCCCATTACAGTGGTGTCAATTATGCATCATCGCTAAGACCATGGCCCTTTTAGGTAATCTTTTGCCTAATTCCACAATCAGCCTCAGATTTTTCCCTTCTAGGTTAATATAGTTGCAATTTATTTCCTTCTAAACTTTTTGTCTCTCATATACTCTCCAAAAGTAGAAAAAGACTAGTACAATCCCCATAACCACAATTACCCTTTCCCTGGATTTTCTATTGTAGGGCTGCAAGTTTTGAGTTCAGAGTTTGGCCAGTAGGAAGTCTATATTGAAATCAGCATCATGCCTCTAAGTTTGTTTGGGGATTACTTCAATAAACTCTGGTAAATAAAACTCCACAGGAAAAAAATCAATCATACTTAACTGGCTGGGAGCCAGTTGTGAAACTAAGGTCTAAGTCACTGGTTATAATACTATTTTTACACTAAGTAGCAATCAGTGTTCTTAATTGTTTGAAAGTGGTAATAATAGACATGGTGACTAGGTATCCACTGAGATGCAGAGAAATCAGTGGAGGAGACACTGATCACTTTAAAAATAAATTTAGAATAAATTGAAGAAACTTCAAAGCTGCAATTCCTAATCAAGTGTCTCTAAACTAAATATTGGGGAAGAAAGCAGACTTTCAATTTAAAAAGTTAAAAAATTCTAACACCATATGTTTACTAAAAAGAGATCATATTAGAAAGTGTTTGCTAGATATTGCTTTGGAAACAATACCGTGAAACAGTTGACACATAAAGGTATGAATGGATGTAATAAAAGTTTGAGTGAATGAAAGTGCTTTGAGATATTCGTACTAAAGAACAAACTGGGGTCCATGTATCCAATTATGTTTTGTAACAGAGGCTTGAGCATGTCATTTAGGATAGTGGTTCCCAATGTTTTGAATGCACAAAACTTCATTTATTTTCCAATATTCTTCCACATAATAGTATTCATACTTTCATCATATAATAATAATAGGGGCAGTGTATAATTATAAGAGCATAATACATTTAATACTACTTTAAATAATTGGTATTTCTTAGAGCCACAAATATAAATTGTATAGACTAAAAACAGTCACAGCTATATACGTAAGACTTTTTAAAAAAAATCAACAGTTTTTTGTGGATACGTGTTTTAAAAATATGAATTCTTGTATCCCTCCTTGCATTAACTCCAAATCTCCAGGATATGCATTCACATATCGAAGATCACTACTTTATAGATTTTTTTTCTATAAAGAAAACAAGAACAGTGGATGATTTAATAACTTATTCCAGAGACGTGCCATCAAAATTCTCTCAGCTGAAATGTGTCCTCTCCTACTTATATCTGTATTTAGCATTAGTTGCATCTGATGGAGCCACTTTCCTCCCCTGGTCATGACGGAGAGACCTGGGGAGAGTGGCCAGTTTCTAGAACCAGATTAGGATTTGGGGCTGATCATTGTTTCCTTTTTTATTTGCGACATAAAGAGTATTGTCTAATATTCTTGTTATTGTAGCCTAGCTCATAGAGTACTGTGAAATGATGTTACGTGAAGAAACAATATGAAAGCTTTGGTAAAAGGTTATTTAAATGCCTGTAGAAAACCTTCCAATTATGGATAAGGATGTGGAACTGATGTTAACTTGTGTTTTTTTTCCCCCCTCATTTCTATAAATTAATGACAGGAGGTCTAGAACATACAATTTTCTTACATGCATTTAATTCTTTTGCTAGTGGATAGAAATAAAGCACCCAGCCTATAAGAGAATATTTGGAATAGTGAGACCAAAATAGCGATTTTGTTTTCCCTCTCCTGTGGCTGTCCTGACCTATAATTCATGGTTTGGATTCTGGCTGAGCATCCCTAGCGCCACATAATACCCAATATTCAGTGGTGTGTAAAGATTCTTTGCAAGTTGCTTAGATGAATATATAATAACTTTACATACATTCAAAATACTGTTTATTCCTTGAAATCACAAGAGAAGAACTTTAATCATGGCAATATTAAGTACTATAATGAACCACAGGGTAGCAGAGGGGCCCAGGGGTAAACAGTTTCTGTATTATTGATTTCCTTATTTGATTTCCTTATAAAATGTCCATGACCTGAACCATTGCTGTAGAATACAAATGCAGGTTTTTTGATTCAAGTCAAGCATTAAGATTCTTTTTTAAAAAGAATCCAAGTGTTCTCTGGAAAGCCAAAGGATGACTAGTTAGTGTCTTGGACCCGGGACATCAGTGTTTTGAAGTTTAATCAGGTTTGTGAGGGCGAATCCTTTATAGAGTGCCACAACTTCTATCAAGACACCATCAATATGATTTTCTAGAAACATCTATGTAGAGTTCCATGTCCGTGTGGCATTCTGTTGAACACTATCATAACATAGGCTATTAATACATAATTCTTGTCCTCAAAGAAATACACATCCATACAGTTTTTTATAGTTTCAGAAGATGTTCAAACAGATGATATACAAATTTAAATGCTTCAGGGTCTCCCCACCAATTAGTATCAATGCATAAAGCTGCCTGTAACACCACAGTCAGGAGTTGGGGGGCTTGCAACTGAGACATGCACTATTGTTTTGAGTTCAAATTCACATTTAAAAAGCCGCTCAGATGATAAAACATATCTGGTAGCTACTTTTACCCTGTTGGCCTCTTTTCAGGTGCACATACTCTTCTTGGAGCATCTAGTAACTATATGAAGTTGATTTAATTGACACAATTTTGCAAATGAGGAGATAGGGGCTCTGTAAGGTAAAGGAGTTGGCCAAGTGAGTTAGTAATTGGGAGGGCACAAGAAATTGAAGTTCTGTGGACACATCACCAGCTAGCGTTTATTTAAAAGCACCAGCGGAACAGGAAGAGCAAATATGGTTAGCCATTATGGTATATGCTCACTCTTCTACTATCTACTTGTCATTTAAGGGCTCCTCTACTGATTTTTCCTGTCACTTTTCTTATCTTTTCATACAATATTGGAAAGAAAATATGTGCCATCTTTTATAATCAACAAGATTCTCATATAGCAGAGATCTCCAGGTTGCTTTCAATACATTCATTTGCTTACCAAAGACTGGAAGAAGTTGCTGAGCAAAATAACTTGATGCAAAACAGGAAGTTGCTAGCTTGTGAGCAGGTTGGTGCATCTAGAGCAGACTCAACACAGAGCTATTTGACTTCCTTAGGGATCCTGTGCAGGATGCTTCAAAGGATGGACACAAAAAAGAGACTTGGAGTCTTATCTCAAAGCCAAACTCATGTGGACAAAAACATGGGTTTTAGAGTCAGGAAAAGTTGCATTATACAATCTCTGGTCTTGGATGACTTTGAGTTAATCTAATTAACCCTTGAACATAAAAATTGTGTTGCCTGAGGATGGAGAAAAATGTAGCATGGAAAGTAAATAAGTGAATATATTTAAGTTAGGTGATGAGTGCAGCAATTGGTGAATTGCAGGTGTTCAGTCGTTGCTGGCTCTATTCTCCCTGTCTTTCCTTCCTTTGGCTTCATACCCAGTGGAGAGCTGGGGCCCAGGCTGGGAAACCTGAAGACCAGTCTTCATTGCCACAGTGATACTGGGTTGCCAGGGGCACTATCTGCCTTGGGGTGCTTCTAATACTTTGTGACTATTAAGGGACACTAAATAAATAAGTGAACTAAGTTTTGGGAAACAAAGTGAAATTTCTGGAAACTGCTCGAATAAAAGCTTTGACAGGGTCACATGCAGATTAGCATAATTTTTATTACACGTTCTATTTTTGTCCTGTGGAATACTTATTTGGATTTCATTGTGCCCATTGAGCAGCTTTTGTTCTTTGGCTGTGAGTTTAATTATTTAGTTATTTATGAGTGCATCTGGGCATAAGTGCCACAGTTTTATTTCAGACAAATTTATGGTCAGTGAATTTTAGTAATTAATGAATAAATTATTTCTCCTCTATAAATGCCTCTGCAATTTGTGATTACCATAACAATTCATAATACTTAAGAAAGGTTCTTTATTAGTTGAAAAAAAAAACAGTGCTAATGAAATCAGGAAAGGGAGATTTCAAATTGCTTTAATTAACTTTATTAATTAGTATCCAACATGTGTAAGATATTGAAATGGCTTTGGTTGATTGATTAGAAGTTTAGTTGCCTAAAAATCTGGCTAAAATATGAAGGTACTTTATAATAATAATTTTTTAATTCTTTTGTGAAGTAAATGGCAGGAGAGAAAGGATTTCTTGTAGTTTTGACTCCTGGTATAGTCTTAAATCCTTGAAATTTGCAAAAAAAAAAAAAAAATCTGCATAAACAAATCTTCACATTAACTTTCCAAAAAGGAAGGAACCGTAAAGCTACTTGGTGGGTTGAAGGGAATTAGGGAAGCTTATGACAGTTTGTATGCTTCCAATCTTTTTCAAGTCAAATCAACACAAACAATAAAATTCCATTAAACCCTATTCTCCACAAATCACTGCTCTAAGTGGACTGCGGTGAAGACAGCTGAGTAAGGATAATCCCTGTCCTATGGAGCTCCCAGATGAGGGATGATGGGAGAGTTATTCAAATGAGCTGAGGAAGTATGGAAGACCCAATGAGGATGGATGGGCTGTGTACAGAACTAACCTGGCTCAGTGTTCTAAAGCAGAGCCTTGCTCTTCTGGTTGGTAGGGCCTGTCCTGCTGGGAGCCATTAGCCAAGTAGGTATGACAATTTCCTTGCCAGCGTACCCCATGTTGCTGACATGTTGCAGCGACATTGAATGTAGGTGACCTTGCTCAAGGACCAAGACAGATTAGGGTGTTCCCGGTTTTAAGATAATCCTGTTTAGGGCGTTCCCAGTTTAGGTTCCAGGTTTAAGGTTTAAGATTATTCCTGCTGGGAATAGGGCGTATCCTGCTGCCTGAGTTCCCCTTGAGTTCTCAGGGGATTCAGACAGTAGATTTTGGAGATAGAAGCCCAGAGAAGGTGGATTTTGGCAGAGAACGTGAATTTGGGCTGAGAATGTGGATTTCCCCAGAACGTGATTGTAGACGGCTGGTGTGAGTTCGGGAATAAAGAGTTGCTGTTTGAATCTACAAGCTGAGTGGTGGCTCGTGATTGTGTGCCCAGCCAGACTGCGGCATTTGTGCCCAGCCAGACTGTGGCACTGTCCTAAGCTTTACTTTAAAAATGAGGGCCAGAAAATTGTTTCCTTGAGGATAGGAATTCTTAGTCTTATTCCTGACTTTTCCCTCACATCCATATCCCTTCCACCAACAATTCCCATTCAGTTCTATGTTCAGAATAGGTGTCTCATCTGGATCCTTCTTTCCACTTCCTCTACTGGTACATAGTCCAAGCCTGTGCCAACACTTCCTTTTTCCATCTTGACTTGCCCCATTTGGAGATCCAATGGTCAGAGTGTTTCCTTTTCAGATCCATTCATATCCACCTTTTTGTTTCTCTAATGTGCCAAATCTTATTCTTGACCCAGTGTCTTTGAACTTACTACTTCCTTCACTTCCTGCCTCATTCTGTCCAAATATTGCCTCCCCAGAGAGTTTTACCTGACTACACTATCTAAAACAACCTAACCCCAATATCCACTGATTTTTTTTTTAATGGTGTCTTTCTCAGTTGAGGTTTAAGCAAAAAAAATTCATCTATCTATCTATCTATCTATCTATCCATCCATCCACCCATCCATCCATCCATTCATTCGTCATCTATTATCTCTTCTTTTTTTCTCCTTCTCTCTCTACCTATGTTGCTGGAGTGTGATGTCCACAGGGCAGCAGTCAGAATGGGAAGATTGATGTACAGTAGGGAGATCAAGCATGGCTGGAATCCCATAAAACTTGCCTCTGGCCTTGCTGACAAGGATATCCTAAAAAAGTCAACATCCTTCATTAAGGAGCTAAATACACACACCTGGTCCAGATATCAGAGAAAATAGAAGATCCAGAAAGTTGGTTCTAGCTGATGCTTCTGGGATAACTCAGCAGATCAGCAACAACATAAGCTATGGAAAAGCTGCTATGTCCCTCTGCTCTTCTTATCTTCCAAGAACCCTCATTGTGCCCTAAACAGAAACACCTAAGAAATGGAATTCTGGAAAATGCAGTTCAGCGTAGCCAAACTAACCCATTACAAAGCCACCACAGTATCTATAGCACCTACAATTGTATTTATATTTGTTCCATGAAGCAGATATTTTTTCTTGTGTATAACAGAATAATATTTAGTGCATAGTTGATATTCAATTTAAATATTTATTGAGTATGTTAACTAAAGATGGTTATTGATTTTACAGGTAAATTGCATAGTTATCATATTCCTTGGTCTGGGGACAGGAGAAATGATCAAATCAAGAGGTCAAGAGAGTAGACTAATGTTGAGAGCCACAACCAAGTCAAGATGGCGCCTGGCATTTTGCCAGAAGGAGTGATTGAGAAATAATGCCAGCGAGCCATTAAGATGATGATAATTAAGTTAAGCTGTGTATAATTATTAAGATAATGACTGATTGCTGTAACTGGATGATGCTAAATTGAAACAAGCTGTGTATTCAGTTGGGTATATAAACCTCTGCTGTCTGGCAATAAGGTGGCTCCTGCTACTTCGGATGTCTGCTACTTTTGAGTTCCCGTTGGTTCTCGTGGAGTTTTGGTTGAGTTCCGGTGGTGTTCCCGTGGGGTTCTGGCAATAAAGTAGTTCCTGTTTGAACCTACAAGTGGCTCGTGACCTCCCGGTTATTTTGTGCCCAGCCAGACTGCGGCAGACTAAGCCAACTAATGCTTGTTATTGGATGAGCTAGACTCTACCTGAAGACTGAGTAGGAAGCAGCCCCATCTTTCTTCCACTGTCCCCTTAAAACACTCCATCTGGTTCAGACTTCCCACCCTTGGATGAGACTTTAGGCAGGCCTCAGAAGATTTCTGATATGTATAATAAGAGCAGTCCCAACCATTGGGCTCCTCCTTTTATTTTCCATCCCAAAACACAAGGTCTCCTCAGTCTTCAGGTAGAATTGAATCATATCCACACCCAGAGCCCAGTCCAGGTGGGCTGATTTTATGTCTGAAATTGGGGGAAGAAAACCCACTCTGCATGAGGGTAGAAATTCTGGAGACATGACTCAGAAAGCTCTCTCCCTCAAAAAATGTCTTTTCTGGCCTCTTTTCCCCTTCCTTAATGAATTCTGCATTGGATTGTTGTTGTTTCTGGATGTGACTCAATAGCGACTGGTAGGATAATGGGATAATGCTGCCCTAATTAGTTTCAAGGTCTCTGGGCACATCCTTCATGTGTACTTTAACACCCTTCTCCAGGTTGTAAAGTTAATTGTGACTTACTTTAACTGTACTTAGGACCTCTGGAAAAACAAAGAGCTAGGAGAGTTCCATTTTCACACCCAGTTATAAAGGGGAGAACATTAGAGATGTGATTTGTAGCAGTGTCTTCCAGGTCATCATCTAGTTTCCAAGACATCTTCTCCTCAGCCTGTTGCTATTGCCTGAAATAAGAAAACCACTGATTTTCCCCCTTTGTTATTAAGCATTTGTTACAGGCTTTACAGTGCTGAAATGACTTCATTTAATTGACTAAGGTGATCACTTTTTGGGTTATGTGCTTAACAAAGATTTTATTCAGCCCTTATAACAATTCTGAAAATAGATGTTATTATCTCCACTGCACAGATAAAGAAACTGAGGCTTACTGAGGTTGTTACCATAGTGAGGTCACATAACTAACAGTAGGGACCTATGGAAATTAAATCCAGATTGCTCTAATTCCAGAGCTTATTTTGTTGAATTCTATATGTAGGTAAGTAGAGCATAAATGCTGGACTAACTGAGATCATTGTTTTCTTTTTAGATTCAGTAATCAGACACCAGCCTCTGGGGTCTAGTCTTCTGTGTGTGAGGCAGGGTGAAAACAGGGTAGGAATGGCCAGCCATGATGTTGAGGAAAATCAAGGAGCTAAATTAGAACCAAACAGAGGTGGAAAAATTCAGAAGATAGAATATTGTAAGGTGTAATTAAAAAAAAAAAGGTCCAAGAGACTGGTTTTCTTACAGGAATTAGTGTTTAAAACTGAGAATAAATAAATATGGATTAGGGAACTGTGAGAAAAGAGTGAATAATGGGCAGAAAAATTTTGTCCTCAAAACTATGTTTGCTTTTCTTTGCTTTCCTGGGTGCATAGCTGAACTACATTTCCTAGGTCCTTTGCAGTCAGTTTGAGGCCATTCGACCAAATTCTATCTAACTGGATAGGGGTTGAAGTATGGGCATGCCATTCCAGGCCTGGCCCACACACAGCTCCTATGCAAGACCCTTCTCACTTCTCTCTCCCCCCACCCTTTTTTTTTTTTTTTGAGCAGTCTCAGAAGCGACATAAAAAGTAGCAGCACTTGAAGGCTCAAGGATCCTGAGCACCTGGGTCCCCTCTTACTTAGCTCCCAATCCATATCACCATTCCACGTTGATTGTGGCATGAGAGAAAAACACACTTGTGTTGTGTCCAATCAGTGAGAACATAGGTTTTTGGTTCTATAAGCTAATGTGACTTATCCTGTAAGAAAAGCATGCACAATGGCCCAAGCTGAATTCTGCTCAAGGTGTTAATGCTGTGCTGTTTTCTTCCCCTGTTTCTCCTTATATTTTCCATCCCAGAACACAAGGTCTCCAAGTGACTAATGAGAATCAGAAGTCGGATGCCTGAATTGAGAGCTGAGGCATAAGCTCCCTGGGTCTGGGGCCAAGCAGAGCTCACATTCAGTGTTTGTTTCTGTTTGGGTTCCTGAAAAAAATAGTATGCTTTTTACTGGGGAGAGAAATGAAAATTCTCAGAAGTTCGGCACTGACTAGAGAACAAATGAGAGACCAGAGGTGTCACATCCCACAGGGTTTCACATCCTGTGTGGCACTACACTGCTAGGTGAAGAGCCGATGAGATGGAAAAGAGGGAACTTGAGTGGTTTCGGAAAAGAACTGCAACAATACATGTGGCACATAAATGGATCCCTAAATCAGTGATGGTTAAGATTTTTTTTTTTTTTATGAAAATGGGATAATTCTGTTTTGCATGGATTAAGTTGGCAGTGACTTAGAGTCATTCAGCCATGCTCAGTAAGAAGTAGATGAGGTACTTCCTAATCAGGGAAGCCCTTCTTTTTCTTTCAAATACAATAAGAATAAGGCCTCTGAATGTTGATTTATTATTTGGCTTTTGTTTTTTGTCAAACTAAATCAAACTACCCAAGTACTTGATATGTATGTCAAGAGGGTGAAGATGTTTAATATTGCCACCATTCTGCTGTTATCTCTTGTTCTTTTTTCCTTCCCACTACCACGATTAAGGAGTCTATACTTAGCTCTCACTGCTAATGTATTTATAAAGAATGGCCTGGCTGCTCCTTCATGCCCTTGCTAGTTGCAATTTATTTTCTGCCTTGGCCTTTTTGACTTGGCCTCAGCATGTGTCAAATTGTCTTATACATGCCCTTGATCTTTTGCCCTACTAACATTTTGCATGTGATTACATTTCAGGGTTTAGAATCTTCAATGATGCAGTGAAGAGTGATGTTGCATTAATTTTAAATTCAGGAGATTGAAAAGAGGTCAACTTGGAGTTACAGATTGACTAAATTTCTGTTAAGAGGCGGAGTGCCATAAAAGCTTGCACTGTAGCCAAATTATTTTCTGGTCCAATATGCCCTTGATATTCTCTAACTTCAGATCTCCAAGGATGATGAGAAATTGACCAGCAGTGGCAGGTTTACTTTTTAAGGTGCTAAGACCCGTGAGGCTAATAATCAGGGAGAGAAATTAATGATTTGGAAGTGACAACCAGTTATTACCTATTACTTGTCAGTTTCTCATCATACTTGGAGACCTGAAGTTAGAGAATATCAAGGACTTTTTGGCCCAGAGAAACCTGGGGGTTTAGGTCCCCCACTGGATCTCCAGGTTGTGCCAGAAGAACATTTGTCTTGAAGAACTTGTTAGTACTTCTGCATTTCTCTCTGAATAGCAGAAACATGCAGGAGAAGCTCCCTTCTCTCTCTGAGCCTATCAGGTACCAACCTCGTTGGCCTTGGTGTTCAGTGTTTTCTTTTATACCTTTCACATACGCAATGCAGTTTCAGCTGGACCATTTGCCACTGAGCGCAGGATGGTCAGGGAGGTGGGGGCATGTCCCATTAATGATGTGCTTATTCCAATATGCCCTCTGTCCACTAATACTTGTAGATGACCTTTTACTGTCAAAGGCTGGCCTCTCTGCTTCTGCAGCTTCTGCAAGGGAGGCAGAAGTGTGTTCTTCCTCTTACCATGTCCCCACTTTAAATCTCATCAGTGAATATGTAGAGATGAAGATTTTTCCCTTTCCCACTTCTCAGGCCAACTCCACAGTTAATTGCAAACTGGTAATATTATTGCTCTGGATTGTATGGACTGAAAAACTAAGAGATGAGAGTGCTGATGGGTACCGATGAGCATAGGGTAAAATAATAGATGTCTGCCATGTGAGCCGAGCCACGCACAAACCTGAGCAATAAGGTTTTCACATCATCTCAGTGTACAGAGGGCATATTAGAATTAGTAGAGGTATTCTTCTTAAAACATACCTATATAGAGCACATTTCCTCAACCTCCAACAAGCAATGACAGATGACACAAGTAGCAATGCACTGAGTATGGGGCCAGTGTAGAGAAGAAAACAAGTTGAGTATCAAGGCTTGTGGGAATCAATTCAAATAGAATAAGAAAATCATGTTCAGGTTGAAGTCATTCCTATAATAGATCAGAAGCTGAATATGAAAACAGACCAAATATACTGCTATAATTAAACATTTGTTATACAGAAATGGAATTAGGCTTTTTTACACCTAAAGTTTCCTGAGACTAGAAAACCATGTTGTGATTGTGCATGTTGAGATGAGAGGGGATAGTGATGATTACCATGTGATTCAAATCCCTCATTTCGTGGAGGAGAGTTGTGAAGCCTTAGAAATGGGGATTGTGCATGGTTATGTGATATAACAGGGAAAACCTAGGCTTTGTAGACACAAGAATATGAGTTTGATTATTTGATTTGCCATTTGACCTTGAGCAAGTTTCTTAATTTTGTTTAGCCTTGTTTCTCTGATTTGCAAAACCAAGAGGTTAGTACCTGTCACTCAAGTTTGTTGTAGAGAATAAATAAGCCCTTCTTCTCAGGGAAGCTCTTCTTTTTCTTTCAAATACAATAAGAATAAGGCCAGGCATGTAGCAGATAATAACTAAATCTGAAACACACACACACACACACGCACGCACGCACGCACGCACGCACTCGCACTTAGAGAAGACAGAGTTGGGAACAGAATCTGTATTCAGGCTCCAGGATACAGCTTTTTTTTTTTCTCTCTTCTGTATCATATAGATCCTAAATCAAGTTCCTAAAAACATAAAGCTCACATTTATAGGATTTATGAACACTTCACATCTGCTACTCATGAGAAAAAGGAGGGATAGGTTATAATCCAGCTATATTGGTGGTGAAAAATGACTTTGAGAGACTTGCTCAATAAACGTAATAATAAGAAACAGACCTGGGACTGACTCTAAACCCAGGAATCTCCCTATACCAACCCATTCCAACTTCATTCCTTTACAACCAACGTTTTACAGGTCAGTGTATCCTCCACTACCTAATTAAAGGTCAGTGTCATGGCTCTCCAGACATATCCTTGTTCTTATACTATCATCTTTAAAAAGTTGCTCTGAAATATAACAGGTATACTGAATGAGTCGAATATACATACATATATGTGTGAGCACTAGTGTGTATGTGTGTGTGTGCACATGCATGCATATAGTGTAGGTAGAAAACAATTTTTTTCATTGTTTCTCCTCATTATTCTTTCAAGCACTGTGCATACTTCATCTCTACAACTGAGATGAAGTTTCAGGCAACTGAGATGTATCTCCTTGCATTGTTTGTTAGATAATACAGTGTCTACTAGCCTTCCAGTTATTGTGGTAGCTGACACTTGACTGGTTCTATCAAAATAAACAACTGTTAAGTTAGGCAAATATATATGGAGCAACTATTTTCAGATGATTTCTATAGAAAGAATGCTGCTAGAGTTCTCTAATTTTAATTCTTATGAATTGAGTCTCAGCCAGTAGTCCATCCCATGGTAATTCTCACTTTTGAGTTTCCGTCATACACTCAGGAGCTCCTGAGCAAAGTTCACTTCCACTTCCAGAATAACTTTCTTCTCAAGTGACCTGCATCTCACCAAAGAAGACACTAACATATCCTTGTCCCATGAAGAAGTTTGTTTCCAATGGAGTCTTTTACCTTTTTTTTTTTTAACATGGGCTCAAGCTTCTTGCTTTCAACTTTTTCCATGCACAGATCTCACATCAGACTTGGGTCCTATGTATACCACATGATCACTAGAAGTACTTCACTAGAAGCTTCTTTTGCTTGTCTTCTTCCCTCCTCTGTGATAGGAAGAGAGTATATACAGCACTCCAGAACTTTCTGCAGCAACTCTGCTCTCCAACGTCTTTAAAATTAACCTTTTGATACCCTCAAGGTGGTTGTTGATTAGATTCCAGCAAAACTGATTTCTTTTTTATTAATTTTTAAAAATTTACATACACATTACAATTCTTATTACACATATAGAGCACAATTTATCACATCTCTGTTTGTATATAAAGTATGTTGACACCAATTCGTGTCTTCATACATGTACTTTGGATAATGATGTTCATCACATTCCACCATCCTTGCTAACCCCTGCCCCCTCCCTTCCCCTCCCATCCCTCTGCCCTATCTAAAGTTCATCTATTCCTCCCATGCTCCTCCTCCCTACCCCACTATGAGTCAGTCACCTTATATCAGAGAAAACATTTGGCATTTGTTTTTGGGGGGATTGGCTAACTAGATGCCCTTCAGTAGATGACTGGATAAAAAAAAATGTGGCATATATACAAACTGATTTCTTATCACTTGCTTTTCAAGTAGTGCAGAAGTGGTCCTGTCCTTCATTTTGTAGTCTAGGGGAATTTTATACCTATTGTTTGCTTTCTCCAGTTTTAGACTGAAGCAAGAATAGTGCAATTTTAACATCCTGTTACAGAAAGGGGGTATTTTAATGCCCTGGGAGCTGACCTTTAGCTGACATTCCTGGCTTTCTAAAGCAGAGCACTTTTACTAAATTATTGGCTGCAGAAAATCTGTCAGAAGATTCAGTTTATCCACAATTAACTTTAATGTCAAATGTGACAGTTGATTCTGTGATGCTTTCAACAGGGAAAATTCTCTTGTCTCACCAGTCTTCCTGCCACCCACAAATAAAAAAAAGCTGACTATTGTAAGTTGGTTTTCTTCTCCTGTTGAACTCTTCTGTGCTTTCATTTTGTAACTTTATTTTAAAATAAAAATATAAATATACTCAATACCATGATAGGATAAGCCACCATTTCATTGTTATTACCAGAAAGTTTTAAAAATTGTGGCAATTGTTATTGATCTGTAGCATCTGTCATAATGATAATTCTCTAGGACTGAAGTAAAATGAACTCCTTGATAACAATATGTGCCAACCAAAGTAGTGGGTCTTGGATTTACTGATAGAAATTGTAACCAGCATGAAAAGCAAATCATAGCCTAAGAGTTTGTAGGGTTTATTATGATTTTTTTTATGAAGCACCGATTTTCCCTGGGAAGCTGAATTTCCTCCTTTTTTTTATTGCTCTAAATGCTATTTTAGTTGCAAAATTGATTCTTTTTTTTAATAGAAAATGTGCAAGGCTTTGATGACAGGGCATTTAAAAAACTATATAAACAACATTCTGTATGCATATATATGATTCTTTTAAAAGAAGATCCTATACTTCCATTTTGAAGATGGTAGCGTCAAGTCAGCCTTTTCTACCTCTCCCTTTGACTTACTCAAAAGCAACAAAAAATGAGAAATGAAAATATTGTATTTGTCTCCAATAAAAGGGAAAGATAGCATAAATTATAAACAATAGAGTAGGTGAAGCGGTACAATTATGTTGGTGATCAAACATAGGAATGGGGGGCTTAGAATGTACATGGGTAAACCCCCAAATC
Organism: Marmota flaviventris; assembly: GCF_047511675.1. Lineage (NCBI taxonomy): Eukaryota > Metazoa > Chordata > Mammalia > Rodentia > Sciuridae > Marmota > Marmota flaviventris. Next base: position 99,730,329 of record NC_092501.1, on the reverse strand, counting down.
AGTGTGCTTTTTAAAGGTATGGGCTTTACCTAGAAAAGCAAAGCAGAAGCCCTATTTTGAAAATTGGGAACAGGGTCCATTGGTTGTCATGGAAGTTTTTCCTCAGGTAGGTTTTTTCCTGAGAGGTGAGGAGAGGGGCCAGATGAAGATTTATATTGGCAACACAATTCACAGGCCATTCTTATGGACATGGTGGGACTGCCAGACCTTTTCACTCTAAACATCCCTACAACTGACTAACTTCATGCCCAGGGAACAGTAAATTCTCACAGAGCTCACAGACATAAATTTGGGACACTGGGAAAAAATCCTGCTATTCAGGAACCCTGTCCTGGCTTCTTCCTTACATGACCCACATGTATACAATTGGTTCATGAAGATTTTACCTCTCTCATGGATAAAAATTAAAAAGAAAAAAAATCAGTTCAGACATATACAAAGTCATTGGGAGAATAAAAGAAACAATATGCTGATTAAAGAATACATTGCAGACAAAAATCAGGAACAGATATTTCACCAGCCATTAACAAAATTAATGAATCAACTGCTCTAGTACAGTAAAAGCACAAAGTAGAAATATAAGAGCTCAAGAAGAGGTGGTTAGAGAGCAGCAGGTGATGAATGAGAGTTGATAGAGCTCAGGAAAAGTAAAAGCACAACATAAAAAATAAATGAAGTCATTGTAGAACTAAAGGCAAAACTGTTAGCAGCATCATAGATACCAGGCATTGATGAAAACAGGAAAAACAAGAATGAATACATTGAAATGTAAGCAAAGACTTAAAAAGGCTACTGAAAAATAATTGACAAGCAAAGTGATATGTATAACGCATATGCTAAAGAGCAAAAATAGAGGTAATGATTCAGAAAAGCATTTAGAATATTTTATGAGTAAAAGAATAATCTATAGTTTGAAAGGGCTATTTCTCAGGACAATGTGAGCCAGAATGGTAAATACAAGCTTCAAGTAGAAGAAAGATTTCAGTAAAAAGTAACAGTAAGCTCTGACTTTGCAGAAAATAATGGACAAACATTTGAGAGTTTTATACTCAGGCAAAATATTTTTATTTTATTCAGAAGAATTTTTTGAACATGTTATAATGCCGGGCATTTGGATCCCATGTATCCTTCTTAAAAAGAAGAAACTACTAAAGGAAGGTCAAAGGATATGGAGTGGTAGACACATAGGATGAACAAATCTAGAGATCTACCATACATCATGAGGACTGTACATAATAGTATTGGACTCTACTTGGATTTTTGATAAAAGAGTAGATTTTAGGTGCTCTTGGCACACATGCACAATGAGTACTATGTGAGATGATAGGTATGTTATTCTGCTTAACTATACTAATCACTTCACTATCACTATGTTTATTATAGCAACATGTTTTACATCTTAAATATGTGCAATGAAATTTTTTAAGAGGGGAAAAACTATCAAGTTTAAATTTCAGCCAATTAGGAAATTATATTAAAGAATAGGAAAATTATTTGTGGGAGGCACTGAATCTACATAATTGCAAAAAACATCAATATGAGGATTATGGCTGTGGAACACAACACAAAGGTTACCAACTCTGAGAAATATTGGAAAGGGGCCAAGAGAGAGAGAAGACTGGCTTTTTACTACTCTGATGTTCTCATCTTGTACAGTGGAATGTTAGAAAATAGTAGGTCAAGCTCATAAAACAACTGATCAAGACATACAATGACAAGGTGCAGTGGGAATGAAAGGTGTTAGGGAGAGTGGCCTGCCATTGTAAGGAAGAGTCTAGTATTTTATCCTTGATGCTGTGTCATTGGTGTATGGTGGTGGTGACCAGACTGACTTATAGTTGACTTTATTAATGTTTTAAATTTTTTTAAAGAACAGCATATTTTCGTATTGTTGGCATTGGGCATGGACATCTCCAGCCTTGCCCTTAGCGATCCACTGGATAAAGATACCAGGATATGACCATTACAAAAGCAAACAGGGAACAGGCAAAACACAGGGAGCAAAGAGAGAAGAAAAGATGTGTACTCATTGCCACGACATGAGACTACATCAGTCAGGGTCACTCCAGGCAATTGGGTTGGCATGAAATAATCACACCAAGACAGAGGAAATAACCTTTTTCTTGGGGTTCTTCAGGGACGGCTTCTCTGCTCCAGCTCTTACCTGGGAGACAAGGAAGGCAGACAAAAGAGGGAGGACACATTCTGAAGCCCATTTTATTGAGGGGAAGACACCCCAATGAGGCAAGGGGTCAGGTTTCAGGGGTTTGAATCTAGCTTCATGAAGTCTGGGGTCAGCAGATTGACATTTTGGAAGGCCACACCCATCTCAGGTGCTGTGTGGGGATCACAGGCAGAGCAAGTGAAAAGGACACATACATCACCAGCCCAAACAGAGGGACAATGTCAGTCCAGTCCCCTCATGTACTCATGCTCATAGTTCATGCACACAGCCACGGCTGGCCTGCAGCACTCATTTTGGCTTTGATCATGGTGTAGAATCAATAGACACTGCAAAATAATTTATATTATGAGTTTGAGCAGGCAAAGATTTATTAAATAGGACTCCTGCAACACAAGCTATAAAGGGATGATTCATAGCCTATGACAATTAAGGAGAAGGTTAAAGGGTTATTATGCAAAGTTATAGATATGCATGTAACCACTAGGAAAAAATTCTTCTAAATTTTCAGAAAAAATCAGATGTAAAACAAAATGAAGATAAGGAACTGCATAGTTTTGTTTTTTTAAGATTAAAGTATAAGACATTTTTTCTCTTGAGAAAATCAGAAGTTTCTTTCTCCATGTATCTTCCCTTCCTGGCTCACTTTTCTGAATTTGTTCCTTTTCCCTCCACATCTTGCATGCAGAAGCCATGAGAAAATACCCCTTTCTCTTTTGGAGAGGCTTGTGGTAATGTAGCATGCTGGTACTATAGCAGAGAAACCCAGACTTCTCAGCCATAACTACTGTCCTCAATTGTTGCTATGACTTTCCTTTCCTTTCAAGTATGCCCAGAAGTTGATCAAGGCTTAGAACAAATGCCTCCTTGTATCAGTGAACTGGGGTCAACATGAGTCATGACAAGATCATTGGCTCTGGAGAATGACATTTCTGAGTTTAAAATATAGCATTGCCCCATATTCTGCGTGGCTTTATATCTTCTCCAGGCTCAGCTTCCTCATTCAGAATATTGGAATAACATACACCTTGCAAAGTTGTCATGTTAATAAAAGGTAGAATTTAATGAACAATTCTATGTGTCTGACTCTTTAAAGCATCTTAAGTTGTATCACATTAACTCATTGGATTATCACAAAAACTTTATGAGGTGAGTACTGGTATTGTTCCCATTTTACAGATAAAGGAATGGAGGCACAGAAAAATGAAGTTACTTATTCACAGACACACAACTAGCTAAAGAAGAAACTGGCATATGAGCTGATTTGAAGGCCTGTTTTCTTAATCTCTTTGCTATATTGTCCTATTTGGAGGATTCAAGGTAACTCATATCATGCGTCTCACAGCAATGAGTAGATGTCAGAGTCAAGCTTTTCTTAAAGAGAGTCAGGGTGTGGAAAAGTCAGGAAACTGTTGACTTTCAAATCACTATAAGAAAGTGAAATTTCAAAAAGAGATAGAGAGAGACAAGTGGATAATGGAGATTCTAGAGTGTAGTTCATCTTTGGGAACAGTAATAATAAGAAAATTTCCCTAGTAAACAGCAGAATCAGTTCCAAAGAAAAGAAATAGTTTTGAAAAAAACAAAACAAAACAAAATAAAACAAAAACCAAACAAGACTTGCAGTTCAGACATGGTGGCTCATGTCTCTAATCTCAGCTACTTGGGAGGCTGAGGCAGGAGGATCACAAGCTCAAGGCCAGTATGGTCAATTTAGAGAGACCTTGTCTCAAAACTAAGAGATAAAAAAGAAGGAAAAAAGGGGTGTGGAGGGAAGTTCTGGGGATATAGCTTACTGATAGAGTGCTTGCTTAGCATGTGTGAGGTCCTGGCTTCAATAATCAGTGCCATAAAATAAACACACACACACACACACACACACACACACACACACACACTGGGGATAGTGAACCATTTGAAGAGCCTCTATAACTTCCCACTCTGAAAACCAAAGGATGCACAGGTAGTTTCATGTAAAAAGAGTGGAGTAATGTCATTGCTTGTAGAAAGTTTTGACACTTGATTGGTGATCTGAATGGATGTGTCTCTCTTGCTCTAATAAAACGAGTGGAGGCATACATAGTTATATTCACACATACATCCACGCGCTCCCTCACACATTCTGTTTCCCCACATACCCCGACTTCTTCAGGTTTTAGGTTCTGAACTCCAAATATCTATTGATTTGGCTTCTGTCTATCAATATGCCTTGCTGAAGCTACCTTCACTCCATGTGTGAATTCTGCCTCTCAAAGAGAGATTGCAGAGTTTGATGAGAATACCACAGGAGCTAATGTGACATGAAAAGCAAATGTTCTGAAGAAATAAAGTTGCTAAATGCATTGCATCTTGCATGCAAAAGCTTAATTCCCGATTCAGAGCCAGAGGCCTTTAATCTCCTTTCTGTGCCTCAGCCCAGGACCCAGGTGTCTACTGGCAACTATCCCATCTGGATATGGGCAGAGAGCAAAGCCCTTGGACTTCCTGATGTTCTACTTCTTCAAAGCTTTTCAGGAAATAAAAATCCTTATCCTGTACAATAAAAGAGGAGCTGTTCGGTTCACCTCATTCACTGCCACTATCCATTTTCAAACAATCAGTCTCTTTGCAGCTACGACTCTTGATTTTTGTAGTCCAAGTAATTTATTCGTGTTGCTCGAGCACCACTGTGTTCCCTATGTGGTAACCACAGTTGTTATACTGCTTGCCAAATATATTTATTTCTAGTCATGTTGCTGTGCTGAGCTGGCGAAATAGATGCATTCACGGGCCTGCTTTCTGCTGGGCAGGTTCTCTGCTGCTCTTTGGCTCCTGCGGAGACTAATGCAGAACTGGAGCAGCCAAGAGGAAAGCCTCAAGGTCTTTCCCCAATCTGCCCTTCCAAGTCGTGGAGTCACAGGTTTGGAAAGTCACTCTTAGCACTGACCATCTTCGCTAGCTCCTGCCACATCCCCCAGGACCTTGGGTGTGCTTAAGCAGGTGAGCAGAGTTGTCCCCAATTTTTCTGAGCTTCCAGGGCCCATGGTGAGCTGCTGTCTTTCACTGTAATTACCCTTCACACCATTGCTCTGCTTAGCAGTGCTGATTGGTTGTTTGAATAAAATTAGATTCTGAATTTCAAGCCATATGGGCATGAAATTACATTCTAACTGGGCCATGGGATTGCAGATAGTCCCTGCCACCTCTTTACCTCAGCCTCCCTGAGGAAGATGTTGTCAGTCTCCTACTGTTATTTCTGGAGTCTGAGATAGAACAAGCTCTGAGCGATAATACCATGTGGGTAACTGAAGGCTTTGCTAAGGTAGGGCCAGTGGGTACCTGCAGGACTTTGAAGCTTCCAAATGTTTCTCTACAGTTGACAATATTTCTTTTTTAAATGACACGGGCTGTACCATAAACTTGCATTTGGCAGACCCTGTGTGTGTGTGTTTTAAGAGTCCTGATTCTTTAAAATTAAAAATAAAAAATAAATTAAGCAAATTAAAAAGCAACCTCAGAAAAGTGTCAGAATAACATCAGAGGAAAAGGACATGAGATCAAAGGTGACTTTCTCCTACAAGTGTTGTGTTGGCTACTTTTTGGTGACTAAGGTCTCGAAGTCAGGGCTCTGCTTGTCTTCAGAGTACAGTACCTGGAGGGCAGGGATAATGCTGCCCACTTATCAAAGGGACAAAGGTATCCCCCTTTGCTAGAGGCACTCAGTGGATACTGAATGAATACATGGATGAAACTGCCCTCTGCCCTTCCCTCCTAGATCAACATGATCCATGTGAATTTAGAATCTTTAGGAGACCAGGGACAAGCATTGGCCACAGTCTGCTGGTTTTCTGTCTGTCCACATTTGAATAAAGAAGCTGGACTGGTCTCTTAGTTCAATGCTCCCAGAGTTCTTGGTCTATTCAAGAGGAGGGGAGACCCCAAGAAGGTACCAGCTTCCCTGATAAGAAGAGTCCTGAGCAGGCTTTGGTATAAACTAGTAAAGAGAGATGAACTCATATCTACACTCAATTATCTGCACATATATTAACAGGTTCACTATATTCACAGATGAAATCAATTCACAAATTCAGTAATTCAAGTCAAGGCTTATATGAAGACTTTGACTTAGTAATAAAGACTTAGGATTTAAAAAAAAACGAATTTTTTTGCTGGGTGCAGTGGCACACATCTGTAATCCCAGCCGTTTGCAAAACTGAGGTAGGAGGATTGCAGGTTCAAAGCCAGCCTCAGCAACTTAGTGAGACCCCCCTGTTCTCAAAATAAAATATAAAAAAGGGCTGGGGATGTGGCTCAGTGGTTAAGCACCCCTGGGCTCAATCCCTGATTAAAAAAAAAAACAAAATCCCCATTGGATAGAGACAAGAACTGAGTGAGTTATTAGATAAGAATTCACCTTGTAGCAGATTAAAAAATAGTGTTTTGAGAATTATATTCAATGTCATTCTAAGGAGAAATTATTAACTAAAAAAAATTCTCCATACCTTGTGAATTTCATGTATAATTATAAATAGGAAAATGTGTATGTCAGAGATGTGAATTATAACAAGTCAACTTTTAGAACACTTGAGCTAAAGGGACCTGTCTTGGTTTTGTTACACAGACACCTGGGTCTTGGATGCCAACAAGGAATTGAAGGAGCTCAACTAGGGAAACTGGTTACCTTGCAGAACTTTATCTGAAAATAGCTTCTTCCTGGCTTATTGTGTTACCCATTGGTTTAGAACTAAGTGGGAGAAGTCAGGACAGTGCTGTAGTGCTCATGGGTTGTCTGTAATTCTTTAAACTGGTAGCAGGGGCAGTCATTCTTCAGAGTGATAGGCTAAGCACTTCATTATGATTGTTAGGGCTGGAGAGGGGACAGTGAGTGTGGGGACATAGCCATTGCTCTCTCAGGGGACATGGATTAGGAGAAGAGTTGGTGGAACAGACTCCTCCATGGCTTCTTTTACTTGGTAATTTGGTCTGGGAGGGTTCAGTTGATATCAACCACAGCAGTAACACCATTTTTTATTCATTGAGTATTGGTGGTGGTGGCAATCTGTGTTAAATATTTTTTACATACATGTTGACATATTAATTTTTTAATATAACCATATTATTATTATGCCTCCCAAAGTTCCTGTGTTAATGAAGGAATGTTTGCAGGTGAAATAATTAGATTATGTAACCTATTCAGTCCATCCTAGTTTGAATGGACTGGGGGTATGCCCTGGAAGGGTACATCTTCCCTGTGGCTCCTTCCCTCTTCTCTCTCCCTCTCTCTCTGCTTCCTAGCCACCATAAATGGAGCAGTAGTTTTCCACCATAATGTTCTGCCTTACCTTGGACCCAGAACAATGGACTCAGGCTTACCATGGACTCAACCCTCTGGAATTGTAAGCTAAAATAAACTTTTCCTTCTCCGAGTTGTTTTGTTGGGTATTTTGGTCACAGCAACACAAAACTGAGGAACACACCCATGAATGTAATAGTAGTGTCTACTAAATGGATGGGGAGATTGAGGAGTGGAGATATTTAGAAACATGTGCATGGCTGGAGATGTGGCTGGGAGGGGTGGGGTGAACCCAGCTGAGGAGGTGGAGGAAACCTGGGACAAATGCCATAGACCTTACCGGCTCTGAGTCTGCCATGAATGCGTGCCACATGCTGGTTTTTCTAGGCATTTTTTTTTTGTGTGTGTGTGTGTGTGTGTGTGTGTCTCTGTGTGTGTGTGTAACACTGGGGCCAACTGAGGATCCATTGTTGAGGCCAAGTGGAGCGATGCACAAGTAGAAATAAAGGACTTGTGGATTATTTCCCATCTGGTCTGAAAACTATCAAATAAATGTGATTCATGCTGCCCACCAGAATGCTGGAATAACAATTTGGTTATAATACCCAGCACTTGCTTCACAGAATAGTACTCTTCCAAAATGACTCTCTGAAACCAACATTATAGCACTCCCCTTGAAAGTCCGCAGATGGAAAGCACATCTTTAAAATAGACTCTTTAGAAGTCAAGGACTGGATTTTGAAGTGGCTCCCGGACTCACTTGCTTTTTAGCTAAGCCTAGGCTTTAATCCATAGTGATTTTTTTTCCCCATCCTACTAGGAAATTTTGGTGATTAGAAAGGGGAAAGAGAAATAGTAGTGAGGATTTTGAAAGCAGAAATAAAGTCTTTTTAAAAAATATTATGTTGTACTGTTGCATTTTCTTTGGTCTAGCTAGGATATATCAACCTATACCCAAGATAGTCTAGGTAAAAAGTAAAAGTTTAATAAGATAAAGAAAGGTTTATTTCCAGAATTTTTCTAGGATGGAACACTTTCTTTTGGAAAAAGAAGGTCAATAAATTGCTTGGGAGTGAGACCCAATGGGCATGCCCAGTTAGTGAAAAATAGTCTTCACTACAAGGTGGAAGACTAGAGGGAATATTTCAGTGGCTTTGGAGATGGATGGGGATGGGGAGGGTGTGGAGAACAGAGAGAAAGGAAAGGAGTTCATAAGGCAAGTGCAAAAGGAGGGAGCAGTTCAGAGAGGAAGTTCAGTGGCAGCACAGTTGTAGGAGGCCTGGGGAGCAGAGGTGCGCTCAGTGAATTTAAAGTCGGTTGTTGTCTGTGCTCTGCCAGCTCCCTTTTCTCAGCATCTGCTTTTAGACTCCCCCAAAGAATGATCATCAGTGAAATTCACATTTTGCACTCATTTTGAGGGCAGCATAATGGATTCTTCTGAGGAAGTCTGAAAAGCTCTCTCTCTTTGCAATAGGGTCAATATCAGGCAAAACATGGGTCACAGGTGAGAGTAGAGAGGGGCACTAATATCTGCTTCACAGGGTGACAAGTGGGGCAAGAACTCACCTTAGACAGTCACATTCATATTCTTGTAATTTAGAATGTCAATTTTTATATTTATAGCTTGCAACTTATTTTCTGTCTTGCTTATGATTTTGTCTTTTCCTTTTTGTGTAGCATCTCATATGGTTTCCACCAGGAGAGAGAGAAGGTGGTTGACTACCTGTCGGCAGATAATACCATTTGTGGGCAATCTCTTGCTTTCTCTAATGAATTATATGTTTTATGTATTTTTCCTAAGCACAACCCATGGTTTGGCAAGCTGTCAAAACAGGTGTCCTATAGTGTAGAGTGCAGAGATAGCATTCACTTCTCTGGCCCTAGATGGAATTAGTTCTGAGTTGAAAAAAATGAGAAAATAAGATTACAAGAGAATGAGTTGCTCATAGTGAGAGAAAATAAAAACAAAGGCAGATGGGAAAAAAGAGCTGTTTGCCTTGTCTGTAGAAAGCACTGGAAAGACTTTTGAAGATAATACCCTTAATATTTATATAGCTCTTCATATTTTTAAAATGCTTCCTGGTAATTAGGGGTCATTAATCAGACTTTAGCTGCAGGTCATTCAATGAATTAGCTGTTGATTTAGATTGAGAGTTATTCATAATTCTGAAGAACTAGGCAGAAACAGGATTCATTTGACATGTCTCAAAAAATTGTACTTTCTTGTATTCATTGAGAATTACTATGCGGGTGAGTTCTCATTATGAATAACAATATGTACTTACTATTATATGAATTCACACTTATATGGAATGCTAATTTATCAGCTTGACATTTACAACCACATCAATGGAGACAAGACTATACAGGGAAATTCAAAGTTCTTAGGATGGTCACAGAGAAGCCATCACTGAATGCCCTCCCTCAACGCAGGGGGACATCCTGGTATTGGTGGCCAGTGAAGACAAACAACTTAATGTTCTTCCCTCTCAAGGTTGGACGTTGTGACTTGGATGCACCTAATGATAATAAAGGAATCTGGATTAAATACCATCTCACTGCAAGTGAATGCCTTCTCTGTTTGGCTATTTCTCAAATTCACAACCAATTTTATCTTCAACCAGAAATGAAATTACACACATAAGACTGCAGTTTATTTGACATGTTTATGTCAAAATATCAAGAAATGCTTGTTTTCCCACTAATATTTCCACAAATTGTTCTTCAACAAATAATCACAAGTAATTGAGGTCTGAGAAGAGCCACAGGTATTTGGAGTTAGAGTTTTCAAAAACTGATGAAGGGTCTTTGGGATTGATGCTTGAATATATTAGGAGCACTACGATTCTTGCTGCTTTTTCTACAAAAGCTTTGAAACTGGCTATTTCTCTCAGTAGATTTTTCACATTCCCCTCCCTCATATAATGATGCATGACCTTTGCAGCCTTCTCCCTTTTCTGAGAAACACTGAGTTTTGCTGGAAACTGGGGGATGAGAATGTTTCCTATCCCTTCCCATACCACTAAAAGTTATGCTTCTTTGAGAAGGGTCTGGTGAAGTAGGAGGTTTCATGGTTGCAGGAAAGATGGTGGGGCCATCTCATGGCTCCTACTAGTCCATGACTTTTTTCGGGGGGGGGGGGTTAATGTTGGGGTGGGGCTGTAGAAAAGACCAGATTCCCCTGCATATGGAGCTTCCAGTGATTCTAAACTGGTCCCTTCTAGCCCACATTTGGTCTTTCAGAAATCACTACATTTTGGGCTGCTTTTTTCCTTACCTTCTCCTATGGTGTTTAATTCTTCCTCTTAATATCTGCCAAAGGTGAAGCAGTCATACATCTTGTTTATCCTCAGTGGAGCTTGTCTCCCTTTGTATTTCATGTGGTGCTTGGTAACCTCAGCTCTCTCTTGGGCTCAAGAAACATTATGTCTTTGTACATTATCTGACTTTTCCCCTAGTTGTTAGGGTGAAAGTAATGTTCTCCTGCAGCCTTATGCATTTTAAACAGAAACCAGGCTTAATTTTTCAGTTCTCATCATACTGTAATCTCCCAAGCTTCTATTACCCATGCAGGAAAAATAGAAAGTCAAGGGTTCCAGAAATTCAAGGAAACAACCTGGACTTGATCCAACCAATGGAGCATACTTCTGTTCAGTTTATTAATGCTGCACTGTGCTGGTGACTCAATGTGTCCTGGGAATTCCCACTTGTTCAAGAATTTCTCCTGAGCTAGCCCTTTCATGTGGAATTAATTATAAATCTGAACTCCAAGCCATCTTTCATTCCATCCCACTTTTTTCACTATCTCCCGCCATCCTCTGGGGCACCTTGAGCTTCAGTCACATGAGTTGACAGACCTTGGAGTAAATAGAGTGAGGAGTCTTCCTGTGATGGAATCCAGAGTGTGCCACTTATTAGCTCTGTGACCTGCAGCTACTTAACCTCTCTGTGGCTTGGTTTCCTTGTTTGTAAAGTGGGGAAAGATATATTATGTCATAGGTTTCTTTATGAGGTTCCCAGCTTCATTATTCTTATCCCTCTGAGAACTTCATCTGCAGATGGATAATTTATAAAACACTAATGCTCATTTCAGGTTCAATTTGGTAGTCGCCTTGTCTGTGGCCCTTCTTAAGATTAGCCTCTGTGAGCATATAAGAAAGCTACTCCATTTTCCATTTAACCACTTCAGGACAGAAGGTCAAGATACTAATTTTGATGAGCTTTCAAGTGTATGCCATCACTCCTATGCCTTCTCCTCTTTCTTTTGTATTGGTTTGTAAGCTTGTTATTTTGCTAAAAAAAAAAAGTCCATTAAAATTAAACAGTAGTTGACTGGAGGTTCTAGGTATCTATGAAAATTTGAAAAATATTTGTTAATTCTCTGGCTAGTATATGTTCTGAAATCCATTATTCACCCCCAAACATTTATTCAGCACCTAGTATATGTCAGGAATTGTTCTAGATAGATGTTAGCATGTTGGCATAATGCCTCTGCCTTTGGATCTGTGCAAAAAAAAAAAAGAAGAATAGATTCAATAGAAGACAAAATTCACTGACAACAATTTATAAGAATGGAGTTACACTAATATGTTACCCTACAATACTGCTAGTTTCATGTGAATCAACATTATCTAGAAGGTTTTGAAGCTTTTCATGCTAGCATTGGAGTTGAGGGAAAAAGAAGCCTCTGGAACAATTAACAAAACTTGAATTACTTGTTCATGTTTTATGTCAGCTACAATATTTTTTTTTGCTTGAATGTTCAATCATGTTTTCAAAAAATTACAAACTATAAAATTACAACTAAACCTTCCTATCAGGGCTCATGGTTAGTTAAGTTTTCTTGTTGTTATGAAAGATTAAACTGAAACCACTGTTTTAACCTTTTAGCTAAAAATCATTTGGTCTTATTTTTCTTTCTGAGTATAGGGGAAAAAGTTGAAATAGATTTTGGGGGTCATTTTAAACTATTTTGTTATGGCTTATTCAGTATCTCATGGTCAGTCTTCAAAATTTCAGTTTTTATTTTAAAGTATTGAAAATTGACACAAAATTTGGATTAAGTTTATAGTGACATCAGAATATTCCAGAAAGAAGAGGCAGTGTGATTTAGTGGAGTATACATCAAATTTGGGGTTTGAGAGACCTACACATAGATTTCTGTTTACCATTTGTTTACTATTTACTATCCTGTAACTCTAGCTTCTTCATCTTAAAATATAAATAAGAATATATGGGAGAGAAGGAAGGTGGCGGCGAGGGGAGTGCATTGCCCCCGTGTGCTGCTTCACTGTGTGGGAGTATGACAAGTCAGGACGGCTAAAGGATATCTTGTTAGGAATTTCCAGCAATAGTGGGGTGCTCCGGAACCTGGAGGAAGGATTTCCATCGCACGAGGATCAGCTACGGGGACTCAAACGCGAGAGGTTTGTCGCACGGAGGGTAACACTGCTTATTCAGCAAATCGCCCCGCGGCTAGAGTCTGCAGCGTGCGCTGGGATAGAGACGCAGGGTTACAGTGCTGCAGTTTCTGCCAGCCGCGCAAGCACCGTACTCAGGGCTGAATTCTGGGTTCGAGACTGGGGAAGGAAGCGGTCCATCTCGGTTCTCCACACCGGTCAGACCACAGAGGAGGCCAGCAGCCACCATGTTGGTAAACTGACGTCACCACCCCTGTTTTCGACTGACCGCAGCTCATTCAGCCATAGAACAGGTAATTTCAGGCTGCAATTCGCCTGCGGCTTGCAGACAGATTGCGAACACCGAGCGCCGGGCGGCCGAGTTTCGGCTCCCGGAACAGTCCCGGAACCGCCCTGGCCCAGGGCTGCTGAGCCTGCGGAGGCTGCTTCTTGGACCCTGCGCCTATCAGAGCATACAACAAGCATTAAGCAGCCGAATTCCGGCTCCCGGAACTGAGCCCGCGGGGACTGCTTCTTGGAGCTTACACTTATAGGAGCTTACACAGAGCACGGAGGGGCCGAGTTCCGGCTCCCGGAACTTCCCTGGCCCGGGGCTAGGAGCCCTCGGAAACTGCTTCTCGGTCCGGGTCCTGCTGAGGGCCGGTCAGGACTCACCCGGTGCTTTGGTTGCCCGGCAAGGGGAACGAAATGCTGCCATTCGCATAGGATACCAACATGGCAGAGATCTGATGTCTGCAGAAAGCGGCGGAGGAGAGAACTTCATCAATACCAGCGGTGACATAAGCAGTTGGTCTCCTGGTAGGGGGGGTGAGGCACAGTCACCCGAGTCTCCTCAATTTGTCGTCGAGCCAGAGGGGAGGAGCCGGGCCGCCGCCAGCGCCCGGAGCAGGCCCAGCGGCTCGCCAGCGTGGTGACCGCGTGACCCCAATTGGAGAGGGGGCGGAGTGGAGCCGCCACTGGCACCCGCAAGGTGGGCAGACCCGCGACCCAGTGGTACATGGGCGTGGTAGGAGGGGCAGGGCAGAGCCGCCGTTCGCGCTTGCAAGGTAAACAGACCTGTGACAGCCTGGCGGGTCAGGCCCAGTGGCCTGCCAGTGTGGTACACACGTCACCCCAACTGGAGTAGGGGCAGAGCAGATCCTTCTCCCACGCCCGGATTAGGCCCTGCTGGTGTGGTGGTCACGTGACCCCAATTGGAGTGGGGGCGGAGCGGAACCGCCACCCGTGCCCGCAGGGTGAGCAGACCAGTGATCAACCTGCAGATCAGGCCCAGGGGTCCGCAGGCGTGGTAGGAGGGGCAGGGCAGATCCGCCGCCCGTGCCTCCAAGGTAGGCAGACCTACAACAGACCGGCGGATCAGGCCCAGGAGCCTGCCGGCGTGGTACAAACACCACCCTAATTGGAGTAGTGGCAGAGCAGAGTCGCCCCCCGTGCCAGGAACAGGCCCAGCGTCCTGCAGGCGGGGTAGTCATGACACCCCAGTTGGAGTAGGGGCAGAGCAGAGCCTCCACCTGTGCCCGAAAGGTGGGCAGATCTGCGACCGACCAGCGGGACAGGCCCAGTGGCCTGCCGGTATGACAGACACGTCACCCCATTTGGAGTAGGGGCAGAGTAGAGCCGCCGCCCGCGCCTGCAGGGTAGGCAAACCTGCAACCGACCGGCGGATCAGGCCCGGTGACCTGCCGGCGTGGTACACTCGTCACCCCAATTGGAGTAGGGGCAGAACAGAGCCGCCGCCAGCTCCCAGAACAGGCCTAGTGACCTGCCGGCGTGGTAGCCACGACGCCCCAATTGGAATAAGGAGAGAGCAGAGCCGCCGCCCGCACCTGCAGGAAAGATACGCAAGCAGTACGAAAAGACAAGGAAAGAAAGGACCACAAGCAATGCAGGTCAACGCAACTTTAGAAGAGGTAACAGCTGCAGCAGATGGAATGTCAGATAAAGAATTCAGGATATACATGCTTCAGATGATCTGGAGTATCAAGGAAGACATTAAACAGCAAAATCAGGCAATGAAAGATCACTTCGACAACGAATTATGCAAACAAATCCAGGAAGTAAAGGATCAACTATACAGGGAGATAGAGGTTATAAAAAACAAACAAACAGAAATCCTAGAAATGCAGGAAGCAATAAACCAACTTAAAAACTCAATGGAGAATACTACCAGCAGAGTAGAACACTTAGAAGATAGAACATCAGACAATGAAGACAAAGTATTTCAACTGGAAAAGAACATAGACAGCTCAGCAAGACTGTTAAGAAACCATGAGCAGAACATCCAAGAAATATGGGATAACATTAAGAGACCAAACTTAAGAGTCATTGGGATACAGGAAGGTACAGAGCTCCAAACCAAAGGAATGAGAAGTCTATTCAATGAAATAATACAAGAAAACTTCCCAGACTTGAAGAATGAGACAGAATCCCAAATCCTAGAAGCCTACAGGACGCCGAATGTGCAAAATCATAAGAGATCCACACCTAGACACATTATAATGAAGATGCCCAACATACAGAATAAGGAGAGAATTTTAAAAGCTACAAGAGAAAGGAAGCAGATTACATTTAGGGGTAAGCCAATCAGGATAACAGCTGATCTTTCCACACAGACTCTGAAAGCTAGAAGATCCTGGAATAACATATTTCAAACACTGAAAGAAAATGGGTTCCAACCAAGAATTGTGTATCCAGCGAAATTAAGCTTCAGGATGGAGGATGAAATTAAAACCTTCCACGATAAACAAAAGTTTAAAGAATTCGCAGCTAGAAAACCATCTCTTCAAAACATCCTCGCCAAAGCATTACAGGAAGAGGAAATGGAAAATAACAATGAAAACCAACAGTGGGAGGTAGGACAGTAAAGGGGGGGGGAATAATCAAAGAGGAAAACAAACCATGTTTAGTAACAGAAATAAACAAATATGGCTGGAAGAACAACCCATATCTCAATAATAACCCTAAATGTTAATGGCTTAAACTCACCAATTAAGAGGCACAGGCTAGTAGAATGGTTCACAAAACAAGACCCAACAATATGCTGCCTACAGGAGACGCATTTGATAGGAAAAGACATACATAGGCTGAAGGTGAAAGGTTGGGAAAAATCATATCACTCATATGGACTTCGGAAACAAGCAGGAGTGTCCATACTCATATCAAATAAAATAGATTTCAAGCCAAAGTTAATCAAAAGAGATAAAGAGGGACACTACATACTGCTTAAGGGAACCATACACCAACAAGACATAACAATCATAAATATTTATGCCCCAAACAATGGTGCAGCTATGTTCGTCAAACAAACTCTTCTCAAGTTCAAGAGTCTAATAGACCACCATACCATAATCATGGGAGACTTCAACACACCTCTCTTGCCACTGGACAGATCTTCCAAACAAAAGTTGAATAAGGAAACTATAGAACTCAATAACACTATTAATAACCTAGACCTAATTGACATATATAGAGTATACCACCCAACATCAAGCAGTTACACTTTTTTCTCAGCAGCACATGGATCCTTCTCAAAAATAGATCATATATTATGTCACAGGGCAACTCTTAGACAATATAAAGGAGTAGAGATAATACCATGCATCTTATCTGATCATAATGGAATGAAACTGAAAATCAACGATAAAAGAAGGAAGGAAAAAGCATACATCACTTGGAGAATGAACAATAGGTTACTGAATGATCAATGGGTTATAGAAGACATCAAGAAGGAAATTAAAAAATTCTTAGAGATAAATGAAAACACAGACACAACATATCGGAATCTATGGGACACATTGAAAGCAGTTCTAAGAGGAAAATTCATTGCTTGGAGTTCATTCCTTAAAAAAAGAAAAAACCAACAAATAAATGATCTCATACTTTATCTCAAAATCCTTGAAAAAGAAGAGCAAAACAACAGCAAAAGAAGTAGAAGGCAAGAAATAATTAAAATCAGAGCTGAAATTAATGAAATCGAAACAAAAGAAAAAATTGAAAAAATTGACAAAACTAAAAGTTGGTTCTTTGAAAAAATAAACAAAATCGACAGACCCTTAGCGATGCTAGCGAAGAGAATAAGAGAGAGAACTCAAATTACTAGCATACGGGATGAAAAAGGCAATATCACAACAGACACTTCAGAAATACAGAAGATAATCAAAAACTATTTTGAATCCTTATACTCCAACAAATTAGAAGATAGTGAAGGCATAGATAAATTTCTTAACTCATATGATCTGCCCAGATTGAGTCAGGAGGATATAGAAAACCTAAACAGACCAATATCAATTGAGGAAATAGAAGAAACCATAAAAAGACTACCAACTAAGAAAAGCCCAGGTCCGGATGGGTATACAGCAGAATTTTACAAAACCTTTAAAGAAGAACTAATACCAATACTTTTCAAGCTACTTCAGGAAATAGAAAAGGAGGGAGAACTTCCAAATTCATTCTATGAGGCCAACATCACCCTGATACCTAAACCAGACAAAGACACTACAAAGAAAGAAAACTACAGACCAATATCTCTAATGAACCTAGATGCAAAAATCCTCAATAAAATTCTGGCGAATCGGATACAAAAACATATCAAAAAAATTGTACACCATGATCAAGTAGGATTCATCCCTGGGATGCAAGGCTGGTTCAATATACGGAAATCAATAAATGTTATTCACCACATCAATAGACTTAAAAATAAGAACCATATGATCATCTCGATAGATGCGGAAAAAGCATTCGACAAAGTACAGCATCCCTTTATGTTCAAAACTCTAGAAAAACTAGGGATAACAGGAACATACCTCAATATTGTAAAAGCAATCTATGCTAAGCCTCAGGCTAGCATCATTCTGAATGGAGAAAAACTGAAGGCATTCCCTCTAAAATCTGGAACAAGACAGGGATGCCCTCTCTCTCCACTTCTGTTCAACATAGTTCTCGAAACACTGGCCAGAGCAATTAGACAGACGAAAGAAATTAAAGTCATAAAAATAGGAAAAGAAGAACTTAAATTATCACTATTTGCAGTGACATGATTCTATACCTAGCAGACCCAAAAGGCTCTACAAAGAAACTATTAGAGCTAATAAATGAATTCAGCAAAGTGGCAGGATATAAAATCAACACGCATAAATCAAAGGCATTCCTGTATATCAGCGACAAATCCTCTGAAATGGAAATGAGGACAACCACTCCATTCAAAATATCTTCAAAAAAAATAAAATACTTGGGAATCAACCTAACAAAAGAGGTGAAAGACTTATACAATGAAAACTACAGAACCCTAAAGAGAGAAATAGAAGAAGATCTTAGAAGATGGAAAAATATACCCTGTTCATGGATAGGCAGAACTAACATCATCAAAATGGCGATATTACCAAAAGTTCTCTATAGGTTTAATGCAATGCCAATCAAAATCCCAACGGCATTTCTTGTAGAAATAGAGAAAGCAATCATGAAATTCATATGGAAAAATAAAAGACCCAGAATAGCAAAAACAATGCTAAGCAGGAAGTGTGAATCAGGCGGTATAGCGATACCAGACTTCAAACTATACTACAGAGCAATAGTAACAAAAACAGCATGGTACTGGTACCAAAACAGGCGGGTGGACCAATGGTACAGAATAGAGGACACAGAAACCAATCCACAAAACTACAACTATCTTATATTTGATAAAGGGGCTAAAAGCATGCAATGGAGGAAGGATAGCATCTTCAACAAATGGTGCTGGGAAAACTGGAAATCCATATGCAACAAATTGAAACTGAATCCCTTTCTCTCGCCATGCACAAAAGTGAATTCAAAATGGATCAAGGAGCTTGATATCAAATCAGAGACACGCTGTCTGATAGAAGAAAAAGTTGGCTACGATCTACAGTCGGTGGGGTCGGGCTCCAAATTCCTCAATAGGACACCCATAGCACAAAAGTTAATAACTAGAATCAACAAATGGGACTTACTCAAACTAAAAAGTTTTTTCTCAGCAAAAGAAACAATAAGAGAGGTAAATAGGGAGCCTACACCTTGGGAACAAATCTTTACTCCTCACACTTCAGATAGAGCCCTAATATCCAGAGTATACAAAGAACTCAAAAAATTAGACAATAAGAGAACAAACAACCCAATCAACAAATGGGCCAAGGACCTGAACAGACACTTCTCAGAGGAGGACATACAGTCAATCAACAAGTATATGAAAAAATGCTCAACATCTCTAGCTGTCAGAGAAATGCAAATCAAAACCACCCTAAGATACCATCTCACTCCAGTAAGATTGGCAGCCATTATGAAGTCAAACAACAACAAGTGCTGGCGAGGATGTGGGGAAAAGGGTACACTTGTGCATTGCTGGTGGGACTGCAGATTGGTGCAGCCAATTTGGAAAGCAGTATGGAGATTTCTTGGAAAGCTGGGAATGGAGCCACCATTTGACCCAGCTATTCCCCTTCTCGGTCTATTCCCTAAAGACCTAAAAAGAGCATGCTACAGGGACACTGCTACATCAATGTTCATAGCAGCACAATTCACAATAGCAAGACTGTGGAACCAACCTAGATGCCCTTCAATAGACGAATGGATAAAAAAAATGTGGCATTTATACACAATGGAGTATTACTCTGCATTAAAAAATGACAAAATCATAGAATTTACAGGGAAATGGATGGCATTAGAGCAGATTATGCTAAGTGAAGCTAGCCAATCCCTAAAAACAAATGCCAAATGTCTTCTTTGATATAAGGAGAGTAACTAAGAACAGTGTAGGGACGAAGAGCAGGAGAAGAAGATTAACATTTAACAGGGATGAGAGGTGGGAGGGAAAGGGAGAGAGAAGGGAAATTGCATGGTAATGGAGGGAGACCCTCAGGGTTATACAGTGGAGGAGGTAGAGAGAGAGGAGGGGAGGGGAGGGGAGAGGTGGGGAGGGGGGAGGGTGGAGGATGGGAAAGGCAGCGGAGCACAACAGACACTAGTATGGCAATTTGTAAATCAATGGATGTGTAACTGATGTGATTCTGCAATCTGTGTATGGGGTGAAGGTGGGAGTTCATAACCCACTTGAATCAAAGTGTGGAATATGATATGTCAAGAAATTTGTAATGTTTTGAACAACCCACAATAAAAAATTAAAAAAAAAAACAAAAGAAAAAAAAAAGAATATATGCCTCATGTATTCCTCAGTCACGTGATAACTAGATGAGATATTGTGCATGGTGGGCCTGGCTTGCAACATGTACTCAGTGAATGGTCTTAGGCTTGTTATTGTTCTTGCGTTCACCATCTGTGCATTTATTTTTTTATTAACTACTCTTCTAAAAGTCATGGGTGATCTTCTGGTTTAAGAAAGTGCACTGATCACATGTTTATCACTTTTTGCTCTTCTCAGCTCTAATATGAGAGTAAAAGATGAAAAAAAAACGCATAAGAATAGACAAATAGAACAGGAGAAGGAAGTCATACAGACATTTCAACAATTTTTTGGACTGATAGAAGGTAGAGGAGTATCGCGTTAGTCAGTTTTGTGTTACTGTCACCAGAATACCTAACAAGAACAACTTAGAGGAAGAAAAGTTTATTTTGGGCTCTCGGTTTCAGAGGTCTCAGTCCATAGTTAGCTGATTCCATTGATCATGCCTGAGGTGAGGCAGAAATCATGGTGGAAGTGTGTAGTGGAGAAAACCTTAGCTCATGGCAGCTGGGAAACAGAGGGAAAAGAAGGATCTGGGAGAAGACAAACTTTCCCAGGGCATGCCCCCATTGACCTAGACTCTCCATTTAGGTCCCACCCCCCCAGTAATCTATTTAGCTATCTATGGATTAATACATTGGATGGCTCAATCCACTGATGAAGTCAAAGCCTTCATGATCTAATCATTGCCTTAAAGCACTACCTCTGAACCTTGATGCATTAGGGACCATGCTGTCAACACAAGAGTTTTTTGAGGGACTTTTTTTTTTTGGTACTGGGGATAAAACTGTGACACTTGGCTACTGAACCACATCCCTAGCCCTATTTTGTATTTTATTTAGAGACAGGGTTTCATTGAGTTGCTTAGCACCTTTCTTTTGCTAAGGCTGGTTTTGATTTTTGAGGAGCTTTTCAGAACTAACTCATAACAAGTATCACTGATAGAGAAAGCTGGAGAGAGCCACAGCCTGAAATTTATGCAGAGACATGTACTTTTTAAAGAAATAATATTATTCCCCCACAGTCATAGACTGGGCATTTAGAAACTGGGGAGAGTGGAGATCACAGGACAGGTGTTGGTGGGTGTGAAAACAGAGTATCTGGCTGAAAACCAGAAAGCAAAATAGTCAGATCCCTCTTCTCATCTCCCCCTGCTTGGACCATCAGGACATTAGCACTGGGTTTCTGTTCTTTAGTTAGAAGAACAAAAGTTGCTTCCCTAAAAAATTTGGGTAGCAGAAGTGTAGGACCTGGAGATTCATCAGAGGAAAGCATTGGATGTGGGTTTTAAATGGAAAATTAACTGAAAATCTGTACCCACTGCCTTCTCCCCTGTCCAGAAGCCCTAAATCCAAAATACCAGCCGTGAGACTGTCATGTAATTTGATCCAGATGGGCACTGTTCAGACAGGAACCACCATTTACATTATAGCCTTTCGTACTTATCATGACAGTTTTCAGCAAATTCTGTAAAATGCCTTATTTTACCAAATCAGGTCATTATGATGATCTTCCGACAGGTGGATATACAGTGTCTTGAGGGAGATGTGTTTTTTTCATCAATACATGGCCCCAGGGCAGGAAGAAAACAAAATCTTTACAAACTACCTTCAGGAGAGATCCTTTTGGGCCCCTTAGGCCCCAAAGGGCCCACACAAGTATTTATGATAACAATTTTTTTTTAAAAAAGTGCACAAAGGAATTTAGTTGAAAAGTTTAAAGCATTGACTAAAATTTAAATGGAGGTAAATGAGGTCAACTAGAAAAGACTGAGAATGAGAGTGCTTCTGATATTTCAGCATTTAACAAGTATGGGCTACAAATCATGGAGCAAAGCATTCACAAGTACAAGGGAAATAATATTCCATTTAGAATTATCCAACCAGCCAGGCAATTAATAAGGTGTGAGAGAGATTTTCAGGAGGCAAGTATTCAAATTAAAGTTCCAAGTGCTCTTTCTGAGGAAATAATATTTGAGGGTGCACTGCAGAAAAATAAAATAAATAAAGCAAGAGAGGAACAGAAAAAAATTCAGAAAACAATGGATAAATCCATGAGAGAGATGAAAGAAAGTCCCAGGAACGTAACTATGCCTCAACCTAATGACCCAAAGGATTGAGTAGAATAAAGGATAGTGTTTTAATCAGCTTTTTTACTGCTGTGACTAAAAGATCTGACATGAACAATTTTAGAGAAGGAAAAATTTGTTTGGGGGTTCACAGTTTCAGAGGTCTCAGTCCATAGACAGCAGGCTCCATTCCTAGGGGCTCAAGGTGAGGCTGAACATCATGGTGGAAGAGTGTGGTAGAGGAAAGCAGCTCACGTGATGATCAGAAGCAGAGAGTGACTCCACTTGGCATATACAAAATATATACCCCACAGCCATGCCCCTAATGACCCACCTTCTCCAGCCACACCCTACCCACCTCTGTTACTACTTAGTGAATCCCATCAGGGGATTAATTCACTGATTGGATTAAGGCTGTCACAACCCAGTCATTTTTCCTGTAAACTTTCTTGCATTGTCTCACACCTAAGCTTTTGGGAGACATCTCACATCCAAACCATAACAGGGAATCCCAGGAGGTGAGTTTCCAAGAAAAAGAAGTAGTCAACACAATAGCAGATGTGTTGTGGTGGTTGGACAGAATTTTATGTTAAGAGGAAAAAAACAAAACAAAACAAAAAGAAAGAGTGGGTGACGGGGAGATTAAGAGGAAAAAAACAACAGAAAAAAAAAAGAAAGTCAGAAACTCTTGAGAAAACAAAATCCGAGAGACTACAAGTTGTGTAAAATATTCATACTACATTGCTTGGTAAAAAAATATTCATATAATTATAATGGTCAATTTTAAAGAAATAACTATATACTATTTGGTAAGGAGGGAAAGAATGGAGGACTTGGGAATAAGAAAATGAACTCCCATCACTTATAACCAGAGTCATTAATTAATGATATCTAAAATTAACAAATCAAAAAATAATAATAGAAGCATAGTATTTGGAAATTTGGAAGTAAATTACAGAAAAAAAGTCACTTTTGCCAGCATGCTTGGAGATTAGAGAAGAGTGGGACAGGAAATACTGTTTTTTTCATTAAAATTTCAGCACTATGTAATATTTTATTCACCATGGCCATTAATAAGTTTGAAAAAATTAAGAGCAAAATTGAGGGTTGACATGACTTCCATTTGTGTGTGTGTGTGGGGGGGAGGGGTTTCACCACTAAATGTAATTATATGATCTAATTGAGGGCATGTAAATGTGCATGTGTATGTATGTGGATATATGTGGATACATATGTTTTATGATGTTTTTCATCTTTAAAATATATGGGAAGATATATTCTAGTTTCTCAACATGAATTAGATTTGGAAAGAAAAGTGGGAAGTATGGAAAAAAGAGGAGAAATGGTATTTGCCTAACAAATCTATCTTTTAAATTGCAGTACTTTAAAAAATGGTAAAGCATTGTAATTTTTTACGAAAATCTCGGGAGACTTAGAAAATTTAGGAAAATATTAATCTTTTTTGTGTACTTTGCTGAAATATATTTAGTTCGCTCAAATTAGTATTATTCACAAATCACTCTGCAGCATTTTAGAAGTCAGCAGACTTCCATTATTCTATACAGAGAATAGAATTAACTGTATTGTTCTATTTCTAGTTTCATTCAAACTGAGACAGTTATTTTATGCAACCAGATTCATGTTATTGTTTTTCAAGGAGTTGAGAAAAAAATGTAAAGTCAATTTTTCAGGTTATTTGGGTGGTTCTTCAAAGGAATTTTACTTGTTGGAAAGTGTTAAAAGTCAGAGAGGTGCTCCTGATTTTATTCATATTTTCCCTTTTTATTGAAGGCAGAAGTAGAAAGTAAGTTTTGTTCCAGGAAATTGTCTCAATCCCAATATCTCTATCATTTAAAATTTTTTTTTCATGATTAGGCTGGAATTTCTGAAAAACAACCCCTTCTCTACTGTTTACTTAGTATATATATTTTAAAAAGATGCTGTAAAGTATATCATCTCTGTTTTCAATTGAGGAAAAGGTGACTACGAAAAAGTCAGCAATTTGCCCAAGGTCAAAAAGCATTAATAGTGGAAAATTTAGAATCAGATCTAAAGCTTGTGCTACCTAGTACCGAAATGGAGGTCTACATGTGAAGATGAGACTTGTTATCCCTGACTTAGTTTTTTTTTTTTTTTTTTTTTTTGAGCTACAATGTGCTTGCTCTCCCTCATATTTCCTTTCCAAGTATTGTCAAACTAAATGACAGAGACTGTTTAAGGAATACTGAGTTTATTCAGGAGTAGCAGAGGATTACTATCTGAACTATATATACATACTATCATCGACATATCCAAGGTAGTTAAAAGGAAACTTATAACAGGCAAAAGAAATAATAACCCAATCAATAAATGGGCTAAGGACATGAACGGACACTTCTCAGAAGAGGATATACAATCAATCAACAAATATATGAAAAAATGCTCATTATCTCTAGCAATTAGAGAAATGCAAATCAAAACCACTCTAAGATTTCATCTCACTCCAGTCAGAATGGCAGCTATTATGCAGACAAACAACAATAAGTGTTGGTGAGGATGTGGGGAAAAAGGTACACTCATACATTGTTGGTGGGACTGCAAATTGGTGCAGACAATATGGAAAGCAGTATGGAGATTCCTTGGAAAACTGGGAATGGAACCACCACTTGAACCAGCTATTCCTCTGCTTGGTCTATACCCAAAGGACTTAAAAACAGCATATTACAAGGACACAGCCATATCAATGTTTATAGCAGCACAATTTACAATAGCTAAACTGTGGAGCCAACCTAGATGCCCTTCAGAGGATGAATGGATAAAAAAAATGTGGCATATATACACAATGGAATATTACTCAGCAATAAAAGAGAATAAAATCATGGCATTTGCAGGTAAATGGATGGCGTTGAAGAAGATAATGCTAAGTGAAGTTAGCCAATCCCCCAAAACAAATGCCGAATGTTTTCTCTGATATAAGGTGACTGACTCATAGTGGGGTAGGTAGGGGGAGCATGGGAGGAATAGACAAACTCTAGATAGGGCAGAGAGGTAGAAGGGGAAGGGAGGGGCCAGGGGGTTAGTAGTGATGGTGGAATGTGATGGGCCTCACTATCCAAAGTACACGTATGAAGACACTAATTGGTGTGAACATACTTGATATACAAGAGATATAAAAATTGTGCTCTATATATGTAGTAAGAATTGTAATGCATTCTGCTGTCATGTATTTAAAAAATAAAATCAATTAAAAAAAGAAATAAGCATATATAATTTGTTTTGAAACAAAGGAAACATTAGATACTTGGGCTTATGGAAGAAGTTGATGATATCAGTTCATTAGTGGAAACAGTAAGACAAGTGTTCTTATGCATTGACCTTATGAAAGTCTTTGGCAAAATTGTGGTTACAAGCACACGTGCATAAGAGTCCTTCAGGGGATCTTTGGAATAGTTCTTATCATGGGTGTGTGTGTGTGTGTGTGTGTGTGTGTGCAGGTCCTCCCCTTTTAACTTCCTAATTCTGTTTTTTTGAGGCTTGGCATAAATGACTCCATCATGATATTGACAGCTTTCACAGTGTATATTCTCACATGCCTTATAACATTTGTGCTTGTTACACCATTGAAAGATTGGTCTCTGGAGGTATTCTGGGTGGTAGACAGTTAGCTGTCCTTGCCTTAATGACTTCATTATCCTTCATGTATCTAAGTTCATTGTCTCAGGAAAATTATTTACAAAAGATTTCTCACATTGCTTTGTTGAAAAGAGTGAATGATTTTCCAACAGAAAGGAAACATAATTTAAGATTATGTTGAAGCATAAGTAAAAATGGTTAAAATTAACCTCATGGCTAGAATGGCAGCCAGGTAGGGAATGATCATGAACTTTTCTTAGATGGAGAAGGTTCATTGTTAATTAGCTTGATTATGATGACTATTTCACAATGTGTATGTGTAAGAAGTTATCAGGTTTTACCCTTTAATTATTGTAATTATTGTCAATTACATGAATTTGTTTTCTGTTGTCATAATAAAATATCTGAGACTGGGTAATATTATAATAAAATATCATGAGCCAAATAAGGTTTTATTCACAAAGAATAGTTCTGGAGACTGGGAAGCCCAAGGACATGGTGCTGGCATTTAGTACATCATATCTTGGTGGAGGGCATCACAGAGTGAGATAGAAAAAGCTAGCCCAAGTCTCTCTTCCTTTACTGTCAAACCACTAATGCTACCCTTGTGACTTCATCTAATCCTAATTACCTCCCCAAAGCCCTGCCTCCAAATACCACTAACATATGAATTTGGGGATTAAGTTTCTGATGTATGACTTTTGGGGGGAAGCATTCAAACCATATCATCAATTATATCTCACTTAAAAAAAAGTTTCTTTGTGTTTATTTAAAAATTTCTCGTACAGCCTAGCCCTGTGCTGGGCACTTGGTAGTTCTATTGGTTAATGTAGCATGTATAATCATGTTCCTAGATTGATATGTAAAAGAACTGGCTACTTGGTCACAATAAAGAAAACCATGATAGACATTGAATATAAAGATTACAGCCTAATAAGGTAGCTATGACTTATGGAGAAATCATCATGTGGCTGTTGTCCTGCAAGTGTTTTTTTTTTTTTTTAATGTGGGATTATTCACTTACTTTCCTGAATAAGTTCCTGAGTAAATATTATTATCACTTCCTTTCTTAGGATAATGTGACAGTGATGGAACCAGGATATGGAGCTAGTGTTCTTGTGAGGTCTGGAAGACAGTGACGTGAGGAGCTAAGAGTTTATTACCCTATTGTACTATGTTCATTCCAGCTCTGCATCCTGAAGATAGAAGTGCTACAGAGTCCCACACCTGGACGACAGGGGTGGAGAAGACTCAGTTATATAGTATTTTGATTCTCCTTAATATAAATGTGTTTAGTAAATGTAAGGAATTGACAAATGTCTTTAGCTTGCTGTGCTATTATGCGTGTTTCCCATTCTGAATGGCTGAAAAATGGTACTTCCGCCATTTCCTCTGTCTGAACATCATTAGAACTGTCCAGCTGACCAATCCCATGATACTCTTCCTAAATCATCTTTTCACTTAATTCCTTTGCATTTGCTACTCTTAATCATTTTTAAAATAACATTTCACTCTGTTTTCCAGACTAAACCAAATTTCTTATTCTTTCTGTATAGATTAGCTTGGTCCACCATAATTATTTTAGTTAAGTTTCCTTATTAGTCAAATCTTCTACTTTCTATTATTTTGTGCTTTATTATGAATGATTGTCAATATTTAACAGAGCTTTGGTTGGGAAATTTCCAGAATCATATGCAATATATTCTAGGGTTTTACAGGATGAGACTAAGGGATAAGCCTAACCATATATCCTTCATTTCCATCTTCTTTCTTGGGAACTGTTGTAGGTTCAATCATGTCCTCCCCCTACCACCCAAATATGACTCAGTCCTGATCCTTGGTGCCTACTAATATTCTCTTATTTGACAATAGGTTCTTTGCAGATATAACTGGGTTAAGATGAGACCACACTGGAGTATATGGGTCCTTAATCTAATATGAGTGATCCTTATACAATGAGAAGAGATAGACATATAGGCAGAACATGTGACAACAGAGGTTGATTCTGGACTGGTAAGTCTCCAAGCCAAAGAAAACCAAGGATTGCTGGTGTTCCAAGAGGAACATGGGACATGTTCATAAAGAGGCCCTACCATCACCTTGATGTAAGATTTGTAACCTCCAGAACTGTGAACGAATAAATTTCTATTATTTTAAGCCACAGAGTTTGTGGCAATTTGTTACGGAAGATTTTGGAAACTAACATAGGGACTAAAACATTTCCTGATTTATCGCCATCACCTCAACTGTACTAGCATTAGTGTTATCAAGCACCCAATTTGTTCCCGGTACAGTGCTAAGCATACCCAAAATGTCACATCTGATTTAATCTTCACAGCCACTCCAATCTTCTAGTATTATTTTTTTCCTGATGTACAGATTCGGGAATCGAATATTGGTGAGACTGAATACACCCTGGAAAGAAGTAGATGTGACTCCAAATGTATCTGACTCTAAAACCATTACTGCAAACGACTACATTTTGCAATAGGATCATTTTCTTTGTTTTTCATCCCTTCCTTATTTAACATTTTGAAAATTGTTTCTGTGTCTAGTCCTCTAACAATAATAACAATGAAAATAATAACAATGAAAGTCATTGTTGTTCTTCATTATGCCCATTACATTTCTAACACTTCCAGCATCCACGGTTCCCATCATCCCTTCTTACTTCCCTTTTAAAGACAGATTTTGGTCAGGAGGAAAGATACTGAAACAGAAGAGGAGAGATCTTACTTTTATATTTATGTCTCTGAGTACAGGTCAGAACAACTTCTCTGAAGCTTTTCCGAAAGAGGAACATCCAGCTATCAGACAAATATGTTGTCTGCTTTTTCTTCAAGTTATAATTTGGTTTAAAAAATATTCTTGGCTGAAACAAGAAATAATAATCAAAGTTTCTTGGCTTCATGCTCTAAGGCAGCATTTTGAAAAGCTTCTACAGTGACCTAAACCTTTTTTTCACGATTGACAGAAGTCTGGAAAGGAGAGATTTCTGGAACTTTTCTTCCTTTCATTTGGTTATTTGATTGGCATTTTAAATCTTTCTTCTTCTGCTAAGGCCAATAAAAATCTTATAGCCTTTCATAATCTATAAAGCACTTCCATATATATTATTTGATTTGATTTTCACAACACTCTTAAGATACAGGCAGAGCAGATATTATTTTCATTTTTAAAATGAGAAAATACACTTGTACAGATAGCATTTGACTAAGATCCCTTAGACAGTAAACAGGAGTGGGATTAGACCCTGAGCTCTGTATTTTCTTTTCTTTTCTTTTTAAATTTATTTCTGAATTGTAATGCAAAAAAAAAAAAATCAATGAGAGCTCTGTGTTTTCTAACACATCCAAATTTTCATAAATCAGTGCAACTTACTAACAAATTAACATTTATGTTGTATATTTTATCTCATAGTGTTATAATCATGCATTAATATAGATGCTTAAAAATATTATTTCACAAACCCATGGACAGTGACTTAAAAATGATGACAGTTGAGTGAATAGTCCCGGGTCCTGTGGATGGTAAGGGTGGGGAGGTTTGAACTTTCTGCAGACACACACTTGTAGCTCTTTTATTGAACATCATCCTAAAGCAAGCTTTTGTTAATAGGCAGGTAACACCAATGAGATGGCTCACTAGTTAATTATACACCAAGAAATTCAATTTTTAGCCAGCAATCAAAACCAGATCTTTAGTAAGCTATGTGTATAAAGGGTAGTGCAATTTGAATTGAAAAAGCTTTTTTTCTCTCACATTAAAACTTTAGTTGGGTTAATGTTCTCTTGGTTCCTAGACATGCCATCTAAATAATCTCTAGTATGATCAGGCATTTGAAAAATTTATTATACTTCCTGTTAAAATATGTACTCTTAAGCTTTAGTCGCATATCAGCCTTTGCTCATGTACCCTGATGGGACCTGTGTGACGATGGCTCTGTGCTGTTAGGTGATAGCCCTCAGGGTCTGACATACAATCCAAGTGGTATAACAGTGATCAGATTCTTGAGAAGTTAAAACACCTTCAAATCACAATGAATTATAATGAGGAAGTTTGAAAAAATTAGACTGCCAATTTTTATCCTTCACTGTATTGTTACATGTCCAGACCACATTTTTTTTTTTCACAGTGGAATCTTACAGGTAAACATTTTTCATTTTTTGGAGAGCAACCTTGGGTTAGAAACTTTATCTGAAATTTTATATTGAGCAAAGTTCTTTGGAATCATTCTTCTTAAAAATTAATAGAAATCTCTTATTTAAGAGAGATGCTTGACATAGAAAATCTGCACACTTCTGATCAATGTATTGATCTTTCAGTATAATATTCAGATAGGAAGACATTGAAACATTTAAAAAATCATTCATTGAATGGCTGTAAAGTAAATCTCATCCTCAGATATATTCTGGGACTTTGTTTGGAATAAGGAAATTTATTGACAAAACTGATTCACTGAGAATTATTTGTGAGCAATATAACCATGTCTGAGTTAAGTTTACTCTCACATGTATCATAGAATGAAATAATATGAAAACTATATTTATTAGAGATAACCAGCCTTAAATAATTTATTCATCTATAGAATCAGGTAAACATTAAACTTTCACCAGGATATTGACCAAAATCCGTTTTCTTCTTAATTTCAACATATATTAAAATCCAAAATAAATTCAATATTGAATAATTTGTACTACGTATAATGTAGTTAAAAAGCCCAATATTGAGAAAAATATATATAACAATTAAAATTTGAAATTTTAAAATTTTGTAGCAAAATCCTTAACATTTATGATATTTTTTTATTCTTATTGGTCATCTTAGCAAGCTGCTCTCCATGTATTCTGAGCTGATTGAGCATGACTAACTCATTGTTCCTGACAGTTGACTTCAATATGTTCAGATGCAATACTAGAGTTATCTTTATATTGGAGAATTTATCAGCCATCTCAGCACAGTAATAGTTTTTCCATGTCTGTGTTTTGATTCAGTCTGCTTGTAGATAAAGGGCCAATTTAAATGAAGTTGTGCACTTTTTTATTTTATCAGTGATTGATAGTCTAAAGTTGAAAAACCTAAAAACAATACAAGATATTATTATTAATTCATGATAAGAAAACCCAACCAATATTCTGGCATTTCCTTGAGGTTCTTTTTTGATGTAAAATTTTTCTAGTTTTTCTTTCTCTTATATAAAAAGTTCTCCCAATATTTTAAAAGTAAAACTAATTTATGATCAGAAAGTTTAGTTTCCAAATGTATATGAGAATCTCTGGCTTTCCAAGGTTATTCCTAGGATTCGGGTAACATGGGCGCCTTAGAATCCTCTAGAAAGGATTAGGAGAAAAATAGTTTGACACTTTTGCTAAGGCTGAGTTACTTGGATTTTATGGGGTATATGTGCAGATAAGTTAGTTGTGAATAAGTGGGTAGGAGAAAGGACGATGAAGGGCAGGCACTAGACATATGCATTAAGAAAATCCATGAGTCACGAAATTGAGATCACAGGGAGTCTATCAGATAGGCAGCCATCTGGAAAATGGGAGCCTAAATTTCCAACTTTCCTATACCCACAGATAATTAGGACTCCTTAAGGGGATCATTACTTGAAATCATGGGGAACCTTATCAAAGCAGACAAACTTCAGGAAAATGGGGCCGGGTATGTCAGAACCTCCCCTGGCCATAGTTAATCAAAACCCCTTAAGGGAACTACTGGCTCCAGACCAGGTCACTACTATCCTTTGAGACCAAGTTAGCAGGATCCTCCCTTATCACTGAAACCATGTGGTAACCACCCCTTGTGGGTGGTTATCTCCAATAGCCCTAACACATGAGACTCACTAGAGGCTGTATGAAGGGATAATTAACCACTTAAAGGAGTGCTAGATATTAGAATAAGGACAAAGAAATTCAAACTCCTTAAAACCTCTCAATTCTGTAAGGGCTACACTATTCTCTTCAGAGATGATCTAGCACCTGTACTATATATGATCTCTTTTATTCTCATTTTCCCAAATAAACTCCTTTTACTTGCTACCATGCAGGACTCATCTGAAATCCTTATAGGACCACAAGATCTGCTCCATAATGGCAGACTAGTGGAGGGGCGCTGTCCCAGCAGTTCCTCGACACCCGACTTAAAAGTGGGAAGACAGCTTCTGAGTGAGGTGGGTAATTGGGGGAAATCACTTACACTTAGTACTAAACTATAAAACATATATAGCATCACAAAAGTTAGATTCACAAACATAAGAAATAATTTGTTAGAGAAGTGCCAGCTTGGGTGCCCAAGTGGTTGCCAACAGTTGTAGTGAAGGGAAGAGGCAGTGCAGACGAACAAAGGAGATGGTGTGGCCAGCAGATAAAAAAATTTAAAAAAAGAAGAAGAATTGACTTAGCATAACCTGTGGAATACAGCTGAATTTAATAGACACAAAGAGAATCAGTGAAAACAAATCCAAAAGTGACTTCCATGGGAGGGAAAGTGGTCTGGGCATAGAAAACCGTTCTGGGCTCCCCACTGCAAGGAAAAGCATGCACTGGCCCTATAAGAGAAGGTGGCCACCCACTGTGATTGCCATACCAGAGAAAGTGATCCCTCACTGAGTTTCCATAGCTGTGAAAGTGCAGGATCATGCTACCAGAGAGGGCTGCCTTCCAGGGAATTCAAGCCTCCCTCTACAGATACCACCCTTCACAGTTCTGCGGCTGGGAAAGGGCACGCTCACATAGTGCCTGCTGCATCCCCACTATCTGCAAAAGACAACAGGCAACCCCCCTAACATTCCTATGTGCTGGCAGACAGGAGATCAGGAACACTTGCAGATAACCAAAAATTCCCAGAAAGCATCTGAACCAGAGAGACTGAAATAGGCACAAAGAAAAGTTTGCCTAGACCATGCAGGCTCTGGACCCCAAGGAAAAAATCTCTCACTGTTGCTAGTGCTACAGTGGGGACACACAGGTGTGTCACCACTCCAGGGCAGATACCTGGTATTTCATATTCATAGCAATGAGGGTGAAACTTGTGGAGGTTTTATGCCCTAAAAGTGGATTTTACCAGAATCCCTAGAATTCTAGATACCCTGCAGAGGCTGGCATTCCCACCTCCAGTAGGTAGTGTAGAGCAATTCTCAAACACCCACCCATAGAGTTCTAAGGTTTGATCTAGACTAGACCCCAATTACTGGAATCTCCAATTTAGAATTCAGCAACTACTCCACCACAGAAGCACACAATTTGTCAACACTCAAATTGTACTACCCCACTGTGCATGTGGAGACTGGAAGCTGAGATTTACTACAGCCAGTTTTGCTTCCTAGCTGCAAAGACTGGCTGCTAAGAGAGGAACACAAAGATGTTGAGCTTATCAACCCACTCCCCAATCTTTGACCCAAGAGTCACAAAGCCAAAGCAAGTATCAAGAATGAAAATCCTTCACTGCCAACAGTTTTGGCAACAAATTAAATTTTTTTTTTCAAACATTATTTCATCATACTACTTTTTACTTTTTACATTGTGTGTGATTTTGTGTGTATGTATGATCGGGTTTGTGGTGGGCGTGTATGTACTCATTATATGGATAGATTAAAATATATGTATACTCATATAATTTTACTTTCACATTAATTTCTTCCTTCTGTACCTGTTTATTGTTTATCTTGATTTATTTTAGATGAGGTTCAATTATATGCAGGTTCAAGCTGTTTTGATCTTACAGTTGCTGGTTTGTCCATACCTTGGTTCTCATCCTTCTTATCTCCTCTTCATCACTATCTTCCTCCAGTAATAATAAAATTTTCCTGTTCCCACATCCTCTCTTTGTTCATTTTATTACTTTCTATAAATCCTTTATTTCTACTTCTTCATAGTGACATCTTCTATCACTTATCTGTCCTTTGATCACTTTTTAAACAATATTTAAAAATTTCTCTCATGTTTCCATTCTGTTTTCTCTGTGTTTAAGAAACTTTATCCTGATAAATAATAAAATTATATAGTTTATGAAATTCATACCCCATTCATGTTGCTGTGATTATTAAAGCAATGGATTAAATAGTAGACACCTGATGTTGAATGCCTGATCTAGTCCACATTTTTTTTATTGCTGAGATTGATGTTAAATGCTGACTGCCCTATTTCTATATAGGTGGCAATTAGTATTATAGATGTCAAAGTACATTCTGGACATTTATCTCAAAACTATACATCTGTGGCTGACATTAGTGTTACTTCTAACTCTCCCCTCCCTCTAAGAGGGGCAGGAAATGTTTGGGACAATTCAAGACCATGAAGTAGAGATCCTGCTGCCAAAAACACTAACAAGCAATAGTGAATCTCACCCCACATATGCTCTAGCTCTATCTGAGCCTAAATATTACTTTAATTGGGGATTATTGGGGGAGGAAAAGACTTCAAACCAAAAACCAGGTCCCCAAGGAGGAACAACCAGAAGGGAATTTCAGGTCCCATCCCTTGACATCTATTTGTATACCCCAGAGAGAAAACCTAGAATGAAAAAGAGGGAGGGAAATCAATCTCAATTGATGTGCAAGTCCAGGACCTCTAAAAACATGAGGAAACAGGCAGTTAAATCTTCTCCAAAATTCACAATCTCCCAATAAAGGATCCTACAGATATAGAAGAGGATGTAATTTCAGAGAAAGATTATAAGAAGGCTGATCATTAACATGTTCAACGAATTAAAAGGAAACCTAAGGAATGAATTAAGAGAACAAATACAGGAGATGAAAGACCATTTTTAGTAAAGACATAGAAACATTGAAAAGAAACAAATAAGAACTGGAAATGAAAGGCAATTAATCAAATTAAAATTTCACTTGAAAGCTCCATCAAGAGATCAGATGTGTAGAACATAGAACTTCAGCACTTGAATACAGAACCTCAGGCCTTGAAGACAGAATACATGAATTTAAGCAGGTAGAATTCAATAAAGGAAAAAAATAGAAAGTGATCAGAATATAGAAAAACTCTAAACAACACTGAGAGGCCAAATCTGAGAATCACTGGGATATAAGAGAACATGGAGATTCAAACTAAATGCATTAAGAATATTTTCAATCAGATAGTTACAGAAAACTTTCCCATATCAGAAAGGAGATAGATATTCACCTACAGGAGGTATACAGGACCCCAAATAGACCTAACTGGAAGAGAACTTCTCTAAGACATATCATAATCAGAATACCTACCATAGAAAATAAGAAAAGAATATTAAAAGCAGAAAGAGAGAAATATCAAGTCAAATTTAGAGGCAAATCAACTAGGCTGACTTCTGACTTCTCAACTCAGGCACTTAAAGCAAGGAGGGCCCGAAATGAGGTATTCCAAGATCTAAAAGAAAACAATTGACAACTAGTTGTTACCTAAACAATTTTTATACCCAGAAAAGCTCTCCTACATATTTTATGGGAGAAATAAAAACTTCCCATGACAAGGATAAACTAAAGGGATTTTTGACAAACAAAGCCAGCACTATGAAGTATTCTCAAAGAAAGACTGCACACAGACAAACTTAAAAACAAATCCCCAAACTCCAAAATGGATAAAAATCAATAGAAAACTAATCTAAATGAGAATCAAAACAGATAAACATAAAAAATATCAGAAAGGGAACAAATCACACACACATATGATAAAAACACTGAATACGAGGCCCAGAATAGCCAAGGCAATTCTGAATAAGAAAAGCGTGGTCTCAATTCCTCAATTAAAGGACATAAATTAGCAGAATGGATCACAGAATAATATCCATCTATATTTTGTTTGCAAGAGACTCATCTCATAGGCAAAGATACTCACAGGCTGAAAAGTAAAAGGATGGAAAAATATTCCAAGCAAATGGAGTCTGCAAACAAGCTGGAGTAGATATTCTCATATCTGACAAAGTTTATTTCAAGAAAAAATTAATCAGAAGAGAAAAATGAGGCTATTACATCATGGTACAGGGAAGAATCCAACAAGAAGATATAATGCTAGTATATATGCCCCAAATGTCAGCACACCCAATTACAATTAAAAAATACTCCTTGACATTAATCCCTGATAAATCCCAATACAGTAATACTGAGTGACTTAAACTCACTTCTAGCACTAATAGATGAGTCATTGAAGCATAAAAACCAATAAAGATCTAACCAACCTAAATAATGCTATAGATCTAATTGACTTTATAGATATACAGAATATTTCATCCCCAAACAGCTGACTTTACCTTCTCAGCAGCTCATGAAACCTTTTCCTAAATAGACTACATTCTAGGTCACAATGTAAGCCTCAGAAAATACAAAAACACAGATAGAATTCCATGCATCCTAAAGGATCATAATGAAATGAAACTAGAAATCAACAGCAAGAAAAATATAAGAAGCTACATAAACATATGGAGACTAAATAATACTCTTTTAAATGAAAAATAGAATGAAAAGAAGAAATGAACGAACAAATCAGGAAATTCTTAGGAACAAATGAAAACAATGATACAAAATATCAAATCTCTGGGACAGTAGAAAAGCAATACTAAGAGGTTTATTGAATTAGTGCCTATATAAAAAAACAGATTCCAAATAAATAAGATTATGCTCCACCTCATTGCCTTAGAAAAAGAAGAAACTAACTGCCAAATCAGTAGAAAACGGGGAATAAATAAAAATCAGAGCCAAAATTAATGAAATGAGAATTAAAAACCAACACACAGGGTCACAAAAAAGGAATAAGGCAAGGATGTTCATTCTTACAACTGCTATTCAATATAGTTCTTGAAACTCTAGCCACAGCAATTAGGCAAGAGTAGAAAATTAAAGGGATACAACTACAAAAAGAAGACATCAAACTATCACTGTTTTCTAGGACACGAATCTATACCTAGAAGACCTGAAAAATTCCACCAAAAGACTCCTAGAGCTGATAAATGAAGTTAGCAAAGTAGCAGGATGCAAGAACAACACTTCTAAATCAATAGTTTTTCTATACTCCAACAGTGATTTAGCTGAGAAAGAAGTCAGGAAACTACCCCTTTCACAATATCCTCTAAAAAAGGTAAACTACTTTAGAATTCATCTAACCAAGGAAGTGAAAGATCTCTACTATGAAAACTATAGAACACTGAACAAAGAAATAGGAGAAGATTTCGGAATATGGAAAAACTTCCTGTGTTCTTGGATAGGCGGAATTAATATTGTCAAAATAGCCATACTACCAAAAGGAATATACAGATTCAATCCAATACCAATGACAGTCTTCACAGAATTAGAAAAAATAGTCCTTAAATTCACATGGAAGAATATGAGGCCCAGAATAGCCAAGGCAATTCTGAATAAGAAAAGAGAGGCAGGAGGCATCATAATACTTGATCTCAAATTATACTATAGAGATATACTAACAAAAATAGCATGGTAATGGCATGAAAAAAGTGTTGGGAAAACTGGATATCTACCAGTAGAATAATTAAATTAGAGCCCTATCTTTTGTCCTGAACAAAAATGAAATCAAAATGGATCAAAGACTTAGGAATTAGACCATACATTTTGTAAATGCTAGAAGAAAACATAGGGTCAATACTCCATCATCTAGGTATAGGCACTCACTGATTCCTCAAGAGGAAACCTAAAGCTCAAGAAATAAAATCAAGAATCAATAGGTGGCATTCCACCACTAAAAAGCTTCCATACAGTAAAGGAAATGATTAAGAGAGCGAAGAGAGAGCCTATGGTATGGGATAAGATCTTTGCCAGCTACTCTTCTGACAGGAGATTAATGTCCAGAATATATAATGAACTCAAAAAGCTTAATGCCCCCAAAACTAAGTAATCCAATCAATAAATGGGCAAAAGAACTGAACAGCAATCTCTCTAAAGAAGAAACACAAGTGGCCAATAAATGTATGAGAAAATGTTGAACATCTCCAGTAATCAGGGAAATGCAAATCAAAACTATACTTATGTTTCATCTCACTTTAGTCAGAATGGAAATTATCAACAATATGATTAATAATGAATGCTGGAGAGGATTTGGGGAAAAGAGTGCAATCATATGTTGTTGGTGGAACCACTTTGGAAAGCAGTGTAGAGATTCTTCAAAAAATTCAGAATGGAACCACCATAGGACCCTACTATCCCACTGCTTGATATTTATCCAAAAGAACTAAAATTGGCATATTATGGTGATATATGCATTACAATCTTTATGAAGCACAATTCACAATAGCCGAATTACGGAATCAACTCAGATGTCCATGAATAGATAAATGGATCAAGAAAAAGTTGTATACCTATACAATGGAGTTTTTACTCAGCTATAAAGAATAATGAAATAATGGCATTTTCTGGTAAATGGATAGAAATGGAGAAAATCAAGAAGTGAAAATCAAAAGTGAAGTAAGCTAGACTCAGAAAATCAAGGGTCAAATGTTTTCTTTCATTTGTGGATGCTAAAACAAAATAATGGAAAGAAACCAGTGAGGGATGGATCAGTTATCATAAAGATATAGGAAAGATCAGTAAAGTAGATGTAGAAGAATGAGGGCGAGGGAGGAATAAAGGGAAAGGGAAAGAAATAGAGAATGAATCCAACAGACTCATGTTCTATATATATATAAATTTACCAAAAAGAATATCTCTTTTATGTATATATAGAATGTACCAATGAAAAATCAATAAATAAAGGAGAGAGAAAGGGAAAAGGAGGAGGGGAAAAGAGAGAGGGGGAAGAGAGATTGAAATAAAATTTTGTGTACATACAATTATGTCAAAAGGAACCCAAATACTATGTATAAATATAACACTCCAGTAAAAAATTGCAGGATCTGGAGTCTAAGAAACCCTATAGCCTCTTTAGCTCCATGGATGGGTCTCCTCTGCAAAGTATGCAATACTGGGGTTTCATTTTAGGGATTTTGAGTGCTCATCCTGTTTTAATCAGCTTTACATTTCTGTGACCAAACCATCAGACAAGAACAACTTAAGAGGAAAAAAAGTTTATTTTGGCTCATGGTTTCACAGTTTCAGTCCATGGTCGGCCAACTTCACAGCTTTGAAGAGGTGGAACATCATAGGGGCAGGGTGCAGCACAGGAAAGCAGCTCAGGACATGGTAAGCAAGAAGTGGACAGAGCTCCACTCACCAGGGACAAAATATAAACCCCAAAGGCAGGTCCCCAGCTACACCCTACCTGCCTACACTTACCCTGCAGTTAATCCATATCACTGGAAGATTCACGGATCAAATTATGTCTTTCATAATCTAATCATTTCACTTTTGAACTTTCTTGTATTGTCTCATGAATGAGCTTTTGGAGGACACCTCATATCTAAACCACAATATTTTACCAATGATCCCTAAAACTTCATACCCATCTCACAAGGCAGAATGCATTTAGTCCATTTTCAAGAGTCTCCATAGTCTGAACAATTCCAGTATTGCCAAAGTTCAGTCCAAGTCCAAAGTCTCCTCTGAGACTCAAGGTAAACTCTTGGATAATCTCCCCTGTAAAGATCAAAAGCAAATTACATATATCTAGGCAGGGAGTAAGCATTTCCACTCCGTAAGTGAGAAATAAGGGCATAGAAAGAAGGGATGGGACAAATGCAAGACCCAAATCCAGCTGGGAAAACAAGTTCTGTAGATCACTTCTAACATCTGGAGCACA
This sequence comes from Marmota flaviventris, assembly GCF_047511675.1. Classification (NCBI taxonomy): domain Eukaryota; kingdom Metazoa; phylum Chordata; class Mammalia; order Rodentia; family Sciuridae; genus Marmota; species Marmota flaviventris. The sequence goes on along the minus strand of NC_092501.1, from coordinate 99,690,916 downwards.
TGGCATCACGGTGCTCTCTTCAAAGGGCTAGTGTAGTTCCACCCTTATCACTTTGCTGGTTGCAGCCCACATGGCCTCTACTCTATTTCTGAAGCTTATCTTGGCAGACGTTCCATGGTTCTGACATCTCTTGATCTCAGGAGTCTCCTCTGCAGCTGAAGCTTCCTTCTCACAGCTTCTTGGATCACCCTCTTAGGGGTTATCTGCAGGGATTCTGACCCAGCTGCACTTTGCCTGACCTCCTGGTCAAGATTTTCTTTGAAATCTTGGTGGAAGCCTTCATGACCTGCTAACACTAGCATACTGCATTCCTGCAGAACCAGCACCATATGGTTGATGCCAGGGTCTGCACCATCTTGAGCAGTGGCTAAGTCTCCGAGGACCATGGCTGTAGCCACCTCTGAGTTTCTGGAGAGCATAGCCTGTAAAAAAACTTCCTATGTCCTTCAGCTGCATGCAAGCAGGGTACCCCTACAGTCTCTTCTCAAATGAATTTTTACTTTTACACCCTGGAGGCTGAGGTGGGTGTGGTCTTGCCAATTCCTAAGATGACCTTAAGCCATCTTTTCTTTTGTCTCTTCTCAAAGCTTTTAGTATTTCTTTAGTGGCTGTGATCTCTTTAACCACTGCAACTTCTTGTTTTACTTGTACTTTTCTGGACAAACTGCAATTAAAAAAAATCTTCCTCCTTTGCTTTCTGCTCCTGATTATTACAGTAACCTTGCTAGAAAGAGCTAGTAGTATCCAAACCACCACTTGAATGCTGTGCTGCCTTGAAATTTTCTCTGCCAGTTAAATTAGCTTATTATTTTTTTTGAAATTAGCTTCACAGAAAGTCTCAGGACATGGACAACTTTTTTGTCAGAATGTAAGATGAATGGCCTCTAGTTCAATCTCCAATAGAGTCCTCCTTCTCCTCTGAAATCTCATGAACCAAGTCTCTACATTTAACAGTCCTAGTGGTATTCTGATCTTTGAGTTCCCACTATAAGAACCCATTAAATAAAGAAAGAAATAAATAAATATATAATATACATATATAATATATAAAATATATGTGATATATATATATATATATATATATATATATATATATATATATATATATATATATTTAAAGTTTTTCGATCTTGCATCTCTAAACTTTTCAAAATTCCTCCCATAAACCAATTCCAAATGCTTCTGAACCACATGGTCAAGTTAGTCACAGCAATGACCCCACTCTGAGCACTAATTTCCGTTTTAGTCATCTTTGCATAACTATGACAAAAGACTTTACCAGAATGAGAAACCAGCCTCTACCTCAGAGCAAATCCTGTCCAAGGAAGGGGGCATTGACCAATCACCCCTACCCAACTTGTTCCCGCCAGTGAATGTGCTAATCATGTTTTAGAGTTGTTATTTGATTTTCCCGTGGTGTGTGATGATTTGCTAAGAGATGCTATGTTGTATGTGAAGTCCCTGCCTTCCCCAAAGAGTGTATAAACTGCTGCAAACCCTGGGCTCGGGGCCTCTCAGCGTCACCAGTTGCTGTGTGTGCACGCAGAGGACCGAGCTAGCTCGCAATAAACACCTCTTTGCTGCTTACATCTATCTTGATCTCTGGTGGTCTTTTAGGGGTCCCAAATTCAAGCATAACAAGAACAATTTAAAAGGAGGAAAAGCCTATTTTGACTCATGGTTTTAGTGGTTCAGTACTTGGTCAGGGGACTCTATAAACTTTGGGCCTGAGGTTGGGCAGAACATCATGGCAGAATGGTGAGGCAGAGGAAAGCGCTCAGGACATGGCAACCAGGAAGCAGAGAGATAGACAGCTCAGCACATCAGGTACAAAATGTAAATCCTAAAGGTAAGCCCCCAGTGACCAATCTTCCCCAACCACACCCGATCCATCTACAGTTACCATCCAGTTAATCCATATCAGTGGATTAATCCACCGCTCTTGTTACATCTCTAATAATCTAATAATTTCACTTCTGATCATTCTTTCATTCATTGCCTCACACATTTTTTTGATTCTAAAATTTGTCTTTAAAAGAATAAGTTATACTCCATGTATTTAAAGTTATAGTCCATGTATGTATGCTATGTCAAAATACACTCTACTGTCCTATATAAAAAGGACAAATAAAAACATGTAAAACCATGTTGTCTTTATAATTTTGCTTCTGTTAATATAGCTGCAGGAACCTTTGAATTGAGTCCTTTAGAAAGATTTTGCAGTGTAATTGTTGCCATTAGTACTACAAAAGTGGCTGAGATATAAGCTACCCTGAGGACACAGGGAATAAGTTTAAAATCAGATAAAGCAGAGCTTGAGTTTAAGTTACGCAAGTAACAAAGTCTCTCTGAGTTTGTTTTCCTGATGTGTAATACATGGGGACACTGTTCCCTCTGCAAAGGGTTTTGTGGGATTTAAACTCTGCAAGAGTTTCTATGTAGTGTATTTAATACTACGTTTGACTCAGAAAAGTATTCATATAATGCTGGCTAATATTATTAACTGAATGATTGTTAAGGGCAAATTTCCCTTTTACCAGTGAGGAAATTAAAGCACATGGAATTTACATGACATTTCTTAGATCTTCCAGTTAGTCCTTCCAATAGACAGGTATTTCCAAAATTTCAGTCATTGAATATGATTTTCACAATTTTTTCCATATGTCTATAGCATTTTACTACTATTCGCTTAAAAGTTTCCTTAATATTTAATCTCTTTTTTTTGTTTAAATAAAATCTTTAGAGAAACTGTATATCCATGTTTTAAATACAAAGTTAGTATTTCTCATAATCAAAAGGTAATTATAAACATCAACTCAATAACAGTATGAATTTATTATATTTTAGTTAGATACTGTTAGAAGCAAGTTAAATTCCTAAGATAATAGCTTGGGAGAGGAGAAGCTTCAAGAGACAACAGTGCTTTATGACATTAAGGAATTGGTGCCCTGTTAATCAGAAATGAGAAACCAGATGAGTGTTAAGGTATGGTAAGGATCTAGCCATTTGTACTTCAGGATCAGTATGGATCAGAATGGGTGGTGATAATGTAATGGGAGTGAGTGCTGAACCAGAGTAGGATGTCATTTCTGTTTTGGAAAGGTCTGAAACCATCACTTAATTAGGTTTCTAAAAGGATTTGGTTTAGGAGCCTGCCTAGTCCCTTGATTACAAGTGATTCCTTAGCTACTCATCCCACTTCCATGTTTTCTCTCACTTTTCAGGTGTTTTATACCAGTTGTTGCTATTACTTTTATGCTAATGTATAGACTACGAATTTTGTAGCAATGAGGCAATCCATTTTCGGTGACAGGTTGTAATGAACCCAGAGGGTTACTTTATCAAAAGCATTCATGGCAGGAGTGTTGAGAGCCCAACATATACATTAGTCAAATAGCCGAGAATGGCCTTTTGCATGCTGGCTAGAGATGTCAACAATTTGACCACATGCAGAACAGATGGTGTAAGTCATGTTGGAAAGCAACCTTCCCACCAGAGGCTAAACCTCCAGAGTTCTCTTCAGTAATGTGTGAGTAATTGCTGTCTGTCTCTGTCAATATTTTAGGGAGGTAATTAGACCATAACCCAACCATTCTGCACCCTGATCTTGGACTTCCAGCCTCTACAAGAAATAAATTTCTATTGTTTTTAGGCTACCCAGTCTGTGATAAATTGTTAGGGCAAACCAAATTAACTGAGACCCTCAACACCTGAGTTACTGCTCACTTTCTCCAGTCAAAGAAATGCAAACTAAAACAACAGTGAGATAATGTTTTTAACTTGCCATACTGTCAGAGTGAAAAAAGAGTAGAGGAAGGTGCTGAATGAGGCTTTATCACATATTTCTCAGTGGGACAGAGAGAGACACTATGTGTTTGACAAGAAATCTGGCAAAATTGTAAAAATTTAAAATGTGCCTATTGTTATCCTAGCAATTTCACTTGGTACCAAGAGATGTTTGAGTGTAGGTCAATTGTTGGATTATTTAGAATTCACTCTACATGGAAATAACATAGATGTGTATCAATATGGCATTGTTTAAACAAATCATGGCATACATACATATGCATATGTATTTAAATATATGTTTGTGTGTGCATACATATGTACATATGTGGCCAAAATACTATAATTAATAAGAACAAGGTGGCATTGTGTGTTCCTATATGGAGAATGGCCTTCAACATATATTGAGGTAAAAAATAAACAAAATAAAAATAAACAAAATAAACTTACTTATAAGTAAAATTTATATATTTTACAAAGTTATATTTAAATAATGTATTTTTAAATAATTTCCCCCCAAAATATAGAGTGTTATATAAGGTATTATCTAAAATTTATGAGACGAGATTAACAAATGGAGAACTGTCAGTGGGAAACAGTCAAAGGAGTGTCCCTCCATGCTTTTTTCACATTACTAAAGGCATCAAAATATATCAAAGGTCACGGTCTTCAGTCTACATTTGACTCCCAGAGGGTGGCTGAAAACCCTTTCAACATCCTGCACAGCCAGTGTGTCATGGACCTGAATCAGAGTGTGTGTTGCATGGTCCAAAGTTGCATGAGGCTTAGGCATTCAGAAGATAGAAGGTTGATACACCTTGACAGTTTTCAGAGCAGATGTGGTATGCATCTGAGTAGGAAGGATCTGGGGTACTTTACATCCTCTCTCCTTTCAGATCCAGGTATGTGCTGATGTGATGCTACTCAGGTCCTTAAGGTAAAGTAATCTACTGATAGGAGCAGAACACTCTGGCAATATTTTTAAATGTTTATATATATACTGAGAAACTGCTTTGTGACAGATGGTAAGGCAAGCAGCCAGGAAACAAGCATGAGGATGACACAATCCCTGCCCTGAAAATCTTGACTGAGGTGTCAAAAGTTCTGACTTAGCATCTTTTCTGAATCCACTGCAGACAAGGACCTGTACATCTGGCCAAAGGTCAATCTCTAGTAGGCTGTTTTCTCTATCCAGGTGAGACCAGAGCAAAACATACGTTATCCCAGTTAACAAATCCCTCAAACCGATTAATCACTCCATTCTCCTGTTACCCCTTGTGGTCTCCTGGAAAGATTCTCCTTGAGCCTGAGCTAATGACATTCAGGCTGTTTGTTTTACTGACTCCTGTGACTCACTCTGGGCTTGACTACTCTAGATTCTAAGAATGCTCACTTTTTTTTTTCCTTTTCAAATAATCTTTTCAATATCCATAAAGAATTAAAAGGTTATTTTATATGCAGTCATCATTAAGCCTGAAGAATAATGCCTAGAGTATTATTGCAATTTTGAATTGTATCAGAAAATACTTAAATTCATTTGAATGCTTCATAGTTGCAGGCTTTAAAGGAATTCAGAATTATTATCATATATCTGCAGTAATAATGATTCAAAAAACCCATTGTTGTGATGATTTGTTTAATGTACATTCATAATTCAACTGCTATACTATAATTTTATGGCCGTATTCATCATCTTCCTTATTTGCTCTTCTCTCAGTGTTTTTTTCCCCTCCAGCTCTCTACATTTCTGTTGCTAAAGGCGTTAGATACCTTCCCTGTAATCAGAAAGAATCTTAATATTAGAATCCTTTTTAGCCCCTTCCCTTTTTTAAACCTCTCTATATAGTTATTGCTCAGATTGGAGCACCAATTTGCCATTTGTCTTGTCCAAATCGATTACCGTTTTTTTTTTTTCTGCGTTATATAACCTAATTTTGACTTGGCTGTATGGTTGTTCAAAGACATCTCCCACTTTTCCTGTACTGCTAGACGTGTTTATATGTCTTCATTTTGAACAGCAGATGTAAGCGGAAGTATGTACAGCAGCTTTGGGGAAGCTTCTTAGAAAACTTCATAGGTACCATTTTTCATATTATTTTCCATCTCTTCCCGTTATGTGCTCCCTGGCTGGAGCCCAAGGAAGCAGGGCACCCTAAGATAATGAAAGAGCATGGTAGGAGAGTGAGTAGTTACTGGTCCATGTATACCTGACATATGGACTCAACTGGCCTAACTCTGCATTTATTTCAATGAGATGAAAATCTATTTATCTTGTTAAGCAATCACCATTTCATGTTCTCTGTTACATAAATCAAAGCTAATCCCGAATAATACTTTCCCTTATGCTTTCTGTCCTATTCTTGACATTCTCCCTATTGTTATTAATGTTGGAAACTGAAAAACCAATGTAATTGAAGGTTTAGCAGCATAAGCTTGGGATAATTCTTGTTTTATTCTTTGCTCTATATCGAACTTTATCTCTCTGTGCCATGGTCCTCTCATTGTTACGTTGAAGACCTGATAAGTTTATAGTCAGGAATAAATGAAATAATGCATATGAAAACAATAATGTGTTGTGTCTGACAGTAAGTGTTCCATAAAGGGTGGTTCCTTTAATATTATTGTCTTGTTTTGTTTGACCTAAGAGAAAGGTCTTAGAATAAATGCCTTTAGACACAGAATACTAATCCAATCACTGAATAAATATTAACCTGCTATTGAGCTGATAGCTCAATTGTTTTACATTTATACTTAAATTTAATATTTGACATATTTATATCTGAATTTAAGCTCAAGGTGCCCCCATTTATAGCCTATGTTAAATCATAGACTTGCAGTGACCATACTATACATATTATTTCCCCAAATCTTTTTCTGGCATAATCTTTCATACCATCTCCTTTGACAGTAGAGCCTCTTATGCCTAGTATTCTATTATCTTTTATAATATTTACTCCATCTGGAAGTTTAGTTGGATTTTGTGCCCATTTTTCTTAATGCAAACATGGTCTATTCTTTAGCCAATTTCAACAGCTTCCTTATTCTAAGATTAAAACTCACACACTCAGTTACTCACTTATGCCAAATTTCATAGTTCATTTTTATTTTCAAAGATCCTTTAAAAATAACAAAAAGCAGATTTAGTATATATTTATTTAATATTTATTTATTTAAATAAAAACTATTTATCCCAATAGTTTTCATGATTTGCTAAAAATCGACAACATTGTTGAATAGTCTTATTCTCAACTGTATTTTTTCCCTTTTTGTTTTGATTCAGCTATAATTCACTGCTACAATTATTGATGGTTAGTTTATAACAGTTACCCAACTGGAATAGGCTTCACCATTAGTTCCAGGGCTCTACTTTAATACTTTCTTCACGTCGCTTCATAAATCCTTATGCACATCATTATTTGAAGTTGTCATTTTCTTATTAAAAAACTTTGACTCACACCATTCTTTCTTCCTCTGCTGTCTTTTTATTATATTCTCTACTCTTCCAAACAAATACCTCAACTAACTCCATGAAACCTGATACATGCAGCCCAAAGTGATAATTTACTCTTCCATCTTCCCTGAGCAATATGCCAAAAATACATTTTTTAGAGTATTGTATTTTGCCTTGAAAACTTCAACTTTCTTACTCATGATTGCTATAACTAAAAAGGAGTAGGCTGGCCTCTGCTATGCTGAATATTTTTTCCCAAAGGTGATATAAAGGATGTTGGACAGGAGGTCAGGAAACTAGGACCCCAAAATACAAACAGAGGCCAAAGTCATTAATAGCAAATTGGAGAAGTCAGAAAAAGAAATTTCAAGACTTGTTGGATAAATGACCATGTGAGGCACAAACCATCAAAACTGAAGGAAGTTGGTGGTGGGTCTTTGTAAATCACTTTGATTTCTAGACAAAGTTCATGGTTTTCTGTTATGAGCTGGCAGGCCCAGTGGAAAATAGATGATGGAATTGACTGAATGGGAGAAGTAGAAATGCAATGAGATAGACCCAGTCTGTGTCTTTAAATGGTCTTAAGATTATTTTTCCAGTTTTTAAAAAGCACAGTGGGTGGTATGACATTATTAGAAAAAGAGTCAGATGGTGTCACTAATTTGGATTGTTTCCCAAATAGTGTCTCTTGGCTCTCTGTGCCTTGGATTCTGGATCATATTCTGTATGTCTTGGGTGGCCAGTGGTCTCTTTAGGTAATGATGAGGTAGAAATGGTGCTCAACAGTGAGACAGAAGTAGAAACCCTGGTTGCTATGCAATGGTGGAAATATGCATAATTAGCATCCAGAAAGTGGGATTTGAGCCAAGCTAATTATTAGTATTTCTGAAAACTGCAAGTCCTGGCTGTCTCTACAGAATTACGCTGTGTATTAAATTGGGGAATTTCCAGGGGCCCACTGTGGGTGCCTAATGAAGGCATGGCTGAAAGCCTGTAGGTGGTTTTTTGAGGTAGATACTTGAACTTTGGGGAGTTCATGCAAGTCGGTCAGTGCTGAGGTCTCCTGGTGTTCCAATGGTGTGGTGGTAGTAGTGGTGATGGGGGTGTATGTGTGTACATGCACATGTGTGTAACTCGTTCTGTGAAGGATTCCAAGAAAATAAGGTGCTCTCCCCAAAGATCTTTTCCACCTCTGAGAATCTTGTAATTGTCTCATAAGTGGTACATTTCTAGCTTCAGTCTCACATTCTGCAAAGCTCCCTTTGCCTGAAAAACTCCCTTTATTACATTCTGTGGAATCACCCATCAGTGGTGAATTCTCTTAGTTTTTATTTATTGGAAAGATTAAAATCATTTTAATCTTTCTTCATTTTTTTTAACATCTACAGAATTCCATGATGGAGGTTTTCTTTCAGCACTTTGTGGTCTCCATTTTTGGTTTATAAGTCAATCCTCAGAAGTGAATTCCTGCTTCTTTTAAGGAAATATGTCATGTTTTCCCCTCTGTGAATGCTTTCACAATTTCCTGTCTGTCTTTGGTTTACAATGGTTTTACAATAATGCACCTGTGTGTGTGCTTCTCTTTGTATTAATACAGTTTGTGGTCTGAAGGGTTTCTTGAAACTATAACTTAATTTTTAAAACGGTTTCTATCTAGTTCTTCCTCTTTGCCTCTCCCTGCCTTTTTTTCTGGTACTTTAATACATGCAAGTTAGACTTTTGCTCTGTAACCTTACAGTCTCCCATATTATTTTTCTATTCTTTTTCTCAAATTAGGAATTTTCCCTGTCCTGTTTTCTATTTCACCTATTCTTCTTCCAACTCTGTATGATGGGCTCTGAAAACTATTATGACTATTATTGTTTTTAAAATGCTAATATTTCTATTTGGCTGTTTAAAAAAATTTCTAGCTTATGACTGAAAATCCTCAGTTTTGTCTTTTATCTTTTTCACCATGATTTCTGTGTTAGTCCACTTTACATTGCTGTGACCAAACTACCCAAGAACAACTTAGAGGAGGAGAAGTTTATTTTGAGCTCCAGGGTTCACAGGTCAGTCCATGGTCAACCTACTCCTTTGCTCTGGGCCCAAGATGAAGCAGCAAATCCTGGCAGAAGGGTATGGTGGAGGAAAGCTGTCAGCTCATGGCAGCTGGGAAGCAGAGAGAAGGAGGAGAAGGGGCTGAGGGGAAGATGAACTCTTTTTCAGCACACTCCCAGTGATCTGTCCCCTCCAGGCGCACCCCATCTGCCTACAGTTACCACCTAGTCAGTCCATTCAAATTAGGTAGGACTGATAGGTGTGGCTCTCATAATCTAATCATTTTACCTCCAACATTAACATAAGAGCTTTTGGGGGACACCTCATGTCTAAAACAAAATAACAGTCACATTTGAAGACTATATCTAATAACTTCAATATTTGGATCTTGATTTTCTTAGTTTACAGTTATACTGCTTTACCTACTTATTGGATCTTGCTATATTTGATTGAATACTGGATATTGTATTTAAAATTATAACTAAATTTGAAATCTTGGATGATGCTATCATCCAGAAATAATATTTATTCCTTGATGGAGGTTTCAGCAACTTTAATCTTAGCCCTCTTCTAGAATCTGTGATGCTGTGGAAATTTGGCTTCAAATGCCCGGTTCCAAAACCTGTGTTTAATTCTTCACCTGGTTAATCTTCACTGACTTAATACTCTGCTTCCTCCAAGCAACTTTCGGTCCAGCATTTCTGGCTATATTCAGCAAAAGGGCTGATGTACACCACGCTGTCTACCATTCCCTGAAGTGGAAATTGTGAGTAATTGCATTCAATCCTCAAAAGTAGAGGACTAAATCTTCACTTATTATTTAGTGAAGAGGGAACATGAGGACACCTTTGTGAATTATTTCCAACTCCATTCCTGACCAAGTCATTTGCCAACAGTTTATAGTGGTGAACTAGTGATTTTGATTATTCCAGGGTGTATATAGGAATATGGGCTATTATATCTCTGTATTCTCTTGGGTACTCTTTCTTGCTATAGATGTTTTAATTGAGAAAACCTTATATATACAATGCAGTACATCACTATGGATTTTGATCTCCCTTCTAAAATTAGCTTTTTTTAGTTTCCATGAGCTATTGTTTCTTAGAAGACACGATTAATGCTTAGACTTTTTTTAAGATAAGTATTTGTTAACTACTTAGATGTTGTTTATTCTGAGGAAAACATACATGGATAAAACTTACTTTATGATTTTTACATAGTCCTTTTCATAAGAAATTGCTTTCTCAAGGGGTAAAGCAAGTGACAACAAGTGACCAAAGGCCACTGGAATAGCTAAGTCAAGGGACTAGGGTCTATTTAGGAAATATTTTTTTCTGGGATGTGGTGAAGAAAACTATTGGTTTTCTGTGGCCTATGCTCGATCTCAAATCCTGAATTTATTACCAGTGATACAAGGAAATATTCATATAGAATATCACACAATTAGGGTCACGATTTCAGGTCAAATCGGTGGGTTCTTTATGCATTGGAATGTACCTCAGTGCTGATAAATCAGAATGGCAAAGAGTGTGCTAGAAACTTATAGTGTTTAAATCCTAAAAACAGAGAAATCAGACAATGATACAATCATGGCAAATTTGGGAGGTAGAAATGAAGATAGACACCATAAAATGATGTTCAGGGGCTTCCTGCACATGAATCCAGCACGCTAGGAACAACAGGATAAGTAGCCAATAGGCCAAAGGCTAAAGAAGGGCAGCACAGTGTTCCATAAGGCTCTGGTGTTAGGCTTTTCTGTGGCTTCAGGCTACTAATTATTGTCTTTGCAAAGCATTTAAAGTCTGTATGCCTTAGTTTCCTTGTTTGCAAAATTGGAATATTAGGATCTTTGTGTAATTATTAAGTAATTTATCTGAAGTGCTTCGTTTATTGCTCCGAACATGTTAAGCATTTATATGAAAACAAAAACAACATTGGTAATAATTACTATGATCAACATAGAGACTTCTGTAAAATTTGATTGAGGAAGTAGAAATTATCTAAAGATAGACAATTTGAATGATGAGAAAAATAATTTGGTAAATACATCATCTGTGAAGAATAGAGATGTCAGAATATTGTGATGGAATCTTTGAGTTGGAGATAGCATCTGTGAACTCTTATTTCTTGCAGATAATTAGTGTCTTAGGAGGAAGATAAAGTAATAGTGATCTTTATCTTCACTGATAAAGATAAAGAACCTGAAGTTTCTGACCAAGAAGCATCCAGGAATGTGCAAAATTATTGTCTCAAAAAGTGGCAAGTGTAAGAAATGATCCCTGGTAAAGACCGCTGGTCTGAAAATGCATTGTGAAAGAATAAGATTTTCTCTGAAAAGCTAAGAAGTAATGTTTTTGAAGACTTTTTTTTTTTTGCCTTGAGGTAACTTATTTTGCACAAACTGGGAAAAAGATGTGTTTACCAACAAACATTTCCATGAGGTGAGCTAGGGCTCTCAATGCAGAACAGGATAGAGCATCTTCTCTGAAGGAACATGTGGGACACAGTCATTTTACACCCAACCATACTGCATTGCTGTGGAGCTACTTTTGTCTGATAAAACTATAAACATAATAAGAGGAGGAATCCCATTTTCATGCTTGGAAACACAGTTTAACTGCATGTCTATTTGGAAATTTGTATGTCATCTGTTCTTTGATTTGGAAGTTTGTCCAAAAGCAATTAAATTCTGATCTTACCATATATTAAAGGTATGAGAACACCCATCTGGGGCATTTTTTCTGTCTTTTATCCTGTAACATGGAATAGAATGCCTGATAACAGAAGATACCATATAGATATGTGGTCATTTTGCTGTAAAAGACCATCTGCCTACCTCTGTACAACATGGTTGAAGAAGCATAAAATGAAGACCCAAATCCCTTTATACCCTTGAAGACCAGATGCCTTATGACATGACTGATGGGTGGGGTGAAATCCACCCTAGTGCCATCCATTGGGTAGATATTAGGCAATAGGCAACAGAGCCAGCTGTCAGAAACCTAAAACACTGTAACATTTTAGAATTTCATTACTAAAATCCAGCCTGGAGCTAAAAATTTTAGCTTAGTGATTTTATGAGTGACCTTAGAAAAATATGACTTTGTAGAACAGGTAAAATACAGTTGTTTGTTATATTACACTAGCTATGACTATCTCTTTTAAAATGCTGTAGGCCTGAATTTTGGAATATGCTCAATGCTTCTTTTCTTGGGAAATCATGAACTTGGTGTTCACATATTACAGTGGACCGACCAGCAACTTAAGAGTGAATAATGTTAATTCTGCTTTTGGATATGATGTGTTCTGTAACTTTGCAATGAATTTAACCTGTGCAGGGAAATAAAAAAAAATTGTTCCAGAGAACTTCTTATAGGATAGGAAAATTTTATAATGCTTGACAGGGCATTGGGTGCAATGAAAATTATTATCAATGATTCTTCAGAGACAAGCATCTCACTTTTACTGAAGTATTTTAATGTGCAGTCCAATTAGAGAGAATATGAGAAATGAGCCTCTCTGATTCTCATTTTTTGGCTGGAAATCTTGGCTGGCTATTGGGACAATCTGTTATTGCTGGCTTTGACTCTGGGGGTAAATTAATGCCAGCCATTCAGATGCTCACTAAAATCTAAATTTTTGTGGAATGGTGGTTTTCTGCTTGCAGTGATGATCTTGCCATTCTGTGTAGCACAAGCAAAAAAGACCCCCTTTCTGCCCTTTGGTCTTGCTGGAGCCTTGGGCCCACAGCTCACATTCTATGTACTTCCTCAAGCTCATTAGTCAGTTTCCAGCCATCTGTCTTTGTACCATTAACTCACTCTATTGGACACCGCGCCGTTGTTTTCAGTGTCTGTTCTGGTAAATTATGTGTGGCTACAGTTACGCACTCGGAGGTACATGCTGTTCTGAGGACAGCTCCCTGGGAAGGGATCAGGGTGGAGAACTACTCTGTGCAAATAAGAAGTTGGAGCTGAGTTTGGTTCTGGGAAGTGAATGATTGGATAAGGGCAGTCCTTGAGTAGGCTACAGAGAGAGCGAGGCAATGGAAAAGTATCATCTTTCACTAGCCAGTGGATAGGATGAGAACCCAGGGACACATAACAGAAAAATCCAATGGACACTGAAGCAATTTTCTGGCCTTGGAAGATAAACAATAGCACAAAAGAGAGTGATGCCATGCAAATAGTTAACAACAGGTGTGGACATTTCCTCCTTTCCTTTCTTTAACTTGCCCTATCCACCTATCATGGGTAATCTTCCTAAATGCTACTCTTGGTGCTTGGATAGGATAAAACAAAACAAAACAAAACAAGAAAACAAATAAAACCAACCTGTTGTTCCCTGGAAGGCCTAGGAAAGCAGAGCTGGTTATCATCCTGAGGGGAAGTCAGTACACTGAGGGCACAGGCAGAGCTACCTTGGATTTTTCTGACTCTCCAGAATTCTACAGGAGAAATTTGGTAAGTGCTGGGTGATGGAGAACCCTCTCAGTGGACAAAATTAGGAAACATATATGTATATACTAATTCATGGATGACATACATCTTTATTTTAGTATTTATCTCTATATCACAAGTATTGAAATTCATGTTCGTATTAATACCTCTCACTTCAATCCAACATCATCAGGTCCCTTTTCCTTCCCTATTTGCAACTTTATTACCTGAGAGTAAAGAAACTTGACTCCCTGTCTGGACAATATATTTACTTATTTGTTCAGTCCTAGGATACATACAAAGTGTGTTTTAGTCAACTTCTTCATTACCGTGACCAAATGATCCGACAACAACTATTTTAGAAGAGGAAAAGTGTATTTGGCATACTGTTTCAGGGGTCTAAGTCCATTGCTGTGGGCCCGAGGTGAGGCAGAACATCATGGTGGAAGGATGTGGAGGAGAAACACAGCTCAGGACATGACTCAGAAAGCAGAGAGAGCTCTGTTCACCAGGGACGAAATATAAACCCCAAAGGCATGTCCTCAATGACCTGTCTCTTCCAGCTATCCCCTTCCTGCCTATAGTTACCACTCAGTTAACCCATACCAGTAGGTTCATCCACTGATTAGGTCATACCTCATAATGTAATCATCTCACCTCTGCAAATTCTTATATTGTCTTACACACGAACTTTTGGGGGACTAAGTGCTTTCAAATTCTAATCAATGCCTCTGGAAGAAACACATTCACTAACTAGACTGCAGAATTTGTGAACAGGTCTTTTTGTCTTGGGAGTTAGGCTTATTTTGATAACATATTTATTTCATTTCAAATTTAGTTTTTAAGGTGACCTTCTCCTGTATCAGCTGTAGTGAGATAATTATCACTTGAATAGATTTTTGGTGGTACAGGTTATCACTGAAAAACAGCAATGTGCAACTGTCTGTAGATAACAAAGATATTTGTAAATGGAAAGAAAAAAGTTCACCAAAGTTTGCCTATTTCATAATTGGAAACATACATTTTGGTATAACTTCTTGATTTGTTTCCCCAGGATCAGCCCCAAAATCAATATTTCTGTGAAGTCTCAGAGCAATATACTAAATGTGGATGGGAAGCCCATACCATCCATGAACACTTTAGATTTCAGTTATAGAATTAATAAATCAAAATGACTCAAAAGTTTTCTGCTGCTACCATTTTGAATAGAACTCATCTTCTTGAGAGGGTTTCAAAATAGTAGATATTAGTCTATATTATGTCTCTAAATGTCTTTATTATATCTCTATGTCTATAATATGTGGTGTATTCCTAAAAATTATTTGTAGAATGTATCACTTTTTTATTATTAGTTGTTCAAAACATTACAAAGCTCTTTTTTTTTTAATTTTTTATTGTTGGCTGTTCAAAACATTACATAGTTCTTGATATATCATATTTCACAATTTGATTCAAGTGGGTTATGAGCTCCCATTTTTACCCCATATACAAATTGCAGAATCACATCAGTTACACATCCATTGATTTACATATTGCCATACTAGTGTCTGTTGTATTCTGCTGCCTTTCCTATCCTCTACTATCACCCCTCCCCTCCCCTCCCCTCCCCTCTTCTCTCTCTGCCCCCTCTACTGACATTCGTTTGTCCCCCTTGTATTATTTTTACCCTTCCCCTCACTTCCTCTCATTACAAAGCTCTTGACATCATATTTCATACATTTGATTCAAGTGGGTTATGAACTCCCATTTTTACCCCGTATACAGATTGCAGAATCACATCGGTTACACATCCACGTTTTTACATGTTGCCATACTAGTGTCTGTTGTATTCTGCTGCCTTTCCTATCCTCTACTATCCCCCCAGAATGCATCACTTTTAAGACCGATTTCTTTCCCCCTGCCTTAATTTTTTTTGAGCCAGGGTCTCACTGTGATGCCCAGGCTGGTCTCAACCTCCCAGACTCAACTGATCTTCCCACTTTAGACTCACAAGTGCTGGGAATACATAGGGCCCAGTTGTGATTATTTTTTTCTACATGGTAGTTTTTTTTTTTTTTCAAATCTAATGTATATACAGACAATTCTTTAAAATGTATCAAAAAATAAAAATAGGAGCATTATGATTACATGTATTAAGAGAGCAGAGATTAAAATGACAGTAAATAAATGTAATTCATTCATAGTACATATTCATGGTGTTATTACTCTATGTTAGGTGCTGAGGAAACAGTCACAATTAAAATGGACCAAAGTCTCTTGTTTTTGCTGCGGAATTCATATTCTACTGGGAGAAAGATGGGCAATAAAGCAAAATAACAGTGCCGTACAGTATTGTTGGAAGACAATAAGTGACATAGAGAAAAGAAAGTAGAAAAGATGAATTGGGAGAGTTGGGGACTGGAATTAGGGTGGTCAGAGAAGGTGTCAGTGAAAAAGTGACAGCTGGGCAAGAACTTTGAAGAAGGGGATCTGGTGACTGACCGTCAAAATGGGACCCTGTCTCAAGGAGCAGCACTGAGGGCAGCATGGGAGAAGTGGAATGAAGGAGAGATTTCCAGAGATGAGGCTGGAAAGGCCGCGAGGCCAAGAGCAGAGGCAAATAGTGAGGAACAGAAAGTGACTGTCTGGAGGCCAGTGTAGGGCTGTGACTTTTACTGATTGCAAGGGCAGTCACTTGAGGGTTTTGATCAGGGGCTAGAAGTGATCAAGACCTTATTATTGCCAAACAACCACAGGGTTTCCACAGCTCAATTCCAAGCATCCTTCTCTCTACCATCTTTTATCTTTCTATCTAGGACACTGATTTAATTATCCTTTGATTCAATCAGGGACTGTTGACCTTATCTCCTTTCTTTTATCCTTGATTCCTTGATATCCTCTCCCTACTTTCAGGCATAGGGAAATTCTATGAGCAGTCATTATGGTCACTCTATTGGTTATACCCAAACCCCCACTCCCCATTTCCTCCTCCCTTTCTCCTCCTCCTCTTCCTCTTCCTGCCCCCCACCTTTTTCCCCCCCTTTGTAGCTTGTTAGCAAAATCACAGCTTTGGATCAATTCAACTTCCCTCTTTCTACTTTTGCACCCATGCAACTAAATGTGCCTAGAGGGGGGAAAAACACCCTCTTAGATTAGTTCTATTTTAAATTTGTGACAACAAACCTCGGATGTGCTCTCAATGTCATCAGGCAATCATGTTCTCATGAGTGAGCATTCGCCCTCCCACCCTCCCAGATGATTAATCACCTTCTTGTCTTGCCTCAAACCTGCAACACATATTATCCTTCTTTATCTTCTTGTTTCTTATTTTACTAAAATAATTAGAAAATCAGATAAGACCTTTCACAGACTTCTACACCAATGTATCCACTCTCAGTATTTGCCAACCATCATCTTGTGCTTTCTTGCCTGGAATCACAGATAAATTTAAACTCTCCAATGCAGAACTTATCCCTCTATTTTTGTACTACATCCCATTTTTTAAAATATTATTCAAGCACATCAATTTTTACATTTTCATAAAATGATTTTTTTATCTCAATATGGGTTTGTACTTATTACTATGCTCTTGTTTATTTCATTAAAAAAAAGGAAACAAAAACCAATTTCCTTTAACTCCATTTCCCTCTCCAATTCATTTCTTAGTTCTGCTTTGCAGGGAGATTCTATAAAAACATTGTGTCTACTCATCCATTCCATATTCTGTCTTCCATTCCCTCTTGTATTTATCTCAATTAGGGTTTTATCTAGACCACAGCACTAAGATTGCTCTTGTCAATGCCTTAAGGTTATATTATTAAATCCATTGCTCAGTTCTCAGCTTTGTATTTTTTTGACCTCTCAGCAGTATTTGTTAACGTAAGGGTTGATTGTTCTTTTTCTTTTTCACTTGACTTCTAGGACACGATACTTGCCTGCTTTTCTTTTTAACTTATTGGTGGCTCCTTCTCGGGTTCATTTGTTGGTTCCTTCCCTTTTCCCTGCCTCCTACTATAGAATTCCATGAGGTTTAGTGTGTGATTCTTTACCGATGTTCACTTTCTTTGACCTCAACTAATCTCATGGATTTAAATAGTCTCTGTATGTGAACTACTCCCAAATTCTTACCTCCAACACAGAGTTTTCTTTCCCATCTCATTTTCAACCATTAGAACATTATTTCAACTATACCTTGAGAACATAATCAGTACTCAGACTCTGACCACTCATCACTATCTCTAATACTATTAAGATTTGGATCGGGAAAGTCCCCCAAAGCTCATGTTAAGTAATGCAGCAATGTCAGAAGGGAAATGATTGGATCATAAGGGATCTGGATTTATGGATTAGTGAATCCCTTTGATGGATTAATAATTTGAATGAACTATTTGGAGGTGATACTTGTAGGCAGAAAGTGCATGGCTGGAAGAGGTAGGTCACTGGGGGGCATGGCTCTGGGTACTATATCTGTCCCTGACCCCTTCCTGTCTCTCTCTTGCTTCCCAGCAGTCATGATTTGACAGTTTTCCTCTGCCACATCCTTCTACCATGATGTTCTGCCTCAGTTTTGGCCCAGAGCAATGGAGTTAGCCAACCATGGACTGAGACTCAGAAACCTTGAGCCCAAATGAACTTTTCCTATGCTATTCCTATGTTAGTTGTTCTTGTCAGGTATTTTGGTCACAGCATTGAAAATCTAATGCAAACATTATCACTTAGATCTGTAGCCATCATTGTACCTTACCTGAATTATTAGAGTAGTTTTATAGTTGCTCTTAGATATACATGTATATATCTACAGCAGCTATAGTTGTAGATAGAAGACAAAATAACAGACTCTAAGAGGTGCAAGGACAGAAGGAGGATCACCTGAAGAGGGGCTAGGTAGCAGTAGAGATGTTGAGTAGGGGTCGGATTCAGGTTATATTTTGAAGTTAGGTCCCATAGATTTTGTTAATGAGAGAAAGAGGAATCAAGAATGCCATTAATATTTTTGGCTGGAGCAATTGAAAGCATGGAGTTATGGAGACAGCTTACAAAGATGGGATCCTACATTGCTCATAAGCCTTGAAATTGTACAGTTTTTTTTGAGAAGCAACATGGAAACCTGTTGAAATTTTAACTATTCATACTTTTTGTCCTACTCATCTTATTTTGATTTTTTTTGGGGGGGGCAGTTTCTGAGGAATAAGCTCAGGGGCACTCAACTACTGAGCTACGTCCCCAGCCCTATTTTGCATTTTATTTAAAGACAGGGTCTCACTGAATTGCTTAACACCTTATTTTTGTCGATGCTGGCTTTGAAGTCACGATCCTCTGTCCTCAGACTCCCAAGCCATTGGGATTACAGTCATGTGCCACTGCACCTGGACTATTTTGATTTTTTTTTTTAAAGGAAAAGACTCTGTTTACAAATAGAGTTATTATGATATTGTTTACCATGTAATAACATGGAAAATATTTATGATACAACATTAAGTGAAAATATGAAGTGATTATGGAAGTGTGTAAATCAGAGTCAAAATTTGTAAAATTAAAACCAATTAATCATGCTTACCTAATTGGGAAGAAATTATTTTTAAAATAATTATAACTTAATGTTTTGAACTATTCTAATATTTATAAGAAGCAATTATATAACCTGTGTTACTCAACTTTTCATCACTGTGACCAAACTACCTGATGTTAACAAGGAAGAAATGTTGATTTGGGCTCATGGTTTCAGAGATTTCAGTCCCAGTTGGCTGGCTTCATTGTTTTGGGATTGAAATGAGGCAGAATATCATGGTGGTTCAGTTCATGGCAGCCAGGAGGGGGAGAGAAAGAGAGGAAGGGGGTGGGGGGGATAAAAGGAGGGTAAAAGGGGTTGGGGATAAGAAATGCCCCTCTAGAGCATGTCTCTAGTGACCTACTTCCTCCAACCATGCCCCATCTCCTGTAGTATCTACCACTTCCCACAGTCTAGGCAGCCATCAGTGGATTAATCAATCCACTGATGAGATCAGAGCCCTCATGATCAAATCACTTCACAAAAGCCTCACCTGTGAAGATTGCTGCATTGAGCACCTGGCTTTCAACACCTTTAGGGGACATTCCAGATCCACACCATGATATAATACAGTTAATTTCCATCTGTATCCTAGAAAATAGATATAGCTCTCTATATTGTTTTTCTTGCAAGGTATTTGCTTTTGTCAAACCTTGAAAAATTTAACATTTCTTATATAAACTTATGAAGATTTTTAAATGACTTTTTATAAATATGCTACCACAGACTTTTACCATTAAGAGTTCTTTTTTTTTTTTAATTTTACCTCAACGACCTAATAACCTGGAGTAGAATCAAGAGACTGAACTTCAAAGCCCTACTCTGTCACTTATTTGCTGTGTGGTTGTGGTTGAAGTAGGTAACCTGAGTCTGATTTTTTTCCCCTTTTGCAAAATGGAGATATTAATTTGTCTTCTACTTGACAAGGTGGTTGTGAAGATTGAATATGATAATATATTCCAAAATATCTTGAAAACAGTACATGTCTCCAGAAGCATGAGGGATTATGGTAGTTTGGATTGACATTATTTTTGCTTCATCCCGAAGATTGTATTTTAGGTCTTGTCACCATCTTCTGCTCCCTCACGTGATGTCTCCCTTTGAATGCCGTCAGTTATCGTTCAAGAAGGAAGCACTAATACAAACATAACTTTTCAAAATTGTAGGATGCTAATAAATCACATGTTTGTCTCACCAAGATTATTAAAAGATTAGGAACAACAAGCATAATTCACAGTATAATCTTCCTGGATGCATCCTTAGCACATTCTTAACCTGAAAAAGATAAACTTAGTAAAAGTCAAGCAAAAGTTTTAAAACTTAAGGAAATAGTCGTTTTAAAATCCCTTTGTCTATTTTTTGAATATGTCTTTCTGAGTAGGGGAAATATTAAAATAATTTAACAAAAGATTAAATAATCCTTCTGCCTAAGAACGTGTTATGCATAGAGAATCTCAGTGTAGGCAGCATCTTCTCATTAAGCACCAGTACTTTCTTGAAGAGGAAGCTTCGTGAAGACGGTGATCCAGGTAGAATTGAAGAGTGAAGTAAGTATCAGTTTTAAAATTTAAATAGTTGGAATTATGGCTCTCCTAAGAGATGAGATTTATGCAGTACGTGTTCTACAATCACAAAAGGCAAATGAAAGGGTCTATTGGTCTGCAACAAATCTTTGCATCCTCTCCAAAGCTGCCTGTTATGGGTGATAAAATTCATCAGGATAAAAATAGAACACATTGTAAATTGAGAGAAGCCAATTATTATTTTTGAAAGGACAACAAAAAATTTGCCCAAAGTTTATAGCTACTGCCACAAAAGCTATACAATAAAAGCAATGTGATTATACAGTAGTTTAGCTAAAAACAAATCATCTGATGCCAGAGTAAATGGACAGAAATAAACTGCAAAATATATCTTTGCTCATGAAGATGGGAATTGGTTTTGGCTAAGAGCCAAGCTGAAATTAATGTGATAAAGAGGGAAAGGCCTGTTAAAAGTTTTTCTCTACACCAGACTACAGCTCCTTCCTTACTATGTGCGTCCAGATTTTTCTGCAATGGCTTCTGAGTAGAAGCAAATGGAATCTGTCTGCCAAAATAAGTAGGTGACTTCATCTCTTTGAATCTCAATTCTGTCATCTATAAAATGTGAAAATAGAAGTTATCTGAAGTCCTTTATGTCTCTTAAAACATGCTTATTTCCAACATTCTTGTCATCCAGCCTTATCCAGTTTTAAAAAGGCCTATTTCAAGTAAGTTTACTATAGGCTGCTAAATTGATGGCTCTCCAATACAAGTTTATTACCTTTTAATATATTTACTTTTATTTTTCTCATCTGTTGGATTCTCTGTGCCTTTCAGCTTATACCTTAATTTCCTTTGCCTAATCCCTTATTTTGCTAGAATATATTCTCCAGTAGATTCCATGATGAAAAAAAAAAGAAAAGAAAAGAAAAGAAAAAGGAAAAAAAACTGCACAGAGGCAAAGATTTAGTCTCTGTATAACATCTGCCAATGACTTTGGCTCTTACTTGATTGATTAGTTTTAGAATTCTAGGTTGAAATGCATTTGTTCCTTGAATTTTGAAAGCACTTTTTTTGTGGTCTTTGTAGCTGCCTTTGTTACTATTTCGATACTGGTATCTTTGTGTGTGAGCTTTTAGATCTTTGAAATCTTTTAGTTTCTTCTCTTCATCCCTAGAGAAAAAAATGTGGTATGGGGCATTTTTCAAACTTTATTTATTTAGTGTTTTATTGTTCCTGTTCCTGTTCAGTCTGAATGGTTGTTCTTTTCCATCCTTAGAAACTGTTATTACTGTGCCCACAACTTTCTCCCCACTGATCTCTCTTCCTGGAACACTAATGGGAGATGGACCTCCTGGACTAATTCTCTAATTTTCCCATTGTTTTTTTCCCCCCACTTTCTACCTCCATTTCTTTGTTTGACTTTCTGGCATTCCTCCTCAATTTTATTTTCTAACGTTGTCATTGAATTCTTTATTGTTGCCATCACATTCTTCAAAGCCCATAACCTGATTTAGTTCCCTTTCAGACTATGGTGAATTTTTTTGTTTTTATGGATGCATTGTATCATTTTCTCTCTCTAAAGACCTTAAATTATCATTATTATTTTTTTTGCTGGATTTTTCTTTGGATTTTCCTTTTCTTTTGAGTTTCTTTAGCTATTATTTTGCAATGATCCTTTTCATTTATCTTGGAGGCTTTTCTAAAATACTCAGTGAAATTTAGGTATCTGTTCCTATTTATGGTAAAGGTCCCATAACTGATTGGAAGCTCTTTGTATATTGGTGGACCTCATGGAAGGTGGTTTTGTGGCTGCGTGGAACCTGCATATTCTTCTCAGGGACTCATGACTGTCAATACGTGTGAAGATACTCCCTTGAGCAGCCACCTATTTCCCCAAGAGAGATCCTTCTACCTTCTGATGGGCATGTGACCAGAGGACCACAGGTACAAGCTTGGCTGCCACCTGGCCCCCATTCAGAGGAAGGAGGCTGGGTGAAGTATGGGGTCTCACTGTTTACTTCTGTTTTAGGAATGACTTCCCATCCTCAGCTTCTCCTGGCGTGTCCATGTCCTGAATCCCTAGGGTTGACCTCTGATCTCTGCCTCTGTAACAGAGGTGAGTGGACAGTGAGGACTCCAATGGTTCAGCTTCTCTTTCTATAGAGTTTCACTAAACTCTGTTTTCAATCTCTCTTTCATATTTATTTTCAGAATGGTCTTTGGTCTTCCAATCCTAAATCCATCCACTGTTTTATGGCATGAATTTTCTTGCTAATTCATCAACTTTACTAAGTTATATGGCTTCCAGTTCCTCAGATTCGGTAGTCATTATTTAATTTCCTTCATCTTATCTTTTGGTTCTTTTGTTTTATGTTTATTACCCCTTTTATTTCATTTTAGTAGAGTGGTTTTGGGGCAACAGAATAAATCTATGATTTCTCTTTCTTGTTGAAACGTAGATTATAGTTAGCAAATTCTTGATGATGAAACAAACTCCACTTCCTCTGGAAAATCAGTACAACAGCAGTTGGTTTTTCTCTCATGGTATGTCTTCGTGGGTGTTCCTGGTTGTTGTACATCTTTGCTTTATGTAATAATCCAGTGACCCAAGTGTCTACATTTTATGGTTCATCTATCCCCTGGGGATTCCTTGTCTTTTACAACCAGCTGGCTAAAGCAAAACAAAGCCTGGAGAATGCATAGCCTGCCAATCACAGGCATTATGTCTTCTTCCATTCCATTGTGGTCACATGCCTACAGAAAAGGGAATTGTTGGCTGATGGGGAAACACAATGTTTTGATTGCCAGTTAACTGTCTTTGTCAAAGACTTCCCTCTGACTACCAAATGCCCTTCTTTCTATGTATAGAACTGATTCACTCCCTCCTCTAGGGAAATGACCTAACTTCCCAACTTTATTCCTTCATCCATTTCAAAATCTAGTTATCTTTGGACCATGTCAGTCATCTCCATTAGATCCAGATGTGGCTCCTCAATAGTTGGGAGGTCACAAGGTACCTTACCTCTTGACACCCTTCTATGCTCTCATATACACAATGTACAGTGGTAAATAGAGGCACTTAGTTCAGAAAAGAGAACTGATAAATACAGGAATTACTGGTCTGTAGCAGTGATGGGATCCTGATGGACAAGATCTAGCCCAAAGAGAAAGTTGTTTAGGTTCTAGATCTTAACTCTGGGAGGATGTCTTTATTCACTACCCTTCATGGCTACCAGTACCATCCTTTTATCCACGTTTCCTTGAGCACACTTGAAGTTGATAATGGTGAGCATGTCACATTCAGTTTTACTGGCCACTTCTGGTCACTTGAATTTGGGAGAGGAGGAACCTCTAGAGTTGTTGGAAAGTCAAAAGTTTTTTTATTTTTTATTTTTAGGATGTGCTTGTGATTTCTTGGACCAAAAATCTGTCTTATTTGTTTACAATGGGTTCCATTGCAAGAAATTATCTTCCCCACTGCCACATACTTTCCTAGATACAGTTCTCTAATATGAATTGTGTCTTTGATTCCTAGTCCTTATGCCTTTTCTCATTTTAATAGTGGCTATCTAAAAGCTGTATGAAATAACACTTTTGATTGAGAAGGCAATGCTTCTGAACAATTTCTTTTCTGTAGGGTTAAACTTTGTTTAGCTGAGAAGTATTACCAGGTTTTTGTTGTTCCGAGTCCTTTTAAATTTTATCTCCTATCTATCTGAGGTCTGGAAGCAGTCAAATTTTATAATCTCTTTCCCTCTAACTTTTAAAGCAGCCAGATTTTGCCTAAACTTATCTTTCTTAAAATATTTTACTAAATCCAGAAATTATCCTCCAACACGGTATCTGGCTTTTTCAGTGTTTTCTCGAATCAAATTCTGGATTAGTGAATGCTACCTATTGAGATAAATGGACTTCCAATTTTCTACAAAAGTAGAAGTTTATTTCTTGTTCACGTAACAGTTCCTCTATGAAGTGTTGTTGTGGTTTAGATATGAAGTGTCCCCCCAAAATCATATGCAAGACAATGCTAGAGAGTTTAGAGGTGAAATGATTGGGTTATGAGAGCCTTACCCTAATCAGTGCAATAATCCACTTAAATGGATTAATTTGGGGAGTAACTGTAAGTAGGTACATGTGCCTGGAGGAGGTAGGTCATTAGGGGCTATATTTGTCTCTAGGGAGAAAGGTTCTTTCTCTCTGTTTCCTGGTGCAATGTCCAGAATTGCCTTCCTCTGCCACACCCTTCCACCATGATATTCTGTGTCACCTCAGGCCCAGAGCGATGGAGTTGGCTGTTTATGGACTGAGACCTCAGAAACTGTGAGCCCCAAATAAACTTACCCTCCTTTACATGGTTCTTGTCAGGTCTTTTGACCACAGCAATATAAAAGCTGACTAAAAGAGGCATTTTAGGACCCCAAGCTTCTTCCAGTGTTTCTGCCTTTTTCCTACAGTCAGCCAACAGGAAGACAGGGACACACATAAACGGCTCATTTGAGTCTTGCAAGTCTGTGCAGGACTGTACCAAATGCCTTTCCACTCACTCTCCACTGTGAGAACTAGGGACCTGGCTCCACAGACAGATGCTAGTGCACCTGGGAAATGTAGTCTCTGGCTTTGCAGCTGCTTGTTTACAACAACTCCATAATATGGGAGGGAGGGAATCTTTTGGTAGATAGCTGTCAATCTGTACCATGTTTGTGGGGAAGCACAAATGAATCATCTACCATATTGAGCTATTGTATTTACTTTCAATTTTAATTCTAGTATTAATAATATTTGTTTCAGAATTCTGTTTTTGAAAGGCTTCCACACTTGACTAGCACCAAAGAAGATGCTTTTCTAACTATTTTTAATGATTTGTGTTGACTCTAACTCAATATAGCACCCCCCGACCCAACCCCAGCACCATCTATTGTATAAGTTGTAAAAGAAGCAATTTGTTTTAAAGCCGAAGAACTTAGTTTTAGGGCAGGTGTTGTGGCTCAGTGGTACAGTGCTTTCCTGGCATGAGTGAAGCCCTGGGTTGGATCCCCAGTATTAAAAAAAAAGAGTGAAAAACTTAGTTGCAGAAGATGCTCATTAGCTCATGTCACTTTCTCTTTTCTTTGGGGATGCTTTTTACAAATATGTGACCTGCCATTTGACCCCAGTTAATTGATCAAGAGCTGGGTATTTGATACAACCTGAACCACACATTCTCTTTTAAAGGATTAAAATATAAAAACAGTGAGACTAATGACCTTGATTCTTTAGAGCTGAGTCACTTGTTGGTAATATTTCAGTCATAAACATGCCTCTAAAATCCTGCACCAAGATTCCTAGAGCTACCTTAATTCCTTCCTTTCCTTAATCCTTTTGTTCAGTTCTTTCTCTAGTGTCTTGAGAAAGAGTACTTTTCTTCCAACAGATTCTTACTTTACCTAACTACAAGAATCAGTGTCTGTTGTCTCTTGACTGCAACCAAAACCCCTTAATTAGTACCCTAGGGAAAGCAGATTTATTGTGGGATCTTCAATATAGCTTCAATGTCCTTTGGCTTTTTGAAGATTTTCTTCTCATTAATTCTTATGTTAATGGCTTAGACTGAATGTCTGTGCCCTATATGTCTTTTCAAGTCCAAGAAGTGATTTCCGAGAACTAGATAAATGTCATTAGCTACTCTAACCATTCAGTTGGGTATGAGCCAGATTCCCTGGAAACTCGAGCTGCTGCAAGGAGTTATTGGCACTTTAGGAAGATGAAATGGCCATTTCAGGCAAATATGCTTCTTTTTCACATGTGCCCACTTTCATCTGACAAGTACGATGGTGTCTTTAGACATAAAGGATCAGCATTTTTCAGCATTGCCTAATTGATTTGCAGGTGTGTGTTTGCACTTCACAGGACTCTGGTTTAATTTTTCCTATGCAGAGGAAGACTCAAAGCTTAGTGCAATATAGAACATCAGTAGGACCATGTGTATCTGCCTTGGATGCAAAGTTCACTCATGTTCTACCTGTCTTTTGTCAATAATACAGTGATCATAGGAAAATATGGAGCAATAGCTTTCTGGGATCGTTCTTCTCCCCCTCCCCCTCCCCCTCCTTTTTCTCCTCCTCCTCCTCCTCCTCCTCCTCCTCCTCCTCCTCCTCCTTCTTCTTCTTCTAGTGGTACTAGGATTGAGCCCAGAGGGTCATTACTACTGAGCCGCACACCCTGCTTCTTTTATTTTATCTTGAGACAGGGTCTCACCAAATTGCTGAGACCAGCCTTGAACTTGCAATGCTCCTGTCTCAGCCTTTCAATTGCTACGATTATAGGCATGTACCACTATTGCTACGATTATAGGCATGTACCTGGCTGAGATAGTGGTATTATAGAGAGTAAATACCTTGCTTAAGTTTGTGTAGGTCATATAGTAAGTAAGTGATAGAGATGGAATTTTAATCTTCATCTGCAAGAATCCAGAGTCAAATTTCAAGATCTCTACATAATACAGTTGGCCCTCTATATCTGTGGGTTCTACTTCTGCAGAGTCAATCAACTGCAGATTGAAAATATTAGTGAAAAAATGGTATCTATATCAAACATATACAGACTTATTTTTTAACCATCATACCCTGAACAATATAGTACAACAAGTATTTGCATAGCATTTGCAGTATGTTATTATTATTATCATTATAAGTAATCTAGAGATGATTTAAAGTATATAGGAGGATATGTGTAGGTTATATGCCAATATAACAGCATCCATGAATTTAGAATCTGTAGAGGGGTCCTGGAACCAATCCTCCATAGAGCTGGAGGAATGACAAATCTTATATGGATTAGATATTATAATAGATGCTGGGAAATTAAGGAAAACAATTTTAAAATTCTGAAAATAGAGAATTATAGCTCAGGTCTGAGAATATAGAAAAGGATGTATATCCCAACATGGATTTTAAGGAGTGCTTTTGATTGAAGGAACAAATATCTGATCAAAGATTCAGTGAATCATTAAGCATTAGTGGTGCCCAGTAGAGGAGAAAGATGAAGGGTCCTCTATGTAGCAGGAATAGTGTAATCAAAGAGATGGAGGCAGAGTATCTGCAGTGGCTGTGAACTATAAAGGTTTGCTATTGTCAAAGTACAGAATGTAGGCCTGGAAGTATTGAAAGATTATGTTTGACATGCTGGTAGTGATCAGTTCATGGAGGATTGGGAATACCTATCATACCATTTGAATTGAGGAGGTGGCATATGGTAGTAATGATGGGCATAAGATATATTGTCAACAAAATGCTTGAGTTTGAGTCCTATGACCTTGGGTGAATTCCCTAATGTCCAAGTACTTCATTTACTAGTGGGTAAAAGAGGTAATTCTATTTCTGATATAAGAATTAAATGAGTAAATGTTTGTAGACTGCTTACAGTGGTGCCTGAAAACCAATGAGCACTATATAGTATTTCTAAAATTTTGACAAAATTAGTAGAATTTATGTGAGCTTAGAGAAAAATCTCTTGAGTTTTTTTGATGGATGATATTTCCATTTCCTAAAAGTATAAATGTAGTGAGAAAAGCAGGCTTTGTGAAGGAACACACAGGATTTTGAGTTTTAAATGTAATCTTGATAGTCTTATGAGTTATCTGATTGGATGTAGTGTACAATGAATTCTGGAACCAGAAGCTCAGAGGCAAATCTAGAGATATAAGAATCTTCTGGATATTAATGATTCAATGATGATAGATAAGACAATTAAAGGTAAGCACGTGCAGAAAGCATTGTGGTGTGAAGACGGGGCCCAGGAAGGTAGAATGTTGTGGAAGGACTGAATAAGACAATATGGTTCACAGTATGGATAGAACAATGTGAGCAGCATGAGGAGGAAGTAATGCTACCAAAGGCATCATTGAATCATTAATATCCAGAAGATAAATGTAAAATACTAGAGTCATAAGGATATAATGGTTTCAAGCAAGCTTTTTCATGTTTTGATTATTATTTTAAGAGGATCTAAAGTTAGATTGAGTGTCCTAGGCCATTTTCTGTTGCTATAACAGAATAGCTGAAATAGAGTAATTTATAGAAGAAAGAAGCTCATATTAGCGCATGGTTCGGAAGACTGGGTAGTCTAAGAGCATGGAACTAGCATCTGCTTATCTTCTGATGAGGGCCTTGTGTTTTTTCATCTCACAGTGGAAAGCAAAAGGACAAGCAGGTGTGTGCAAAACAAGTGAAACACAGGGAAGCCTTGCTTTGCATAACCCTGGGGATGTGGTTGGTGGCCACTTGCCTCACAGGCATTAAACACTGGGGTTCAATTCTCAGCTCTGCAAACAGACAAACCAACCAACAAAAACAGCCTTTTGAGAACAAGAAGTTCAAAAAAAGCAATAGTCCCTCTTAATGACTCAATTACCTCTCAAAGTCCCCACTTCCCAACACCATTACAATAGCAATCAAATGTTAATGTGATTTCAACATGGGTTTCAGATAGCCATAGCACTGAGTTAAAGGTAATGACATAATCTCACCCTGATGTTTATTGAGTATTTTCATTTTCTTTCCAATTAGGCTGTACACTCCTTGGTAATAAATCCAAATCCTGTTCTTGGATGTGTTCTCATTATTGAAAGAGTAACTTGCATGTAATAGATATAGGGCCCACTGATTCAACTTTCTACACACCAGCTCCATTTCTCTATGGAAGGAATTGACAACTCATACATCTTTATCAGTGATTGGTGGTATAGTAGATAGTTAAAATCTGAAATGGATGAATGATCCTGGTTTGCGCTGTTGATAGGTTTACCGATGGGTGGGTGGTCATTGTAATCAGAACCACAAGACTATGCCCTTCTCTTGAATTTCATAGATAGCTATGTTGAGTCAGGAAAATCTTTGAGAGAAGCTAGTTTTAAAATGTCCTCTCTTGAGCTTTGCCTCAGCTGCTTATCAACCTGAATTCATTTATTATGAGACCAGTTAAAGGATTTGGATTAAATGGAGGACAAGGTGAAAGTTCTGCTTCAAATTCTGGCCTAAATTGGCCCTGAAACATCTTTTGCCAAGTATAATATTAGTGGATTAGGCTCTGACACACATTACAACATGATATTTTTTCACATTGGTTAGTGTGTGTGTGTGTGTGTGTGTGTGTGTATCTCTTCAGATCCATGAGAAGAAAGAATACGAATTTTGTGCATGTAAGATCAAAGTTTTATTGGACATTGGTTACAATACCATAAATTTCATCTCATTTCAAACAGAAATCATGCAAAACACACTCTAGCTTTATTATATTTGATTCCTTACAAGTCTAGGATAGGAATATCAGACATTACTGTGAATCCGTTTGGAGGGTTATCTAGGGTATATGCAGATCTAAGCAAAAATTATTTTAGGACCCGTTTTGTTTTAAGATATTTTGGAGAATATCCAAGATTGATTGAAAAACAAAATACTGAACTAAATTAGTGCTGAAATTGGGCAGTTTGTATGTCAATTACCATCAAAATAATGCTTCAGCCTTTTTCCTTTTTAATCTGCTGATAGCATAAACTTTATGTTGTGGTTATTCTTCAACTCACTGCACTGAGTGTGGTTTCACAAATCCCTTGATGGCTTTGTCTTTTTACAGTACTTCAGGGGATGGGAGTGTAGCTCAGTGGTAGAGTGTCTGCCTAGCAGGCACAAGGCCCTGGGTTTGATTTCCAGCACCACAAAAACAAAAGAAAACAACGAATATTCCAAGAACTATGAAGTTTTCCTCAAATGTCGTTGTCTCTCTGATTTTTGCATCAACAATATAAGGAAATACATTCCTCTTAGAAGGAATGCCACCTTTTTGCATTCTGTTTGAGTTTATTGGAAGAGTAAATTTGGAAAGATGGCACCACACCAGGAAGAGCAGCAAGGGATGTTCAGCTCCATGACTTTCTCTTCCATTATCCTTTTCCCAGCTGGACCCTCCACTTCAGGAACAAGCTCGAAGCACATGAAGCAAGGACATAAGAATGGTCAAAGCAGATCCAAAGGGGCTCAGAAATGAACTTGACCTCACAGGAGGAGGACAGCGAGACTGAGGAAGAAAAGTTGTGGTGTTTTGAAGGAAATCGCCTCTCTCTCCCACTCCCCCCCACCTTGGGAAGAGGAGGGAGAACAGACCATACTGGAAAGAGAATGTTTAATTCTGACCGTCAAATTAAAAAAAAATAGTATAAGAATTCTCTTGCTTTTATTTGCACAATAATCATATTCAGGGTGTTTATTTTTGATGTTTTTTTCCAGAAAAATTTTGAGTTTTGTTCTTATGATAATCACTAATAAAAATAGACTACATATATATATTTTTTTCTCTGAGATGCTCTTTGGTATCAGCAAATTTTGAAACCAGTGATGGTTACTAAACAAGGAACAGAGGAATGGTATCCTTCTTCTCTTGTCACACAGCCCTTGATGTGCAAGAATTTTGATATAAACATGTAGATAATATTTCAGTAGATGTGCAGTTTAGAAGATCATATCAAATGAATGTGACTCTCTTCTATCATATGCACTAAGTGTCATTTCTAAAACCATTGGATCCACTTTGAGAATGGACACATTTCATTTTTCTCAATAATCAAACACCAAGAATAGCATATTTGAATGTGAGAGTGTATTTGTGAGGGTGTGTGTGTGTGTATATATGACAGAGCGATTTCACGAATGAATTTAATGGCTTTCTGTTTATTTTCAATTTAAATGCTAACGAGATCAAAATCTAAATGAACTGAGAAAAAAATTAATACAATTAACCAAACCCTGAGAAAAGTTTTATAGAATCTTTCTTCCCTTGCTGCTAATATCCTGAATTAATTAAATTTAACTCAACTAACTTGTTGGGATACACAATGTACATGTGTACTATGGATAGAAGCTAACAAAGAAATCTGATTTTCCTTGTGTGGCCTCTCAAGAAATTGAGTATTGCTGCCAGATTTGTATAAAGCAATGTTTCATTTCATTCATTGCTTTTGGGAAGCTTAAGTATTATTTTTCTATTGCATATACTGCCCAAATTATAGTTGGAATATAATGCATAATAATAGGACATCTCTTTTTTGTTATTAATATAAAGTATATTGACTAGTTCAGTAATGTAAAATTTCTGTTGATAAGCAAGGTATTATATACCTCCCAAACAAACAAACAAAACTACCTAAAGTAATCTATATCAACCTTTGGATCAATTCTGTTGACTAAGTCAAAAATATATTTTGACCACTCACTTCAGTTACAGTCATCTAGTAATCTTGCCTTTCTGTATTAAATAGTATTTTTGAGCATTTAGGTGCAAAATAAGGTTAGACATGGAGGATAAAAATGGAATTGAAAGAACCTTAGAAAAGCAGTCAGTGACACTTGCTTAAAATTAATATTGAACTTGTCAGGTGTCAGTGAGATTCTAACCATAAACGTTGTTCTAAAATATCTATGTAGTTTTGTAAATGAGTCCTATTGGGTAGATCTAGCCTATGAATAGCATTTCCTGCATCTGGACATTCACATGCACATTGTTGTTCTTGGTATTATTATTGTTATTATTATTTTGCTTTTGCTTTTTTGCAGTCCTGGGGATTGAGCCCAGGGCCTTTCCCATGCTAGGCAACTGCTCCACCACTAAACTACATACCCAGCTGGTCTCTGTTAGTAAATTGAAGCATTCTGCAGATATATCTCCTAGTAGTTATCTTTGGCACCATCTTAGCAAGGCTTCATAGTCACCATTAATGCCCTATTACTTTGATTTGTTGGTTTAATTTCAGAAACATTTAATACACACCAATTATTTATTAGCAAATAGGGTAATAATTATGAGACTCAGAAATATACTTCAGAGTCCAAGAAAATTGTCAAGCTCTGAGAGTCCTGAAAGTGAACATACTTCACACAGGAGGGTGCAGTGAGTTATCTGAGTGCAGGAGGCGGGCAGAGATGGTGTAGTGAATATTAGGAGGAAAAGCCAGATGGTTCCATCAGAAAGCTGAAGAGGGCTTTTTCAATTAATCTAATATTTCAAAGGAAATGTTGCAAGTATCCAAGTTCAAGTAATATGGTGATTTTATAGACTATGAATCTAATAATTTGCAAATTGAAGAACCTGTAGAAAACCCTCTCCTATCTTTAGCAGTTCTGATGTTTTATAGACTTTTCATATTGTTCAATTAAAAAACTAAAAACATAAAAATACTTGATTTTTAAATAAATAATAACCAAATGGCTTAATAAAATTTAATGGAACGAAAACCATCTCTTAATGATACTACATCACCACAAATTTTTATTTGTAAAATAGATTAGAGATAAAATTATTAATATTCATTGAATTTGACATCAAATTCATAGTTGATTTGTAACAGTAAGATCATTTTTACTTCATTGACATTTGTTTCACTAAAATCTGCTGTAAAACTTCTAGTTCATCTTGAAGTCATCCATTTTATATATTTAAAAAAATGAAGCATCATGCATTTTTCAAAAGCAGTGCAGTTATATTACATATTCTGACTTTGGTTGTTTACATTATAAGAAAACCCATCAATTTCTCTAACTTGTCTAAGCCAAATGAATTCTTAAAGTATTAAAAATGAAAGAGGTCCCCCCAAACTCTTTGCCTATATTGAAACTTCAGCTTTCATATTAATGTATTCTGGCTTCTTTTCTTAAAAGCAAAATAAATCTGTGAGACCACAACAGATAAGTTGTCCTTGTTTTGGATAACTAATGTGCATTTTATTGGCTTTGTAAATATGAATTTATATTATAGATGCTAATGGTTTTAGAGAAATTAACAGACTAATGACCCACAATTTTAAATTCCTTAAACACATACTTGCAAATTTACCTTTCAACTCTTTCACAAATGCATGTTTATAGAATAGAATAGGGTTTAATATTTTATTTCCAATTCTAAGTTTCATAGTATAGAAACCACATCAGTTTATTGGGTTTTGCATATAGCTATGGGAGAATTTTCGATGGCAGTAAAATTTTCATTAGTCAGAAGCTAATTAAACCGGAAATATTTAGCTTCTCCAATTTAGGTACATGTTGCACATGATAATTTTATAGGAGATGAGTAAATAGGTATGTATTTCACACTGCATATCTGCTCTTTGCTGGGCACTGTATTGGAAACTGAAGATATAAAATTAGTGAGGCACTGACTCTTCCTTTGCCAAACTCTCATTTAGCTGGTGAGTTCGGTAGGTGAACTGATAATTATAATACAGTTTTATTTTTCTAAGATTTATTTAGGAGAAAGGGAAACGTATTAAGTAAATACATTATGATAAGATCTTTATTTAGAAATTAGTTTCTGAGAAATGTTCTACCATCATAAAACGTTTGCTCTTTCCTGGACATTGTCCACATATCCAGCTTCGGTACTCCACTGTGTAAATTGACAGCCGAAGCAATGACCCGAAACCTGGGTAAAGTTTGATGCAACGCATCTCCTCTCTCACTGGCTTTGTAACCGTGGCTCATCTCATTTCCCTTTTCTTGTTGTTTTCCTATGTGTTCAAAGTTTAAAGCATCTCTTAATTGCTGGGGATATTAATTCAGATCGATTTGCTTCAATTCAATTCAGCAGAATTGGTTCTGATCAATTCAGCAATTCAGTTCAAGTCAGCTCCCCGGTTGGTCTCTCTTAAGGAGAGTTGTGTCTTCAGTTTTTTGGGGGGTCAATTTTTCCTTTCATGATCACAGTGCAAAGGCAGGTAAAATTAGCAAGTAGGTCTGTATCTGTAGCTGATTGTCCCCATAATATGTGTAGGTTTAATTTAGGCAATTATAGACCTTGTCCTTTGTTTTTTTAAACAAAGTTCAGCTTTTGTGAAATTTTCTTTATTAAAACATTGCTGTAGAAATTCTTTTTATAGCCCTACCTTTTTCTTAAAATTCTATATGCTTTTATA
Organism: Marmota flaviventris; assembly: GCF_047511675.1. Classification (NCBI taxonomy): domain Eukaryota; kingdom Metazoa; phylum Chordata; class Mammalia; order Rodentia; family Sciuridae; genus Marmota; species Marmota flaviventris. Next base: position 99,656,214 of record NC_092501.1, on the reverse strand, counting down.
AATATTTAAATATATTCAAATATAAGCAATATATCAACATATAAATAGGGTGAGATTATATTAATAAGTTAATATATTGATTTGTAATAATAATGAATTTATTAATATACTAATATACTAGGATTATATATCAGTTTCTGAACAGAGCACATTATGGTCAACACAATTTAAAGTTATTCAGTTTTTTCATAATCCTATAACTCTCCTCACTCCCAAATGCTGCCTTTGGCACATTTATTATTTGTCTTCTGTCTCCTCCTTGTCTTCACCCCCATTTCCAAATTCTAGTTCTTTAAGCTTCTAGTGTATTAATGTGGCTATTCATAATTTCTTTTTAAACAAATGCTACTGATTTTATTTCAAACTGTGTTCACTATGTAAAGTTCAGTGAACCTCAACAAGTAGTCTATTGTTCTTCCTTTTGTAAGCAATGTGCCAGGTTTTAAATTATAATTTAGGTCCTGAGCCTCTGTGTGTTCATTTGTGAAGATACGATGAAGAAAGACATAGGAGGAAGATCTAGGAAATGTCAGCTCCCTCGCTCCCTTCCAGAATTCAAAATTCTATACCTGCCAATTTTTGACTTGCAAATGACAGGCTGAAGATTTTAGGACTGGGAAGATTCTTCCAAGTAATCAGGCACTGGTTTGCAGGTGTCACTAGCCAATTTGAACCATGTGTCCGTGCTTCTGTCCTGGCTTCTGACAGTCTGTATAGAGGCTGTGTTAGGACACTGGCACTGTCAGCAAGAGGAGAATTAAGGAGATTATTGAATGGGAGTGAGAGTACAGGATATGTTTCCAAGTTTCATGACTCTACAAGCCAGGTTAGATTTCTGACATCTGCCTCCTTCATTTACTGAGTTCTCAGAATTATTATAAAAAGCAATATCTGTTTTCTATGAAAAAAGTCCACATAAAACTGCTGGCTGAGATTTTATTTCTTATTGCATTCTACAACTTTTAGCCTCTATTTTTTTCTTATTACTTTCACTTTCTAATCTAGAGATGAGGAGACATGGGCAGGTGGCTGCAGTGACACTTTTTAATCTTCTTCTGTCAGTCTTTGAGCTGTTATTTCAAGATTATTTTATTCACCTGCCATTCATGCTCTCATCTAAATTTCAATTTGTTTCCCTGTTTTTAATGCACCATTTTTGGGGGGGAGGGAAAGCATTTATGAGGAATCTTTTCAAAGACTCAACATATGACATTTCTTTTGGGTTGAAAAACTTTTAGGTTGTTTTTATACACTCCTTACCTGCCGCTGACCATCAGTGCAGGAACAACAGAAGACAGCAAGAGAATAAACCTAAGAAAAGAAAAAATTACAGTGCTGGTTCTATTGAAGATCATTTATATAGTTCAGTTTTCAAGTCTCTCTAATTCCTTTTATTTGGAACAGTTCCTTAATTTTTTTTTTTATGATCTTGACATTTTAGTTACTTTGTAGAATGTAGTTGAATTTGGGTTTGTCTGATATTTCCTCATGAATAAATTTAATTTATGCTTTTTTTGATCGGGGATGGGCAGGGATAATATAGAAGAGTTGCTGTCTTCCTCAGGGCACCAGCAGGTGAGTGATGTTAATTGTCTCCCTGCAGATGATGTTGTCAATCTCCTTGTTAAGGTGGTATCTGCCGGATTTCTCCACAGTTACTGTTTCCTCTGTGTAGTTTTACAGTATTTTCTAGAGAATACAGAGTTACATCCTGCGCAGTGGTTTATTCAGGGGTAACTCAACCTGTTGATGAAGGGGTGGAGAAAAGACAAAAAAGTAGAGAAAAAACTGGGGCTTGTAGTTCAGTCTGCCTTTGGCACATTTATTATATAGGTTTAAACATCAGAAGGATTTATTGTGAGAAAGCTTCTTCAAGATAAACCATACCTAGGGCTGGGATTGTGACTCAGCAGTAGAGCGCTCTCCTAGCATGGGCAGGACCTGGGTTCGATTCTCAGCACCACATAAAAATAAAGGCATTGTGTTGTGTCCATCTACAAAAAAAAAAAAAAAAAAAAAAAAGAAAAAATTCTCTCTCTCTCTCTTAAAAAAATTAAAATAAAAAAAAGATAAACAAGACCAAAGCTGAGGATAAAAGCAGCCCGATTAGAACTTTTAGAACTTATTAGCTTGTGCCCATAATTCTCTACCTCTGAGCAGCAGATATTTGAATCCAAGGTTATGAACTAATAAAATACCTTGGATAACGAGGAACTTCCCTTTGAACAGGGTATTACCATATAACTGGGTAGTTTTCTATCAGCACGTTTGCATGGAGAAATCCCTAAGAGAGGTGTTGCCTCTGTCTTTGGGCAGTTCAAAGGCTCATAATTCATCCACCACTCCTGACAATACAGTAAATCTAAGTAAATATCCTATTTGTCATCAAACCTTTGTTTGCTGATTTTAGTGTCCAAATTGGTAAAAATCAGAATAAGGAATGTTAGTAAATCATATTGTAGTGTTCATTTCCTGATTTTGACAAGTGTCCTGTGTCTGTCTCAGAGATTGCTTTTTTTTCAAAAAGAAACAATGAAACATTTAGAATGAACAAATTTGAAAATACTAATTAAATTATGAGTGTAAAGTAGGCAAATAAGTTACAGTAATGAAAGACAATGAGAAAATCTATTTATATAGGGTGGTCTGGAAAAGTCCCTCCACCAAAATGATAAGCCACATTCAGTAATATGATTAATTTAGCCAAATGAAGGAGAATTCAAGGATCCTATGACAAAAGATCTCGGGGGTTTAAGAAAGGTAAGAAAGCACAATCACCAATATTAGTGAATGAGGAAAAGTATTGCTTTCTGAAGGTAGGCAAGGCACAGGTCATGAAAAGCCAGGTAGGCACTCTATAGGGAATTTGTATTTTATTTTCAGTGCAACAGAAGGTTGATGAATAAGGGGGGGTGTAATGGTTTTATTTAGATTTTAAGAGAAATTCTCATTTTGTGCAGAATAGATTTGAAGAGACTTAAGATGGCATCAGGGAGACAGATTGTCAGAAAGCTATTCTGGAGATAGAAGACATTGGTGTAGGAAAAGATGTGGAATCGAAGAAGAGAGAACTAAGCAGATTCAAGACATATTTGGGGGGAGGAATGAGTTCCCATAAATATTTGTGCTTAGGAAGGGTAGGTGATAAAGGTCATTCCCAGTTTTCTGAGTTGTCTATGGTAGACAGTAGCAGAATTTATAGGATGGAGAAGACTGGAAGGGGAAAATATGAAATGTGTTTTGGTCATGTTAAATGTGAGATCAATGGGAAGCATGAGATTGGAGTTCAGAGTAGTCTTGGCCTGGGAGTCAATGGCAGTAGAGATGGTGTTTAATGACGTTGGAATAGAGGGATGTCAAGATAAAGAAGAGGAACAAGCAAGCCTTTGCGAAGTCCAACATTAGGGTATCTGGTTGAAGAAGAGGAGTCTGTAAGGAGCACTGAACAGAGAGGTGGGAGTCTCAGGAAGTGCACTGGGTATAATGAAGACAAGGACTAAGTGAATGTCAAGATAGAGAGGTTGTCCATTTGTTTTAAATTTATGAATAATTTAAATAAGAGAAGATTGAAACTGTGGTTGGCCAAGTGGAAGTGATCTTGGCAAGAGCAAGGTAGAATGGTGTGCAGAAAATTCATTTAGACATGAATCATGTATTGTGTGGAAGGTGAGGAAAGGGAGATGACACATGTAGACTAATATTTCCAGGTGTCTGGCAGAAAATGGGTGCCAAGGAATAGAAGAGAAGTGTGTGTGTGTGTGTGTTGACAATGCGGATATTCTGTCATGTTTGCATACTGACCATACTGACATGAATAACCTATTGGGAATGGGGAAGATGATGAGGTGGAAGCTCTGAAGCCTCAAGAAAGATTGGAAACATTAGAATCATTTGCACCTGGTACTTGATAGGCCGAGAGACTAATTTTTGGAATTTTGGACTCAAATTATACAGAGAAAAGAATTTGGCAATTTGAAGACAGTAAAGGGTAAATAAATATTCTTCTTGAGCTAGTGGGAAAGTATGCTAACGAGAGAAATTTGATGTTGACATTTAGTGTTTCAAAGTCAAACTGTATACTATAGTATAATATTTCTCTAACTATCTTTGTCTTTTTGGACGTAAATGCATTAGAGTCAACTAGTTTAGACCTTACATGTGAAACATATGCATGGACCAGTTGAAGCTTGTTATGAGTATAAACTCTCAGGACCCATCTTTAGAATCAGAATCTATATCCTAAGAACTCCAGGACATGTGAATAGATGTTCAAATTTGAGAAGCATTTAAAAAACATCTCCTACTGTTGGAGTATTTCTAAAGTCAGAGAATTGAGCAGTCATGGCTCACTATGCCCTAAGTTTATCACATTTCGGCTGTAGAGCTGTGTGGGGAGCCTGCTTAATTTCCCCCTGAGGCTTTTACAGTTTAAAAATATGATTAATGATAGTTCCTACCTTATAATATTTCTGTGAAGATTAAGTTAGATAACCCGATACATAGTGCCTGCCACATAGAAAATTTCTGAAATAATGTTTACCCCCATTTTTATTATCACTGTGGGAGTAGGATACACAGGTGGATCATGGAGAAAGATCATGGACAATAAGAGGGACAGATGCAAGTGAACCCGAGGTTGCGTTACCTGTCTGATAGTTGAGTTCTCTATGAATGGCAAGAAGAGTTGAGGTGGGGAGGAAAACAAAACTCTAGAGTTAACACAGGAAGTGAACAAGGGGGTGGAGGAAACATGATGGAGGAGAGAGGGTCATTTGCTCAGACTGCAGGAATTGAAAGAAGCATAAGAAAGAAAAATGACTGGATTTTGCTATTGGAGAGTTATGGGGTCCTTCTTGCCATTTATGAACCCCAAGGAATTTGAGTCTGTGCTTTTTATAAGCAGGGTAGTGTTCCATATGTTATAGAGGCTCCCTGAGCTTCAGAACTTTCATCCTTGCATGATGTGATTAATCATCTTTGTTTCCCAGGTATTCCAGTTCCCACCTTTCTCTGTCAATACCTTCATAGAGCATTCATTGTGAGATATGTAATTGTGTTTCCTTTTCAGTCTGTCTTCACTAGACCAAGAAGAGGTCTGAACAGACAGGAACTGTAGCATATAGATTTTACTTTGGAGTGGTAATCACAAACATCAAATTTCTCCCATTAGTTTACTTTCCCCTGGTCCAAGCTACCATCATATTTTATCTAATTATAAGCCTCTGGTGTGCAACTCATCAATCTTTTTATACGTATCAGGCAAAAAGATTTATCAAAAATTCAAAATATTTGTGTAATTCATTTAAGTTTGAGCTGTTTCTGCTTAAAGCTTGGAAATGGACTCCTATTGGGTAAAATCCTTTGTGTTCTGCCCCCTTTAATCATCTTCATTTCTTCTCTTTCCTGATTCTTGCTCAGACTGTACTCTGGCCACTGTACCTCTACCAGTTCCCTGAATGTGACTTTGTGGGTTAAATATCTACTTCCACCTTCCAAAAATATATTGACTGGGAATCTGGCCTTATTTGGAATGAAGAATCTTTACAAATGTAATTAAGGAGTTCAAGGTGAGATCATCCAAGTGTAGGGTGGTATGTTCAATGGCAAGTATACTTCCAAGAGACAGGAGAAGTCCCAGGAGAAAGTGGCATGAAGACAGGGAAGAGATTGGAGTAACGATGCATCTACAAGAGAAGGAACTCCGGGGGTTTCTGACAGCTACCAGAAGCTAGCAGAGAGGCAGTAAAACTCACACATTTCAGTGTAATTAACACAGTGTATTATTATTTGTTTGGTGACCTGTCTGTTGGAATATAACCTCTGTTATGACAGGGTGTCCCTCATTTATTTCTGTATCCTGTAGAAGTAGTGAAGTGCTTTGCACATAGTACTTACATTTTTGTGTCAGAGGAAAGGAGATGACATTTGAAAATGAATTTCACTAGAAGGAGAATAGACCAAATATATCAGAGTCAGAGGAGACAGATCTTGCAAAGATAGGCAGGAATGAATGCTTATGGTCCAAAGGGGGAATAAACTTGCTTTAGAATAAACTTTAGGGAGAGTCTTGGGCAACCTCAAGGAAGAAAATGTTCCTTTGGGTCAGAGTATGAAGGGCCGATTCTGCCATGCCAAAGCCTTAGTCCTTTATCCTTTAGGCTGGATCTTAAAACTTGAACTCCTACAGGTGATATTAGAGAGTGAAGTCTACAAAGTATTGAACTTCCTTCTTAATTGTACTCTTAAGAAACAATAGCATGGGCACTATCTCAAACAGCATCTGATCAGGAGGATGAAGGGAAGCAGCAGAAGTGTGGTGAGTCTGAGAGCACATGCTCTTTCCAGAGACAGCAGAGTTATCCCAGAAATAAGGACATTCTGGAACCATGGTGTTGGGTATAACACTTCCCCGCAAGAGACGCCACAAATCTAAACTATTAAATGAAAAGACCTGGTTTGTAATTTTTGATAATCACTTTACTCTTGTGCCAAGAGTGTGAATATGAGTACTCTGCAGAACTTACAGAATATGTGTTTAAGCTTTGGACAACTTGAGGGACATGTATTTGTGACCTCCTTTTAAGCAATTGAAAGAATAAATGTCTATGAAAAAGCTTCACTCAGGTTCTTTGTCTGGGTCTTTGTAGGTCTGACCACTGCTGAGAGCACTGGAGAGCAATGACTTGCACTTGATTACTAAATTGTAATGTAATGGGAAGGGCATTTCACCTTCGTGATTCAGAAAGAACTTTAGGGTCATGATTGGTCCCACTGATCATTGGGTCTGGTTGCATTACAGAACAGAAATGCTCTTGTTCATCATATTAATTCCTTAATTAATAGAATGTAATAACATTAGTTTTTCAAAGTTGAAGATGTATGTTTCAAGCCCCTGATAATGCCAGTGACTGTTCAAGGCACCTGGGATAGAGCACAGGGACAAAGACAGCAAAGCTCTCTGCTCTCAGAAAGCTTTCATTCAACAGCACTTTCTAAATTGATGAAGTCATCTTTTCTGTGTACTATATCCCACAATCACATGCTCTACAATAGCGTTGGTTCCTTTGAACGCCCTTGTTTTGCAGGATAATGACATTCGCTTGGCCTTTCATTAGCTTTCTCTAATGGTGTCCTTGGCCCCTGTGCTCAATTCATTAGCTTGTGTTAATTAGAATTCCAGAAATATACTTGAAATGCCATAACCTTAATTATATAAATAAAATTATTGGCTGCATGTTTAAACATTAGATAGTGCCACAATTTAAGGTTGTCCTCTGTGAGGTAGCCTATAACTAGGTGTGACTGTTGGACATTTTGATTTTTTTGGCAAACCATTACTTCCAAATTAACTTTATTTGTATAATCTTCAAATTAAAAAGCAACTGTTTTTTTTTTTTTTGTTTCCACATCGTATTTTTCTTTAATAGGTTGGAAACAAAGGAGATTATAAAGTATTTACTACTGGGGATATACTTTATTCAATGTAATAAACATGGAACACTATATAAACACCAGCTACTAATTTAACCAAACACACACACACACACACACACACACACACACACACACACACACACACGGTGAGAGGAAACTTTGAGAAGAATAGCTAATAGTAGGAAGACGTAAGGTGAGGGCTGGGTGTAATAATATCTTCTTTGTTTATAGAAACTTCATTCAGATTAAAAGAAATTTCTTAATCAATTAAAGGAAGTAATTCTCTGTGTCACATGGTTCTTTTAGGTTTAGTGGGAAAAAATGAGTAAAAAGTAATACTCATTGGTTTGTAAGATATATAAATAATCAAGACATAGCACCATGTGAGATGTCACTATGAATTAATGAACTGAATCAATTTGGACAGCTCCAATCAAACGTTGTATAAATGAGTAAAAATCTTCATTAAGTTCTCTGTAGTTATCACCCCTAGGACTGGGCCTGGCAAAGGGACACAGGAGCTGGTGGCTGGGGATTAGAACTAAAGTGTGTTGGCAATCACAAAGAAAGAAGGAATAAAGAGGCAGATTTAACTTGGAAAAGTAAGAGACTAATGAGAAATGCCAGGCCCTTACCTCTTCCCTCTTCCCACTCCTCCTGACCCTGATTTTCAGAAGTGATCGTTCTCCACTCTTGGCTATCTCTGCTGATATCACTACTTTTACATATGATATTTAATGTCTTCCTGCCTTAATCTAGATTGATTCACTCCCCAACCCCACCCTCAGCATACACAACGGATGTGTTAAAATGCATACTCAGGTAATATTTAAAAGCTGAAAAAATAAATAACTATAGAGAAAATATTTTAAGAGAAATATTAAGAAAAACATTTCAGAGGTGGAATAGATGAATATAAATCAGTAGAAAGAATTGTTTATTTTTTTTTACGAGATGGTATTCAGGTAGTAAGAAGATGGCCTGAAGAAAATGGCAATAATAGTTTTGTGTGATGGAATGCATCCTGGACTAAGCCACTGCAGGAAAGACTCTATTAGTGGGAGTGAGAGAGTTCTGATATTAATGCAGAATGAGATGCTCAGTCTTGATGAGATGGTAATGTTGATGGAGACGGATAAAACCACACATGTGGTGGTAAGAGCTAACGGGGAAATTTGATGCAAATTGTTATTATTATTATTGCTCTGTTATGTTCTGTGCATTACATTAATGTGCTTTGCATACATTATCTCTTCTTGGAGAATAATTTCATGTTGTACCTATTTTGGAGAGAAGATGCAGGGGAGCCAGTTCCTGTTTCCATTTCCGACAGGCTTCAAAACCTGTTCTCCTTGTACCGGCTTCTCTCCTTGTCACTGTGACTAAGCAAATGAAGAAAACAAACTTCCTAATTGAATTTTAACGTTAAAATAATGTGCTTACTCAGTTTAACAGTCTGACTTAAAATATTTAAATGAAATTCCTGATTTATAATCTACATAGCTGCAGAGAATGATGTGTATGCTATGAGTCTTAACTCCACATACTCTTGTTGAAAATAATATTCATGGAGTTTGAATACTTGAATTTTAATATAGAAGTTTGGATTAAAAAAATTAAAAACTTTTGATTGATTTATAACATGCATATTGAAGAGCAGAGACATTACAAGTGCACAGTGTGATGAAGTTTTGCAAAGTGAAAAGTGCGACTGTTCTAAGGTGAATGTTGGATATGGCATGATAAAGCTGGGGTGGCCATAGGAGGAAACAAAAGCTATGCTAGGAAGGAAGTTGATATACTCACCAGTCTGATGGGTGGATGGTGGAGGTCACCACATAACACACAGGTAAATTTTAAAAAAATATTTTAAAAAATTTCATTAAAAAATTTTAATCTTATCTAATCTATTTGTTATTTATGGATATTGTGAATTTGCTAGGTCTTCCCCCTGGCTAGTATTTATAATGCTAATATTCTAACTACGTAACTACAAGGGAGTAAGAGTGTCTGTCTGTTTTGTTCACTTATGTATCCCAGCACCTAGAATAATGCCTTGTACTTAGCAAGCACTTGACAAGTATCTATTGAATAAAGACTGATATATTAAATCATTGAATAGTGTTGTTAGTAGTTAGGAGCATGGATTGTAGTGTCAACCTAACTGGGTTCAAACACCACTATTATGCTTGCTAAATAAATTGAACACATACACACACACAGAGTTAATATATATAATGTTGAATTGTACCTGATACATCTTAAACACCTTGCAACAAATTTTAAGTAGTATTATCATGGAAATTTCATAAATATGGAAATTGAAACTTAAACTGTGCTGAATTAAAAGAGGCTCACAGTAAGCAGCAGAGCTAGGATACAAATTCAGTTCTGTGTGAAAACAAATTTAATGCTTATACTTTTTTATGTTTTGTGGTACTTCTTTCAAGGGAATTTTATTTTCTTGTGTGTGTATTTCTCAAATTTTCTTATTTTTGCTTACAATATTATTACATTGACCGGAAGCTTCAGGTCTGTATCTAATGATAGTGATAATGGGGCATGCTTGATTAATACAGGGAATTCAGGCTATCATGTGAAATTCTCAAATATCTATGCTTAATTGCTCTGTTGATTTAAAATACTTATTTTTTCATAATTTTTAAGCATATTCCTTTCTTCTAGAGTTTCTATAATTCAGCAAAGTTGAATTTTCTTATCTATGTGGACATATTGTTTAATTGTTTTTGGAATAAAAATAATATAATCCGTGTGACTATCTGTTCAATCCTATGAAGAAAACCAGCACCAGAATGATAGGTACCCTAACATGCAGTACTGGTCTGAGTCATGTCTATTGCTATAATTTAAGGGATACCTTGATGCAAATTCTATTCAAAACTATATATAGTAATTCCCAAATTCGATCTGCATTTTCCATGTTCATTTTGGTATATTAAAATACAATTGATTTTGTGTGAGTTATCATATTTATTGATCTTATAAAATTTAATTATTTCTTTAGGTTATCTTTAGATCCTTTGAATTTTCTCTTTATACCATTTGCAAATAATAGGAATTTTATGTCTCCTTTCAGATTCTTTTTACTTTTCATTTCTTTTTCATGCCTTACGGTATTGGCTAGGATTTCTAAAACAGTGTTGAATAGAAGTGGTGACAATATGTAGCCTTCTTATTCTCAGTCTCAGGGGGTGGGAAATATTGTTAAATTAAATATGATTTTTGCTTAATATTTTGCTGAGTATTTTTATCATGAATGAGTATTCATTTGCTGAGTATTTTTATCATGAATGAGGGTTTTCTTATTTTTAAATCATTGTTATTTTTAGTGGCTTTGGAGATGATAATGTTTTCTTTCTTTTATTAATGTAGTGAATTTTAAGGATTGATTTAAAAATATTAAAACAAATCCTGTTTGGTTTGTGACGTCTTACCACTTTTGCACATCATTGGAATTGGAGAACTAAACTTTTGTTAGGGAATTGTATCTTGACCTTTCTATTTCTTTTCCTTTGACAGTGTAATGTTAAGGAAGGGAGAGGATAGATAAAGTGAAAAATAGGGAAAGCACTCAAGGTATACTTTATAACAAAGAGAAGACAATTTTGCCACACAGGTGTCAATGCTTTATTTCTAAGAGGAAAGTGAAGTGAAAGAGCTGCTTGGGGTAGGATTAACTCCCTGTCACCCAGGAAAAGTCCACTGCCTGCCCTTTTGCACTTAATCCGTCATTGGTCCTTCTGTGCCCTCTGGTCCAACATAAATATGAGACTGTGTAGAAAGGAGAAAATGCTCCTCTTTATTTTTATTGTTCAAACATTTTCTTTTCTTTTCTGTCCATGATGTTTTAGGGGTGATGGAACAACACTACAACTAATCAAGGTCACATCCAAACCATTTTATTAATTTTTCTCTTCTTTCATCCTTAAATAACTAGATTGGAAGAGAACTTAAATTTCTGTATATTTAAATTTAATTTGCACATATTTGAAGAATAGTGTTGTTACTACATATGATGCTCTTACTATCTCAATCTCCAAGCTCTTTATTAGCATTTGAAAGAACTCATTCTTAGAAGCAATCTTATTTTGCCCAAAGTTGGAGTTTATTCAAAACATATCAGTGTATTTTGGAGACTTTACCTACAAGAAGTGAATGTGTTATAAATATGGTAAACATTTACACTCCTCATTCCTACACAGAGTGTCTGTTATGAATCCAGATGACGGGGGGTTCTTGAGGCATATATCACGTCTACACTGTGGACAAGTCTGGAGCCAAAGAGACTTGAGTTAAAGATGCACAGTCGCCCCTCTCCATCTGCTGCGAAGAAAAGTTCAGAAGCAGGAGACTTGTTTGGGCAGTTGCCAAATCTTGTGTTTTATGCATAATTTCGGGGATTCTAAAGTCTTTCATTTAAGGAGTCATTACAATCTTTTTACTTTAATAATTACACTCCTTATTTCACCAAGTCTGTGATCCAAAAATGGAATGAAAATAACAAGAACTGAAATGACCTAAGTAGAAATTTGCAAAAACATCACTTGTTAAAATGACATTTTAAAAAACAGCAGAAAAATAGTTATTTTTGTATGTTTTCAAGGACACAGAAAACTCAACAAGAAATAGGCTAGATTAGCACCCAAATAGCTTTCTTTCTTTCTTATCAGGGAGTACTTCATTGATCCTAATATAGTAAATATAGATAGAATGATGAGGTTATTCTTGCTTTGTTTCATTTTTATTAAGGAAACAAATAAACATCAGAAAACTTGAATTTTTGAAGAAGTGACCTTAGGTTGTGACCAAAAGTTCTTACAACTTTAACCACCAGTGACCTCAATGAAAGCTGAGCAGCTGCTAGACCGGATGGATTCTTGCTGGATTCCTGTGGACACTCAGAGCAAATGACTGCCTGTGGCAGTACCTCTTTCTCTTCTCTGGTCTCAAAATTTAATGCTATTTTCCCCACCCCATAGCAAACAGTTGATGTTTGATGTGTGTTTCAGTCAGCTTTTTTTTTTTTTTGCTGTTGTCACTAAAAGATCTGACCAAAACAACTGTAGAGAAGGAAAAGTTTATTTAGGGACTCTCAGTTTCAGAGGTCTCTTAAGTGATTGGCTCCATTTCTTGGGGCTCAAGGTGAGGCAGGACATCATGGTGGAAGAATGTGGCAGAAGGAACCAGCTTACATGATGATCATTTAGAGAGAGACTCCACCCTCCAGATACAAAATCTATACCCATAGCCACGCCCCCAAGGAACCACTTCCTCCAGCCACACCCACCCACCTGTAGCCACCACCCAGTTAATCCCATCATGGATCAATTCACTGATTAGGTTAAGCCTATGAACCAATCATTTCTCCTCCAAATCTTCTTGCATTGTCTTACAAATGAGCTTTTGGGGGACACCTCACATCCAAACCATAATAAAGTATATGTCATGGTTTACATGATATGAACTATTATTTTGAGCTGTTATATTTTTAATTGACTCCACTGGAATTGTATTCTATTTATAAAAATTTAATATCATTTTTCCCCCTAAGGCATTATGTTTGAAAGGTTGTTTTAGGATGCCATTTATATATCTACTACACTACTTTTAACAACTTCTTAGGAGGCTTTTGTCAGGTGGCTTCTAACTTTCTGCTACTACAAATAGCACCATGGCAAACGTCCTGCATTTGAAGCCTTAGTGATCTTCATGAGAATTGCTTTAGCATATATATGGAGGATGGGAATTTCTAGCAAGGAGTATATTTATGTGGTGCCATGTTTCTTTCAGAGGGACCATGCTCCACACTATCATAAAGCATTTACAATGGTCTCCATATTCCTACATTCTGGCTATATTCAGCATTATCAAGCCAATCTAGTTTAAGCTGATGTAAAAGGTGTGGAATTACATGTCACTGGTTTTTAAAACTTGCATTTCTCTTATTATGAATAATTTTGAGTAACCTCTTTATAAGCTCATTCATTTCATAACTTCTATATATTGTCTGTTTATTTTATTTGCACATCTTTCTGGTGGTACTCTAGAATTCTTCACGTAGATTTGCAGGAATTTCTCAAATAACTTTGATATTAATCTCTTCTCAGTTTTAGATATCACAACTGTTTTCTCCCATTCCAATAACATGGTGTTCTTCACAGAATAAAATCTTTAGTTTTTAAAAACTTATGGTAAAGTATACATAGAAATTCTATCATTTTTAACTGTTCTTAGGTATACAGTTTAGTAGAGGCATATTCATATTATGGGGTAAGCAATTTCCTGAACTCTTCTTGTCTTGTGAAAATGAAACTTTATATCCATTAAACATATATTTCCTCTTCTGCTTTCCCCCAAGCCCTGAAAACCACCATTCCACTTTGTACCTTATGAACATGGTACCCCATTCAAGTGGACTTATGTAGTATTTACCATTTTGTGATTGACTTATTGCACATTTGTCCAAGGATCATAGTGTTCTCAAATTTCATCCATTAAGATCTTTGTGATATAACCAAACAATTCATTGTACTTTTTTCAGACCACTCATACATTTGAAATTTTAAGAGTCCCTTTCTTCTCTTAGGTCACAAAGATTCTTCTTCATTTCTTCTAAAGCTACAAGTGCTACATTTACAACAATTACACAGATGCATTCTAGTTTTACATTATACATCTACATCTTATTTCATCAGGAGTTCACCTTCAGATGTTGTATGAAGTTACATGTAGGTACTCAGTTTTACACCAGATAGTGAGCCAGTTTTCTCAACACTACTAAATGAGCAATCTTTTCCTTTGCTATTATTTGTATTTTTCTATATAAAATTTATTGTATATAGTGTAGCTCACTACCATCTTAAGACTCAGTGACCAATGGGATAAATGAGGTTAAATTGAGGGAATATTATATATTAATATTATCTAACAAACAATATTTATTATATTGTGGAAATACTGGGATAAATAAAAAAAGTATTGCATTTGCTTTGCATACACTTAACCTTTTGAGGAGCCTAACAGTTAGAAAAACTTAGTTCTTAGCAATACTGACATAGCAACCATATATGGTTGCTAGTAAGACCCATCATTACCATTAATGGCTTACATAGTCAAGTTCACTTTTATTTTTGAATGAAAGAAAACATTTTTCATATATGTGCTCACACACACACACACACACACACACACGAATTGGCTTATTCAATTATTTAATTATGGAGACTTACAAATTCCCAGGTCTCTAGAGTGAATCAGAAAGATAGAAAGACAATAGTGTTGCAATGGTACTGTTACAGTGGATAGAATGGTAGGCTTGAGACCCAGGAAGAGCAATATTTTAGTTAGCATAGGAAGGCAGGAAAAATCTAATGCTCTGAAATGAAAGTAGCTAAAAAGTAAGGATTCTCTTTAACTCGAGGAAGGAACAGTCTTTTTGTTCTATTCGAGTCTTTAATAAATTGTATGAGGGCACTCCCATATTAGAGAGGGCAACATACTTTACCCAGTCTACCAATTTTAAAGTTAATTCCATCCAAAACAAACTCACAGGCACACACACAATAATGTTAGAACAAATATAGTGAGACCAAATATAGGTACCCCATAGTCTGGTCAACTTTATACATTAAAATTCATCATGATGCCCTTCATCTTTCTTTACTTCTTCTCTGTGGTATCATCTAAGAGGTAATTCACTACCTGCCAGCTCTGTTTGAGTTTCCTATTTTCATGCAGAGTTTGAACTAAGATATCTCTGCTGTACTTAGTATGCAAAGCAAAGCTTTTATGTATGGATGCTAATACTGCTGCTTTGCAGGAGACATTTGTGATTGCTGTAATTATTATTTGAGTCATCAAACAGTAATGCAATAATGTAGTATGGACATATACATTTTCTACTGTTTCTACTTTAAAAATGTAGACTTGCTTTGTGTGAAGTAAAAGTTCATCATTTTCCAGGCATTAAAGTGGATGCCCATTTGAACCTCTAGGTACCTTTTTAAAAAGAAAACATTCTAAAACATTTCTAATTTCTGCAGTCACTCCTTTGCAAAGCAAAGAACAGCATAGAAGTCATAGTAATATGAGAAGAAGAAGAAAACATATCAAATTCTTTGCCCTAATTTAGTATGCTGAGTTTAGCTAAATTTTAGCACTTTATACATTTGTATTAGAAAAGAATATATTTTCCCTGATTGATGGTACATACATACATATTTTTTATTTTAGCTTCATGTAAATTTAAAATAAGAAACATACTTTCCTAATTCTAGGTCACCCATTACACTAATACTCTCTAACAGGCAGTATTTATCATGAAATGAAAATACTGGAATACATGCAAAAAGTATTGCATTTGCTTCTGCATACACTTAACCTTTGGAGGAGCTTATAAATTGGAAAAACTTTAAGCTCTTAACAATACTGACAGCTCTTTTTGTGGCTGACTACTGGGAGATGTAGCAAATCATTGACACCAGTTGACCTCTAGTATTTATTTTAAATCATGCACTGTTATTGTCTGTTGGTTGAAGGCAAATTCATTTCCACTTCTAGACTCATGGTCTACCCAATAATGCTTACACAGTGGTATTTTAAAAAGAAGCAAGCTGTTCTGAGTTCTGTTAAATTTTAGAATTTGAAAACTTCTAAACAAATTCTGTGCAAACTGATGTTTGCTGTGCCACTAAGTAGGAGCTTATTCAAAGATGAGACAGGAATTGTCCTTTAGGGGTCAACCAGAGGGCCAACAGCTCATTGCCTCTTTCTTTTGCTTTGGTGGCTCTGAGGTGCAGCAGATTATTTCCTTGTAGAAGTTTATGGGAAAGTCTATCAGACCTCTGAAATTTGAATTTTATTCTGTAAATGTTCAGAAGCTGATTGAAATGATATAAAATTCAAATTTAGTTCTTTGTAAAGAATAGAAAAGGAAAGAAATTTGTAAAATATTGAATAACCAGTTAGGTGGTTTGTTGTTGTTATTATTTGTTTTTTTGTTTTGCAACAGGGGATTGAACTCAGGGGCGCTCAACCATGGAGCCACATCCCCAGCCCTATTTTGTATTTTATTTAGAGACAAGGTCTCACTGAGTTACTTGGTGTTGCTCAGGCTGAGCTTGAACTCATGATCCTCCTGTCTCAGCCTCTCAAGTCTTTGGGATTGTAGGCATGTGCCACCACACCCAGCTCAGGTGGGTTTTATTGAAAACCAATTTTAGGTGAATCTAGGGTTGATAAAAAGTAAAAACTAGCAGTCTGACTCCTAAAACAAATGGCATCAGCTCAAACACACTGTCTTTTTATTTGTTCTGGTTGTGTATAGAAGTTAATTATTCATTGTAGTTAAGAATTTTTGTATTTACTTTAAGAAAAATTTTAATAGATGACTGACAGAAGAGAAGGTAGGAAGTACAAGGAGTCTGGAGTCCATTCGCTTTGTTATCTGTGTGACCTCTGGTGTATTATTTAACTTATTAAAGTTTTAGTTCTACATCTATGGAAAGGGAATTAAAATACATACCTCATAGGATCACTGTCACGTTTAGAAGTAATGTGAAATAGTAGGCAGAAAGTAGGTCATCATTCTTAGGTTTATAGAAGTTAGCCAGACACTGGGTGTCTAAAGGGGCATGCAGAGCCCAGAGAGAGAATCATTTCCCTATTGTATCTTTGGAATGAAGTCCACTTTCACAACGAATTGCATTCTCCCTTATCAGGGTTATGTTTTGTGGATGAGTTTTCAGATAGCAAGCTGGACTAAACTATCCTAAACTGAATTCCTAGGCATCCTTCTAGCAAGAGTAAAAATTTTTAATGTTTACTTGATAGCTTTAAAAGAAAAAAGGTTTGAAGATTTTTGTGTGGTATCTTTTCAGGTAACCTTTTTAATATTAGTCATTATAATTTCTGCTTTTTCCATTTAAAAATGATTTATGTGTTTAATTATTATTTGTGAAATAGCTCTTACCAACAAAAGAGTAGAAAGAAAGATCATGAAACAAACACTCATGCTGTAGTTACCATAGAGCTTGGAAAAATATAAAAGAATAGCAACATGCCATAGTGTCCTGTATATCATGCCCGACTCTCTCATTCTTCAAGCTAATCTTGGTCCTAGTTTTTGGGTGGATGATTATTGTGCCTTTCCACGCAGACTTTTACCACATTCAGATATATCCATGAACAATATGCTGATTATTTAAAAAAATTATTAGAGCTTTGTAAAAAATAATAATATATGTGCTTAGCAATTACTTTTAGAAGATCATAGTTGAAAGAATCTTTTAATAATTAGATGAATTATGTCAAAATATTTTCAAATGTTGAACCAAATTTACATTTTTAGATAAACTTAATTAGTTCATGATGTATTATATATGTATTGTTAATATGCTTTGCTCATATTTTGTTTAAAAACTTCTTCCAATATTAATGACTTAGGTTGACTCACAAAATTCTGTTCTTATTCAATTTTTGTCTGTTTCCAAAATCCAAATTTTCTGAGCTTCTTTGAAGGAGGCAGAGAATGCTTCTTCTTTCTCTCTTCTCTAGAACATTTCATATTTATTGTGAACACAAAGGCCTTTTATTCATGGAAAATTACACTCCTGGAAAAGTATTTCATTAGAAACAATTATTTTGACTTTGATTTTCTGCAAAGAATACTATCTGAGCAACAACATTTCATATTTGATTTTTAAAAATATTCCCTAATGTTCTCCTTATAGACACCTGGCCTATTGGGGCTGAAATTTGTTTTCTCCTTTTTTATGATTGCCTGAGCACCTTGCAATTCTGACAGTAATTGTGTACAAGTCTGTCTCCTTAACTTAAGAATAAGTCTTTCTGGGAGCATTGGCATGTACCTGGAGTCCAAGCTACTATCATTTGAGCCCAGGAGTTCGAGACCACACTGAGCGACAAAGCAAGACCTCTGTCTCTTATAAAAAAGAATCAATCACTGAGGGTGTGAATTATATTTTATATATCTCTGTGTCCTCAGCATTTCATATGACTAGATCAAAGTGCTTGGCATATAGTAGATATGCAATAATTGTTTGATAAAAACAAAGTCAAAGAAATAGCTAGTCAGAAAAACTTTCTGGAAAAATACAGCTTGTGATTAATAATGAGGAAACTTATTAGTACTAAGATAAAATAACCTATCTTTATATTTCTTTTCTATCTTGAGTCACTGTAGCTCTGATTATGAAAGTAAAAAATGATCTCAGATTGAATCAGAGTGATTAAAAATATTCTCAGGGAAAAGTAGAAAAGAATTGAAAGTTCAACTAGAATTATATGAATACATAATTTTGGTAAATAAAAATAAAAAAAGAATGTTAATAAAACTTTGATTCTTTCTTTACATAAATTTTAGATACTTCATTAAAAAGTTTTGGCCACTGGAGAGAGAATTGAGAGCTGAACCAAATGACAGCTGTAAGCTTTAACCACAGCTCAGAAATCAAGACTTGTTTTTATAATTACAGGGACCTGTTAAGCATTGTTTAAATTCTTGGAGTGTTCACAGTCTTGTTATTTTCTGGATTCATGTCAGTGAAAAAAATATTTGAAATTTTCTACTGTGAAGAAAATTGACCCAATTGCTATCAGTCGTCTGAATTTTTGCTTCTTATTTTCAATATACATACTCAAGCATGCAATCCGTTAACAAAGGACCTTCCAAAGTCTTCCTTTTGTGTGTTTTCAGGACATGCCTTCTGCACAAAAACTACAATTTCTTAGACTCTCTCGGAAGGACAGAATAATGATGTCTAGGGTGAGGAAAATGATTGAAAGTGGTTTTGTTTTTGATGACCTACTAGTTGCAGGCAAATACAGCCACTGCTGTAATTGTAACTACAGCAAAAGGGGACTTTACTAATTCTTATTTTCTTAAGCAATTCTAAGAAATGAGTTTGGTATATTGTTTAAATGGTAGTTAGAATTGTGTATATCTTGTTCACCCTGGTGCCTCTTTAAGCTCTTTTGACACTGCCTTCTCCTGTCAATTCATGGGATCTAAGCATTGGAGGGAATGCAGATCATTTAATCCAGATTCCCAGTGAGTGAAGACTTTGCCCTGTGCCATCTCTGACAGCTCCAGCTTTGCATGGTAGCATACTCTGAATCCACTCAGTGGAAAAGTAGCATTGATAATTAAAAATTTTTATCTAAGTGTTATGGTTTGTATATGAGGTATCCCCCCAAAGCACCTGTGAGACAATGCAAGAAGGTTCAGAGGAGAAATGATTGGACTGTGAGAGTCAACCCAATCAGAGAATTAGTCCCTGATGGGATTCACTGAGTGGTAACTGGAGGCAGGTAGGGTATGGCTGGAGGAAGTGGTTAATTGGGGGCGTGGCTATGGGTATTTATTTTGCCTATGGAGGGTGGAGTCTCTCTCGGCTT
Source organism: Marmota flaviventris (assembly GCF_047511675.1). Classification (NCBI taxonomy): domain Eukaryota; kingdom Metazoa; phylum Chordata; class Mammalia; order Rodentia; family Sciuridae; genus Marmota; species Marmota flaviventris. The sequence goes on along the minus strand of NC_092501.1, from coordinate 99,636,342 downwards.
CTTGATCACCATAAAGTGAGCTGCTTCCCTCTGCCACGCACTCTACAAGAATGTTCAGCCTCACCTCAAGCCCTGAGGCATGGAGATGGTCTTCTACAGGACTAAGACCTCTGAAACTGTGAGCCCTCAAATAAACTTTTCCTCCTCTAAAATTGTTCTGGTTGGATCCTTTAGTCACAGCAGCGAAAAAGCTGACTAAAACTCTAAGCTTTCACTTTAACCCAACTGTCATCTATTTATTCCAGGTGTGCTTTGTATTTGTAGTCTGTTATTTGAGTTCTTTGACAGCTTTATATAATCATCTAATTTTACCCTCCATGCCTATATGTTCACCCAGCATTGATCCTACTAACTTAATTTTTCAAAATAATGCTATAAACCAAGATTGTCACATAAAGTGATCTTTGAAAGTAAGTTATTGTTTCATCATGAAAATAGAATAAGGTATCACCCCTTTATATCTCTAGATTTACCCTTTTATGAGTTTTCAGTCTCTCTGCTCCTTATTCTCTTAGTTATTAGAAACAAATGAGCACTTATTATTTTCACCATTTATTTGTGAGATCAAAGGGTCCGATTCTTGTTAATAGCAAGTAAAGAAACTAACTGGGTTGGAATTTCAGTTTAGTCTTAGATTTAGGCTCTGAACCTAAGGTATGTTTATACAAACATCAGCATAGTATTTGCATAGTATAGGTCTTTTGCTCCAATTTTATTTTTTCTACTTTATTTTTTTATTTTCAATCTAAAAGTAAATTAGAGAAAGGAAAGTTGGGGTAAAAAAATTCTCAAAACAATTTTGTTAGGTAGTTTTTAAAATTTTCATTATGCAGATGAAAAAACCAATTTTCAGAGAAATGCTAAATTTAGGTTGGTTCACATATCTTATAAGTGGCCTATTAAAAATCTTTATAAATTAGAAAAGTAATAGTGATACAACTCTAAAATATATGAAATGACAGAAATATAAAAAGAAAATACCCTAATCTAATTTTCAAATAGATCCTGGGAAAGAGGTAAGTCAAAATTATGAAGCTGTAATTATGGTTCGTCATTCAAAAATCAAATTGACAGTTATTTCCAAAGAGAAAAAATAAGTGAGAAGAGGTAAAAGTATGCTTTTTTTGAATGTTGAACTTCATGAAAGACCTCAGACAACAGAAAAGATGATTATAATACTTAATAAATACTAATGTACTAATAAATACTAATAAAAATAACATTTGTGTTTTATAATTTACAGATTCATTTCTCATACATTACTTCATTTATTGATCAAGTTAACAATTCCACAGGAACATGAAGAACTGTAGGCAGGTGGGACATCACTGGAGGAGATGGCCCCCTGGGGGGCGTGTCCTGGAAGGGTTCATCTTCTCTGAAGCCCCTCCCCACTCTCTGCTTCTTGGCTGCCATACCCTGAGCAGCTTCCCTTCACTCTGCCCTTCCACCGTGATATTTTGCCTCACCTTGGGCCCAGAGAAAAATACACTTGGCCTATCGTGGACTAAACCCTTGAAGCCATGAGCCCAAATAAACTTTTTTCTAAGTTGTCTTTGTTAGATATTTTGCTCACAGCAACAAAAAGCTGACTAACACAATGTGGATGAAGCAAAACCAGACAAATGCTGCGTATGTGATTCCTGATAGAAGTGTGTTCAGTGTCCTCTTCCTGTGGTCTTTAGGGTCCATATTATTGTGATTGCCAGCAAGGGTCTGTGTCAGGGAGAAGTAGAAAATATTTTGAGATAATTTTTAAGCATATTTATGGAGTCAGAAAGACTATCTTAATCTTTAAAAAAATTTTTTTTTTTTTAGTTTTAGTTTTAGTTGGACACAATACCCTTGTTTCATTTATTTATTTTTATGTGGTGCTGAGGATTGAACCCAGTGTCCCGCATGTCCTGGGTGAGCGATCTACCACTGAGCCACAACCCCAGCACCCCCTGACTATCTTAATCTTTATGATAAAAATATGTATTACAGCAATAGGATGAACCTATCAACTTAGAAAAGACTTGAATTTGAAGTTGGGAGGTTTGGATTCTGATATTTTTCTTTAAATGAGTAAACCAAACAATTAAATTCTTTGCTCCTTGTTTCATTATTCGTAAAAGAAGGGGTTGGGCTAAGATCAGTGTGTGTGTGTGTGTGTGCGCGCGTGTGTGAGGATGTACTGCCCTCCTCAAGATATTTTAGGAATTGTGAGTGTTTTTGTGTGAAGACTCTCAGCAAGTCTGTATGTGGCCCAAGGAGCCTTGGCTGGAAGAGCTTGTGCAGGGCCCTGTATGTAGCTCATCTACTCACATCCATTTATTCAGGAGTTGTTTCTTCTACTTTATTTACTGAAGAAGGAAACAATAGCAGATTTTAGAGCAAGAGATGTCAATTTTTTTCTACTTAAGGTTAAGAAAATCTATGCAAGATTTCTTTGAAATTTTCTTGAAAACTCAGATGATTTATTCAAAAGAAGGACAATGAATGCCTACACCAGAAGACATTCCAGTGGTGTGGGAGGAAGGACCTAAAGTAAATGGGGCCAACTCCCTAAAACTGGTGCTAACTGGATACTTTAAGAGCCCAAGATATCCACCATAACATCAAGTCAAACTATGTTTGGCTTTCTGTTGTTCGGTTTTATGAATTTCAACTTTCAAAACTAAACTATTCAGCTTTCCTGTAGTCTGTTGTAGAGGAAACTCAAAAGCATTTTTAGCACCATCAACTTTTACTGGTGTTTGACAGGCAAAATGGTTTACCAAAAATTAAACACTTGATGTATACTCTCAATGATGGTTTGAAATTTTTCTGAAGAGGCTGGAAGATTCTCAGAAGTGAGATGTACCTCATAAAGTGAGACATTTTTTTCCCCACATTTTATGATTGTTGCTGGAGTTCACAAAGCTTTATGATGTTGAGTTTGGACTCTTTCCTGTGCTTTTATCCATCTGAACTATATCAAACAGAACTGATAAAGAAAGGCACTCTTCTGCTGGAATATTTCTGAGAAATTTTGTTTGTCTCCGTAACTTTATTTCTTTCCAATTCCTGTCCCTCCTCCTATCCTTTCCTTCCCCTTTGTCTAATCTACTGAGATTTTATTCTTCCTCTAACTCCCTTATTGTGGGTTAGCATTCACGTATCAGAAAAAACATTCAAGCTTTGGTTTTTGGGGATTTGCTTATTTTCTTAGCTTAATAGTTTCTAGATCTATCCATTCACACCTTTCTTTGTCACCATCTAAATTCCCTTCAGTAATTCATTCTTTATGGCTGAGTAATACTCCATTGAGTATATATATGCCACATTTTCTTTATTCATTCATCTATTGAAGGGAACTAGGTTGGCTGCATAGCTGAGCTATTGTGAATTAAGCTGCTCTGAACATTGATGTGGCTGAATCACTATAGTATGCTCATTTTAAGTACTTTGTGTATAAATATAGAAGTGGGATAGCTGGGTCAAATGGTGGTTCCATTCCAAGTTTTCTGAGGAATCTCCACACCACTTTCCAGAGTGGTTGCATCAATTTTCAGTCTTGCCAGCAATGTATGAGTGTATCCTTTTCCCCACATCCTTGCCAACATTGCCATTCTGACTGGTGTAAGATGAAAACTCAGTGTAGTTTTGATCTGCACCTCTCTAGTTGCTGATGATATTGAACATTTTTCCATATATTTGTTGACCATTTATATTTCTTCTTCTGTGAAGTGCCTGTTCAATTCCTTTGCCTAGATATTGATTGGGTTGTGTGTGTGTGTGTGTGTGTGTGTGTGTGTGTGAAGTTTATTTAGTTCTTTTTATATCCTGAAGATAAATTTTCCCTTAATGCTATCTGAGGTGTAGGATACACTGATACTTTGATCTTGGTCTTCCCAGCCTCTAGAACTGTAAGGAAAGAATTTTCTGTTCTATATGAATTTCCCATTCTGTGGTATTCTGTATAGCCGTGCAAAGTGAACCAAGAACATACTGCTAAGACAGGTGATTTGTTTTTAGGTCTTGCTTACTGATGCCTTCCCCAGAGCTCTGCAATAACTTGTGCTTAAAAGTGTTAGATGTGGCAGTGGCGCACGCCTATATTCCCAGCATCTTGGGAGGCAGAGGCAGGAGAATCTCGAGTTCAAAGCCAGCCTCAGCAATGGCGAGGCACTAAGTAACTCTCTAAATACAAAAATGGGGCTGGGGATGTGGCTCAGCAGTTGAGTGCCCCTGAGTTCAATCCCCAGTAAACCCACCCAAAAAATGTTAGATGTGAATTTACCGTTGAATTATTCCGAGATAGGGCTTGAGAGTGTCACTCAGTGGTAGAGCACTTGCCTACCATGCACAAGATCTGGATTTGATTCTGGCACTTAAAAAAAAAAAAAGATCAGAGCTAGAAACCTTGAGTCTGTTCATCACCTGGTTTAGGAATTGGGGTGAAGAGTGGAAAAGTTGAGGAGGGCCATTTTAAATTATTTTCCAGGTAGATAAAGTGAAATCAGCTTTATAAATAATAACTTCAACTCTGATTTGTTGAGCCATACAGTGTCTTGTGTTGAAATGATAAAGAAAATCTGTGGGCGCCATCTGATGGTAAAGTTCACCCAGTGTCAGGGATGTTATTTGCCAGAAGGCAAAATACTGAGATGTGCCATATGTAATCTCTTTTGTGGGCGCTGGCCTTCTATCTCACCTCTGAAAACTGGGAGTGCCCTATGTAAGAAATTTCCCCCTAATGCTTATTTGCCCCACCCCTGTGCCTCTCCATACATTTCCCCTTCCTTCCCTTCCTAAGGTCTCTCCTTCCTTTCTTCTGCTCTGAGGTCCCCAGAGTTGGCAAAGAAGAATATGATCTCATTGCCAAATATATAGCGTGTATTCTGAATCTCTCAATTACAATATAGACTTCAAACCTTTCAGCAGTAACTAGTGCATATGGTGGTGATATTTCTAGTGACTTTAACTGCTTGAATTTAAGAGAAGTACTGTCAGTTCCATCCTTGAATCATAAACTTGCAAGATCAGTATTTTAATTAATGGTTGAGGAAATGTGTATAGAGAAGACTTGATAGTTATCTTCTAAAACCTTAGATGTTACACGAGTATTCAGTTATTTTTAGCCAGAAGAATTTTCTCATCCTCTAAATGAAATAGAAGATCCATTGTTGAGTTCATATTTTTAATGTATGAGAAAAGTGGTTTCATTTCTTACAGAGTTCTATTCCGTAGATCAAAGGAATGGAAATAATTGATTTTTTAATCTGACATTATATTAGATAAGTTCAGAATATGCATAAAAGGCTGAAATTTTTCCTCTTTAGAAATTTGTAATTAATTATAAAGAAAAGTGTTTGATCAACAAGTCCATTATTATAGTTAGATAGGAGGAGTAAGGTCTGGTATTCTATGGCAGAGGGGGGGTGAATATGATTTATGATAATGTATTATATATCTCCAAATGATTAGAGGAGAGGAATTTGAATGTAATCACCATAACAAATGATAAAAGTTTAAGGTGATGGATGAATAAGCTAATTACCCCAAGTTCATCAATAATGTATATGTGAATCAAAATATCACCTTTTACCTCATAAATACGTAAATATTATGCATCAATAAAATTGTCTTTCAGTTCATATTTCTATTTCTTTTCTTTCATTTATGTTTGGAGCCAGCTTATGTGGTTGGAGCACTGCTCATTTGTTGAGGTGGGTTTCTGTGTGAGCCTCACACCTTTCTTTGTCACCATCTATATTCCCTTCAGTAATTCATTCCCAGTTACTTGACTCCCTGCCCTGCCAGAGGACCAGTTGAGTTAGTGGAAACCAGAGGTTTCAAACTGGAGGCCAGAAAGTTCATGTGACCTTCAGAAGTGTTTTATTTGACCCACATATCAATGCATTTAAAAATCCATCTAGCTTCTAAATATTAAGAGTTCTCATATAAGTCCTAATTTCTAGAATTTTTTTAAACTAGGTACACTGGTAACAATGAACTGGAAGTAAGTATCTGCTAAGCTGTTTATACCAAGTACATTCTTTCCAACTGGACTTAGTCTTCCTCCATCTTATTGTTTCTGATTCTGAGACTAAATGGCCATTCACAGAGCAGATAGTGGGTAAGATGACATTGGGATATTGGAATTCTTATTTTGGTCCACACATTCCACCTATGACTCTTGATCCAATTTTATCAAATAGTTATAGAAATCTTTACCTTTGGTATGTAGTTGATGGGTGCATTACTTGTTATTTATTTATTCACCCAAGAAGACCCTTTTGAGATACTGTTTCACCCTCAGGTAACAGAGTAACTTGGTGCCCTTCACTAACAGAAAAATTATTTTTCAAAAAATAAAAAACAAAAAAGACTGGGAATTATTCTGTGTATCAGTGATGCAAATTAGATCTCCAAGGAACAGGATTTGCCACAGAGAGACGTATTCCACCTGCTTCTCACAAGTTCTAGATAACCTCAGAAACCTCCGAAGTGGTCCAGGATCTCATGCTTATAGTTAAGAAACTTGCTCAAGATCACATAGTTAATAAGAGGCAGAACCAGCATTCAAATCCAATTTACTAATGCTATAAATAACTATTCTGAGTTCCATAGACATTTGTTAAATGCATAAATAAGTCTGTGAGATTGGGTATGTTATCCATTGCACATGTTGCAAAGATCAAATTAGGACAGCAGAAATTTGAGAATCACTGTGATTTCTCTCTCTTTATCAACCACAGTGGATTATCTAATGGATTTTACTTTTATAATAGATTTCAGATGTGTCTATTCCCTCCACCCACGCAGCTGCCACTGGAGTCCAGGCTGTGACCATCTCTTCTTTGCACTAGTCTTAACAGCATCTGAACTTGTCTCTAGGCTTCCAATTTTGTGCCCTCTACTGTCTATTCCTCACATTGCAGCCACAGAGCACTTGGCAAATAAATAAGATCTTGTCATTTCTCTGCTTAAAACTCTTCAGTCTTTTCTTAGGGCCCTCTGGAAAAATTAATGTGATCAGCAAGGGTTGGTCTGCCCTGCCCCAGCCTGGTGTCCTTCTCACTGAGCACCGTGTTCCCGGAATTCACAGCCACAGCCACTCTGGCTTTTCACTTTCCTCATGATACTTCCTGGAATAATCTCACTCTACTTTTTTGTTCACTTAACTCAAACTGATCCCTTCCAAACTTCCTTAGATGAATTGTTCATCATCCCTAATTCAGTTATTTGATTATATATACAGCCAGCCCTCTGTATCTGCAGACTCCACATCTGTAGATTCATCCAGGAATGAAAATACTTGAAAAAAATGTTGCTTCTGTACTGAACATGTATGGACATTTTTTGCCATTATTCCCTGTGCAATACTATGTAACAACTATTTGCATAGCCTTTACATTATATTAGATGTTTTCAATAATCTAGAGATGGTTGAAAACATACAAAAACATTTGCTTAGGTTATACGCAATTACTATGCTGTTTTATATAGGAGACTTGAGCATCTGTGGAGCTTGGTATATGTGAGGGAGTCCTGAGTAAATACTGAGGGACTACTGTATCTATATCTGTATGTATTCCCACCATACTTTAGTTTTCCTTTGTGCAACTTTTTGCTGTAGCTATATAATTAGGTCATGATTTAAATTAAATATAATTGTACTGATGTCATGAATTTATTGGTAAGCTTCTGAACAGGGACTTGTCTCTGTTGTTAACCATTGATGTCCCAGCACTAAGCACACATGGTGTTCATATTAAATACATGTTTAATTTTGCATAAGATGTGTGCAGGGAAATGAAAATCAAGAGGCAGAGATATATTTTTAAGAGCTCCTGCACAGACTGATCTTTTCCTCCAGATGAACATGTGACCTTGTTGATTTTAAATTTGCATCAAGCTCCAGAGTGCCCCTAGAAGCAGGGCATGGTGACACAAACCTGTAATCTTAGTGGCTCCGGAGGCTGAGACAGGAGGATCATACATTCAAAGCCAGGCTCATTAATTTAGTGAGGCTCTAAACAACTTAGCAAGATGCTGTCTCTAAATAAAAAATTAAAAGGGCTGAGAATGTGGCTCACTTGTTAAGCACCCCTGGATTCAATTCCTGATACCAGAAAAAAAAAGTGCCCCCAGAATAATATAAGCTTTGAATAGAAAAAACTGGTACAGCAAAATTGGGTAATATGTTGGACTGTAAAGTATCATTACAGGTGGGTACATCTGAAGAGATACAATGGAGTTAGTGTGGATTAGATGTAGGAAGGAGACTGCAGAATCACAGTAGACTCTTGTATCTGAATTTCTTATTTACTCTTTACATTTTCTAGACCTAGATATTACTAGCTTCTTTCTATAGTTTGGGATAGATTTAAGATTCCTGGCAGCCTTACTCTCTGTTGGTGAACTAATGGCTGGGGAAGGCCTCACTAAGATGGACTGTCCAATTCTGTGTGTTCACCTCGCTCCTGAGCATTGGTGTTCCTCTGGTTAATTGGGATGAGAAACTAGAACATATTAGGGATGGAGTGGAGAGGGTGGCTCTTAGAGCTGTTTTGTCACCTATGTGAAATAATGATCTACAAAAATATCTAGAAACATTTATCTGAGAGTGAAAGCTTAAAATGTAGCTATAATTATTAGGTAATACACTTCCCAGAATAATAATACCCTGCTCTTAGAAATGGAAAATACTCACTAAAATATATATCATAATTTTTTTTTCATTTTCCTGGTACATAAAACTATGAGGTGATATGTAGCTTTGAACTGTGTCATTGCCCTTATGTTCTTGTGGCACATTATAATTTAACCTGTTGGCATGCTGAAATTATTGCCAACTGTTCTTGGTTGTGTGGCTACAATAGATCAAGAGGAAATTTGAGGCTTAGTCTATACAGAATTACTATGGACTCCAGGAGTCCTCTAAAATCCCTTACACATTTCTTGACTATGTGAAAGACTTAGACAATGAATGAATTGCCTTGGTTAAAAAAGAAAAAGACAATTTCAAGAACTTTAGAAGAGCGCTGGGGATGTAGCTCAGTGGTAGAGCACTTGATTAGTATCTGTGAGGTCCTGGGTTCAATACCCAGTACTGAAAATTAACAAAGAAACATTGTTAACTTCTAAGAAAAAAAGTATGTTCAGTGACTGTTGAATGAACAGATTCATAAACAATTACCTGTTACCATGTAGGATAACTCCAACCACTAAGATTAAAATTCAGTTAGAGTTAAGTTTAAGAAAGAAAACTACACTTTCCTTAGTACATATTTACTGGTGAAACAGAAACTTTCTAGTCACATTGTTCTATATACATGATATTTTTGTAATGATTATGTTCACATGCTGTGGATTCTTAAATTGTGTGCACATGCACACACACCCAGTAACTGACTGTCACAATACCTTCATATGTGGCAAAACAATCTGAACATAAATCTTCAATGATCTTTTTCATTCACTGAGCTGAATGCAAAGGGCCAATAGGTTGCACCAGATAGAATTAGTCATCTAGGGACATCTTTATATATTGCTTAAGACTATGTAGACTTGTAGATTAGGAATGTAGATTAGAAATGTAGATTAGAAATGAAAATTTCTCCTTATCATTTTTAAGGAAATATTGTGTGGAAAATAAGCAAAAGTAGGTGTGGCAGAGATTATAGAACTTTTCTTTTTAAAAAGCATTCATTTGAACAGTGAGAAAATTGGTTCAATCCATAGATAGATAGATAGATAGATGGATAGACAGATAGATAGACAGATATTCACTGAATACTTCCTGATGCTCACCTGGGAATTAGAACTGGTTATGATTACATGGGAACACAGTTGTACTAAATATTGAGTATGGGTAATTCTAGATTTCTATTGATGTATATGGAAATCTACAATCCTCTTTTGAGATTCTAAAAAATAAATAATGCACTGAAATGGAGTAATGATAATAATTATTTGAGAAGAAGAATACAGGAAAACAGATGAATGAGTCATATGTGGCTCTGAATAGTGCTATGTACCTACCAAACAGAGAGCTGTTTTTTTTTTTTTTTTTAACTGAATGACACTTTACCCCATGGATTTATGTAAATTTCTCCTAAGTCATTCCAGAAAAGAAGTGAACTTTAATGTAGTGCTTCCCATGGTACCCTGCTTAGCTTTATCATGAAAACATCTCTAATCTACAAGTCTACATTTTGAAATTTAACCCTATTTCAACATACCTTGTAGATGTCCAGGATTTGCCCACCTGGGAGTCGGAATGGGTTGTGATCACATGAGAACCAAGTTGTGCTGAATATGTTGTAGAAGGTAGGAAAGAAATAATAGATGTGCATTCATGTGTAAAACACTAGAAAAACCAGGGATAGAAGGAACATTCCTCAAAACTGTTAAACGTATATACGAAAAGGCCAACATCATTCTGAAAGGAGAAAAACTAAAGGAATTCCCTTTAAAAACAGGAACAAGACAAGGATGCCCTCTTTCAACAATTATATTCAACATAGTCCTTGAAACTGTAGCCACAGAAATTAGGCTAGAGAGGAAAATTAAAGAGATTCGAATAGGTAAAGAAGACTCAAACTATCACTGTTTGGTAGTGACATGATCCTATATTTAGAAGACTCAGAAAACTCCACCAGAAAACTTCTAGAACTCATAAATAAATTCATCAAAGTAGCAAGTTACAAAACCAACACTCATAAATCAACCATGTTCCTATACCCCAATGATGAATATGATGAAAGGAAAGTAGAAAAACTATCCCATTCACAATAGCCTCAAAAAACCACAAAACTTGGGAATCAATCTAACAAAAGAGGTGAAGAACCTTTAAAATGAAAACTATAGAAGACTAAAGAAAGAACTTGAAGACCTTAGAAGATGGAAAGACCTCCTATGTTCTTAGATAGGCAGAATTAATATTATCAAAACGGCCATACTACCAAAAGTGCTATATAGATTCAAAGCATTTCCCATGAAAATTACAACAGTGTTCTCTGTAGAACTAGAAAAAGCAATCCTGAAATTCATTTGGAAAAATAAGAGACCCAGAATAGCCAAAGCAGTCCTTAGTGAGAAAAGCAAAGCAGGAGGCATCATAATACCAGGCCTTACATTATATCATAGGGCTTTAGTAACAAAAACAGGATGGCATTGGCATCAAAACAGATGTGAAGACCAGTGGAACCAGAATAGAAGACACAGAGACAAACCCACATAAATAGTTATCTCATATTGAAAAAAGTTAGCAAAAACATACATTGGAGAAAAGATACCCTTTTAAAAAAACAGTTTAAAAAACTTCCATAACAAGACTTCTAAAGTGCAAGAAGTAAAATAAAAAATCAATAAATTGGATGGCATCAAATTAAAAAGCTTCTTCACAGCAGAGGACACAATCAAGAGCATAAGAGAGATCCTACAGAATAGGGGAAAATCTTTGCCACCTCCTCCTCAGGTGTGACATATATTTAGAATATACAAAGAAGTAAAACACATTGACACCAAAACCCAAATAATCTAATCAATAAATGAACAAAGGAACTGTATAGACACTTTTCAAAAGAAGAAATATGAATGGTGTATAAATATATGAAAAATATTCAACATTTCCCAGCAATTAAAGAAATGCAAACTAAAACTAACACTGAGATTTCATCTCATTCCAATCTGGCAATTATCAAGAATATAAGTAACAATAAATGTTGATGAGGATATGGGGAAAAGGGTACACTTATACATTGCTGGTGGAACTGCAAGTTGATGCAACCACTCTGGAAAACAGTATGGAGATTCCAAAAAAAAACAACAAATAGGGATGGAACCACCATTTGACCCAGTCATCCCACTCCTTTGTATATATCCAAAGGATTTAAAATCAGCAGACTACCGTGATACAGCCACATTAATATTTATAGTAGTGCAATTCACAGTAGTTAAGCTATGGATCCAACTTAGGTTCCTTTTGACAGATGAATGGATGAAGAAAATGTGCTGTACATACACCAAAGAAGAATGACTTTATGACATTTTTCAGTAAATAGATGGAACTGGAGACTTACGCTAAGTGAAATAAGCCAGTCTCCCCAAAACCAAAGGTCAAATGTTTTCTCTGTTATGTGAAAGCTAACTTACATTAAGGGGAGGGAGAGGGAATAGAGAAGTTCAGTCAAGTAAACAAAGGGGAAGGGAAGGGAGAGGGAATGAGAAAAGAAAGATGTGGAACTATGTACATCCACAAGAAATTAATTTTAAAATACTAGTAATAAATGGCATGAAGTGATCAACAGAAGGAAGTGAGCAAGAGGAGACGTGAAGGAAAAGGAAGGGGAAAGTAGTGTGATCTGAATTTGAACAAAATATATTCCATACTTGTATAATTATGTCAAAAGGAATTCTAGTGTCATATATAGCTAAAAGGAACCAATAAAAAAAGAAATAACAGATGTGGTCCTCATTCTCAAGAAGTTGAAAATTTGACCACAGGATAATTTGTTTCCACACATGCCCTTCAAATGGAGATTAATTAGTTAGGATTAACTAGAGAAGAATGAACTTTTACATTTCTATATTCTGAAAATCCCACAGTCATGGAATTACAGGATGTCAAAGCAGGAAGAAACATTATGTATCATTCTAGCATATTCCTTGAAGTGCCAATGAGGCAATAAATCCTTTGAAATATTGTAAAGGAAAAGTTAGTGTGTTTGTATTGGAAAGGTAGTTAATAAGTTATCTAGAATATTAATCTATTTTACTTGAGCAATTTTGAAGCAACCAAAACCTCTAGGTTCATCTGAATGCCAAATATAAGCAGAAGTGTTCCTTATCTTGTTGAGTATAGGAGAAGAAACGAGAAGTAAGCTTAGAGTACCATAAGTGGAAAATTATATCTGCACATTTTCCTAAAAATTTTAGTCTATGAGATTTGACTGAAAGTGGGCATAACTGACATATTAATTTAAGAAATTGTAAAGGAATTTACATTTGTTTTATACACAAATTTAGGGACATTATATTTTCTTAAAGCAGTCCTAGAAATGTGATGCACATGTCAATATTAAAATGTGGTGTTAGTATCATCATGCTGGTAATCGCAGAGAGGCTTAATGATTGTCAAAGTCACAGAAATTCAGAGTGTGAAATTCAGCATATCTGATCCCTTCAGCCAGGGCTCATTCCTAGCGTCTAATGGGCAGCATCTGAAAATGGCCTCACAAATCCAAATCTATGAAACCCAGGATTAATAGAGTAAAGTGATGTGATCTCCTCTTTAAAGACCAAATCAAAACAAAGACAAATAAAAAGAATAAGGAGGAGAAAAAGACAGAGGGAAAGAAGAAGTCAGAAGAAAAAAAGAGATTTCTTCCTGGTTTGAAATGGAACTGGAGACTATTGTGCTAAGTGAAATAAATAAGCCAATCCCCAAAGGCAGTTAACAAGTTATCTAGAATATTAATCTATTTCAGGATGAGGGCAGCCCTGAATTCTCTCAACATTCTGAGTACCAGAGCAGAAAACAAAACAAAAAACAATGATTTCTGCCCACATCCTGCGTGGGCAGGGAGTTGGGTAACTGTTGGAGGTGTGGGCCAGCTGGAAAGAAGCTATGAAAGTAATATTAAGAAATAAATACAAAAAATGCAGGGAATTAATTGAAGCAGGAGCCTTACAGGTGGAAGAGACCTGATGGGTCTGATCCTGATAAAAAAAAAAAGCCAGAGAATGGTTTATTTGTAGGGGTACACACCAAAGAGAATCAGTAAGGAGCTTCTTTATGAAACAGGATTAGTGGGGAAAACAGGTTGTTTGGTGCTTGGCAGGTTATACTCATCTCCAGGCACTACGTTTGAACCTGGGATTGTGGGTTAAGGCAGGGCACCAGCATGAGCTGGGCTTTCTCACCCAGGAATTCCCAGAAAAGCAGCTTCCCTGCCTTAATGACTCAAACAAAATCCATAGTTCATATATGGCTTCCAACAAATGATGAACTTACCACAGGCTTGGTGGGGCTTTGGACCATGGTCTTCCTTTCCAATCTACCTGTTGCCCTTTTTTTCTTTTTGAAGTTCTCAAACAACCTGTTTCAGTTCTGGTGTTAATAGCCATATTCAATGGGAGGGAAAAGATGGAGTGTGCTTACTTTATCTTGCCCATAACCAGATCTCCTTACATGATTCAGAAGCCATGTTTCTATAAAGTAGAAGGAGAAAGTCCTTGGGAGTCTTGTCCAATCTTCTGCCTTTGGGTAGCAGAATCACCAGGGAAGAAATTTTCATATTATCCTTCCTTAGTTCCTTCCATGTTGAATTATGCTGATGGTTAGAAAGTTCCAGATATGGTTGGGATCTGTTTCACTATTGATAAATGGAATTCTTATTTAACATTACATCCATAACAATGAAACCAATTTTGAGTGCCTCATAGAGAAACCAATATTTTGAAGGATGAAGGACATTCTGATGGTCAACTTCTCTACTGCCACTCCCTCAGACAGGCACCAGGTCTTTCTCCTAGTTAAAATGACCAAGTTGATTTGGTGGCAGCCTGCAGTTCCTGCACATAAGCAGCTGCCAGGGTGTCTCTGCTTGGGAATGGCTTCCCAGATTCCTGTGTACAGGAATAGCTGTTGGGATCCTCTAATCACTTGCAGAGAAATAGTATTTCCATTACTTGAATCCCAGGTCCATGAATGACACAGAATGCAGCTTCCTTCTAGCCTGCCATCTTGGATCCCTCAAGATTCTGAATGTTGGATGCATTGTCTTAAGGCTGGGGACTTTAGAAATGTGGTACTCCACTAAGAAAGTTAGGCAATCTCAATATTTTAAAAGAATGTACCCAAGGAGGCTTCTTCAGTGTTCTTTCAGGTACAAATCTCACTCTAGAAACTTTGCCTGTTCATTAGAAGACTTCACGCTCTCATTTTTCTGAATGCATAGATATTTTGTGTTTTCATGTCTCACTGTAAATGTGTGCCTTAGATACTATATCCATACTATTGGGAGAAGCCTATTGGTGGGCTAAACGCTTTTAATTTTTCAGCTACATTTACAGCTCTGTCAGATTCTTTTCTTCTCACAACCTAGTTCAATAATGCTTATCAGTTCCAGGGTTAATGGTATCAGTCAGGGCTGATTTGTCAATCTGGAGAAAGTGACAGGAAGACAAATAAGGATGTGTTCTAATGTGACCATATGTGGAAATAACTTCAGGTTCAATGGACGTCCTGGTTTCAATCTAATCTAACCTCCCCGGCTCATTCTCTTCTTTGTCCCTCTTCCTGTCCAAATCTTTCATCTCTTTCTTCAAAGAGAGAAGTATGCACTCTCTTCCTATATAATATGGGGGTGCTTTTGCATATAAAGTCTTTGATTTGCTTAATGATTGAGGTAAAAGCCTGCATGATATTCTGTGCAATCTGAACGTAAGCATAGAGAAAATATCAATGCCTATCACGGAAAGGTGGTCCCTGCTGGGCCACTGCTAGTGAGCCTTTTCAAGAACAACATGTAAAAGCTGGAAATTGCCTGTCAGTTATTTGTTCTGCCTGGATATTGCATGCAGTGATTAATATTTAAAGTCTCTCTTCCTTCACTTCTGCTTACTCTGAAGACATTGGACTTATGGAAAATGAGGTGAAAACAAAATTGTGTTTTAGCTCTCCAAGGATAACGAAGCATCTCTTCTTTAAAGGATGGCAGGAAAAGTCAGCCATCGATAGGTGAAAATTTATTACTTAAGATCTTAAACCAAATTTTATATTTGTACATGGCAAAATCTTTTCCTTTTTCTTCAGGGAAAAAAAAGAAAAATGATGTATAGTCACCAGTTTTGAATGCTAGGCAAGCACTCAACCAATTGAGCTGTTTCCCCAACCCCTAGCCAGTTTTGAATGCTAAATGGGAATGAAAAACTCCTGAAACTCATGGCTAGGTACAGACTTTTTGAAGTACTTGTATAATTATAGTACTTAGACAAAAAAAATTTTCTCAAATGTGTCCTGAAGTATCTGGCTTTAGGTGAAGTGGTCTGTCTAGAAGTGTAGTCACTACCATGGTTTGTTTTCTTTCTTTCTTTCTTCCTTCCTTCCTTCTTTCCTTCCTTCCTTCCTTCCTTTCTTTCGATTAAACATAAGGACACTTAGCCACTGAGCCACATCCCTAGCCCTTTTTACTTTTTATTTTGAGTTGCATGGGGCCTTGCTAAGTTGCTGAGGCTGGCTTTACACTTTCCAGCCTCCTGCCTCAGCCTCCTGAGCTGCTGAAATTATAGGCATCTGCTACCACACCTGGTTACTTCCAAGGTTTTTATGAATAAGCCTTAGGCTTGCTTAGGATTGAGTCTATGTGGGATGCTTGGTTTGGTACTTGGTCACAAAGGGAGAGAAATGTGCACATGGAAGGGTTGTGACAAAGTAGTGTCTGATATACTGTGTCTTAAAAATGATACATTGTTCAGTTCTGTTTAATTGTGTGAGATGGTGAGCCTTAAGGACTGAAAGATGGTGTTCCTCCAAAATTCATATGTTGAAGCCCTAACCTCCAGTGAGATGCTATTTGGAGGTGGGGAATTTGGAAGGTAATTAGAGTCATGAGGGTGTGTCCCTCCCACCCCCACATTGGAATTTGTCTTCCTAGAGAGATCAGAGCTTTCTCTCTTAAGCACCATGTGCAAACAGGAAAGGACATGACCACAGGCCCAGGAAGAGAGCTCTCCCCAGGAACCAAATCTGCTTGCCCTTTGATCTTAGACTTCCCAACTTCCAGAACCATGAGAAATAAATTCCTGTGGTGTAAAAACACTCAATCTATAGCATTTTGTTATGGCAGCCTGAGCTAAGCTAGCCCAGTTAGCTACAGAAGTGACAATACGTTAGGAACATTCAAAATCACCACACTTTTGTTAGTGCCTGGCTTGGTTCGAATGTGATGTGTAAGGAAAGAAAATTGTAAGCTTTGAAAAAGCTGCTTAAATGAAACCTTAATAATGCTGAGGAAAAATAACTGATAGATGTTGAATTGGTACATCATTACCATCAACTATTAAGCTTTTGACTTTCAAAAAAAATCTCAAACGGTCTAAAACCTCAAAGCACTGTAGCATAAATTACTTTTCAAATTTAATTTTTTTTCATCAAAGTTTTGTGAAAGGTATTTTTATAGCATTTGGTTATTTTCCAATCTCTTCAATCCAGATTGTTAAAGAACTGTTCTGCTGTTTCAACATAATAGTGAAAGAGAAAAAGGAGCATGCTGTTCTAGAAATAATGCAGAAATGCTTTATTTATTTCAAACTATAGCAATATATTTTACATATGTATAGCTCACTCAAAGAATGGATGGAAAATTCATGGAACTGGAAACTAAGAAATACCTTTTAATCAACCTACTCTAGTGCTTTACATAGTCTTTATATTTGAGAAATTCGAGATTTTTTTTTTTAAAACATAAAGTTAAAACATTTCTCAAGTCAGTGTTGACCTCAAACTCAGTTTCAAGTGCTCAATGACATTTCCAAATTTCAATTCATCTTAGATAACTCTACCTAGGGAACTCTGAGGTGTGTGTGACTGTTTTGTTGTTGTTGGTTGTTTGTTTCTGGAGCAATCGAATTGAAATTGAAGGACTCCTTTTTTGGTAGGTTAGGTGATTCCCAGGGAACCACTTTATTTAAGCATTGAAAATTAGAGCCAGACATGGACTTCAGGTGTGTGAAGTATGTAATTTCCAAACATGTGGAATACCTTGTTTAGATGCATGTAAAACTCAATGAGACATCCTATTTTAAAATGTTTTAAAAAGGTAACCCAAAATGTTTCCCCCCAAATAAAGTAGGTCATACAACATTGCACACAGTTGGAATATCATTCTAAATCACAGATTCTAGAAGAGTGTTCTGCTCCTAGGTCAAGCCAAATGATTCTTGCGTGTGCTGGGTCTTATTGTGTCTCCACTCGATTCCTATACTTTTCAACTCTCTGCCTTTCATCCTCAACTTCTTCCTCTCCAATAAAGTATTTTAATTACTTTAAAAATGCCATTATTTCCTATCATGAAAAAAGTCCGACTGTTCTTCCTCTTTAGCATTTCTCTGTTGTCCTTTATGGAAAAACTCCTTGAAGGAGTTGTCTACACTGACTGCCTAAACTTCCTCATTTCTTTTTTCTATCTTTGTCCCATTCTGGTCAGATTTGCATGTCCATCACTCCACTTAGTTTTCTTTTTGTCCTGGTCACTAACCTCTGTATTGTTAAATCTGAGTTCAATTCTAAGCCCTTTCATACCTAAAGCATGGTCATTAGTTCTAACCTACTCAGACAACATTTCCTCCCCTTGAACATACCTAATAAAAGTAAAATATTTTATATAGAAAGTGAAATATTTTATTTATAAAATATATATGTATATTTTATCCTTGGTGGCTTAGTGAACAGAGAAAAACTTTTAAAGTTTGCGCAGGAAGTAGTTCTCAAGAAAAATAACTATTTACATGACATTGCAGGTTTGTATTTCAAGAATATTTTCATGATCTGGTCAGAGAAAGATTCTGCACCATGATATGCATTCAAAAATTTCTACAGCAATATATATGCAACACATAGGCTAAATACTGAAATGGCATCGGTCTTGTGTACAGAAATCCCCTCTGCTATTTGTAGGTATCTTTAAGGCACAGAATATATATAATTTTTTTTTTTTGGTACTGAGGATTCATTCAGGGGCCCTTGAGCACTGAGCACATCCCCAGCCCTATTTTTATTCATTTAGAGATAGGGTCTCACTGAGTTGCTTAGCACCTCACTTTTGCTGAGACTGGCTTTGAACTTGTGATCCTCCTGCCTACTGAGTCACTGGGATTACGGGCATGTCCCACCACACCTGGTGGCACAGAATATATCTTACTGGTCAGTGTTTCTTTGATATCTTGGCATCTAGTAGATAATTAAAACGTATTTATAGAATGTATTATTTATTGAATGGAATATTCAATATTGTTGGTTGAAGGATAAACTGGAAGGAAGAATAGATGAATAAGTTGATGGCTGTTTTCACAAACAATCCTCTGCAAGATAACTAACATGTTGTTGTGTCTTTAGGAAAAAAACCTAATAGTTTGCTTGGGGTATGTCCTTCACCTTTGGCTTCTTGTGTCCCCAGGACATGGAAGCATGGATCCACAAATAAATGCCAATTTCCTATTTTGTGTCTGGCTGCCAGGCAATTTCTATTAATACAAATTTGAGAGAATCTTCAAAAGTCTATGATTTTTCTGGATTTATCTATTTAACCTATTGTTTAGACAAATAGTAGGTTGTCAACGAAAGTTTGAAGCTTTTTCTTGGATATAATTTATTTATTATAGCGGTACTTACCATTACATGAAATAGTATGCTATAAAGCACATTTTGAAAAAATTGTTTGATGAATATAAGTAATAAGTGTCTTTCTACTTCATGATGCTATTTTTCATTATATTTGTGACACAAGTATAATGTAAATATATTTGTAATCTTACAATAATCTAAAAATAACCAATTTCCTTTTAAAATGTCTAGATAGTAAGATGAAACTCAGAGAAGGCGACCTGCTTACTGTCATTTATTGTACCAGTCATGCCACTCTCATGGGTCAGAAGGATTTGGCGATAATGGACAATTATTGCCTGCAAGGAAATTATCAACTTGGGGGATAGGGAAAAGGCGTGATTGCATTACAGCCATAGAAACTAGGCTTAATACACACAAAAGGTACCTTGAAAGCACGTGGGATGGGTACTTACAGAAACAGATGGAAATCTGAGCCAAGACTGTGGCCCAAGTCCAATGCTTGCTCTACTACAGCAAGCCTTTCCATCTTTCATTTCCGATTTTTTTTTTTAAACAACTGCAGGAAGGTAATTAATAAAATTAATGAGATATGAGAAATAAAACTTCAAATGAAGAGAAGAGCTGGTCTTTACAATGTCTGCATTTTGGTATTAGAGACTTCTAAGGAACTTTGCAGAATAGAACAGGGGAGTGGACAGGGAGTGGTTAGAGAGCAGGAAGCCTGTCCAGTCTTCCAGCACACACATAAAATGCACACAGAGCGGTGTGACTTAGGAAGGGTGAGATGCATATATATATATATATATTTTTTTTGAGAGAAAGACAGAGAGAGAAAATCTTTTTTGTAGATAGACACAACACAATGCCTTTATTATTATTATTATTTATAATGTGGTGCTGAGAATCAAACCTGGGTCCCGCCCATGCTAGGCGAGCGCTTTACTGCTGAGCCACAATCCCAGCCCTGAGTTGCATATTTAATAGCTCCTCAAAAGTGGATAGCTGATCCTGAAGTTTTTTTTCCCTCTACTTCTTAATTCATATCAACTCTTGATTAAACTATAGAGGCTTTTACTTTCCAGGATATGTTAACTGGCCACAAAATATTCACTCTAATGATTCTGAATAACAGAAAGTGGATGTATTGTGGAGTTCTTTGATAATGAGATTTGAAAATAGAATTTTAACTGGAGACTAATATTAGACTCTCCCTACATAAAAGCTGACCTTTGTGGCTTGAAGCCCTAGAGTTTTCCTGTGTGTATTTCCATTTCTAATATCCTAAAGCCATGTCCTGTGTGTCAGTTTTATGTGTCACACTGTTCATCTTGTCCACGCTCTCCCTCAGATCTCAGTTCTTTCTGCATCTCTTAGGAAACCAGAATCAAAGTCAATTTGAGGGTAATTGAAATTCCAGTGATCAGTTTTCTGGTCTCCTGGCCATCAGCTGATTTACCCTTTTGTTTTTTTCTACTACTTCTTTCTTTTTTTCCCCTGGGTAGTTAATAATTTCTTGGTATATAACTATTCCCCAGTCCGACTCTTTCTATCTCCTACCTAATTCCCTGTGTGCGGCTGTCACATGGATTGTCATCTTTTTCCATGATCCCCCCCCCTTAAATCATGCTCTTGTTTTTGTCATGTCTTAGGAATATGGGCTTTCGAAAACATACAACATTTTCAACGTCAATCAAATATTTTAACTTCACTTTTCAGTCTGTGGATTGTTTCTACATAATATAAAAGATTGGATGTTATCTTATTCAAAATATAATTTTGTTATCAATTGGTCAAAAGAAATATAAAAATATTTGTTTTTTAGGGTTCAGCTGAGGTTAGTTTTTATTGTAATATATATTTTTAAAGTAATTTTATTGACATATAAGTTACATACTGCAAGACACATAATTTGAAGAATAAAGTCAGTGAGTTTTGGTGGTTATATACAGCCATAAAACCATCACTACCTTAGTAAAGGTGTAGGACATATTTATCACCCCTCAATCTAGTCTTTGCAGTCAGACATCACAACTACTCTACAAACTGTGGAACCTTTGATCTAACTTTTTTGTTTTAGTTATAGTTTTTCCTTTTCTAGAATGTCATACAATTAGAATCACAGGGTATGTACCCCTTTGGCTTCTTTCAGTTAGAATAATACTATTGAGATTCAATAATGAGTATAGTAGTATCTTTATTTTTATTGCATATGAGTATTCCATTGGATGGTTAATTCATGTCTTGTTTATCGAGTCATCAGTTATTTTCATTTTTTTTTAATGTTAGGAAGAATATAGTTACAAATAGCTGCATAAAAATCCTTCTGTGGATAAATATTTTAATTTCAATTTATTTTGATTAGATATCTGTAAGTGGAATTGTTTCTTCATGGTAGATTCATTAACATTTGAAGAAACTGCCAAATATATTCCAAGTGACTATAACATTTTGCATTTCTACTATCAGTTTATGAGAGTTTCTGCTGCTCTATTTTTTTTTTTTTTTTTGGTACTAGGGATTGAACTCAAGTGTATTTAATCCCTGAGTCACAGCCCAAGCCCTTTTAAAAATATTTTGAGACAGGGTCTCCCTAAGTTGCTTTGGGCCTCAATAAATTTATGAGGCTGGATTACTTTTTGGGATATTATTTTTTTTTTTGTCGGGGGGAGGTCCAGGGATTGAACTCAGGGGCACTTGGCCCTATTTTGTATTTTATTTAGAGACAGGGTCTCACTGAGCTTAGCACCTCACTTTTGTTGAGGCTGGCTTTGAACTTGAGATCCTCCTGCCTCAGCCTCCTGAGCCGCTGGAATTACAGGTGTGCATCACTGGCTCTGCTGTTTTTTTTTTTTGTTGTTGTTGTTGTTCTTTTTAGTTATATATGAAAATAGAATGTATTTTGACATATCATACATAAATGGAATATAACTTCACATTCTTGTGGTTGTACATGATATGGAGTTACACTGGTTGTGTATTCATATATGAATACAGGAAAGTTATGTCTGATTCATTCTACTGTCTTTCCCATTCTCACCTCCCCTCCCTTCCTCCACCTCCCCTGTCCAATTTAGTGAACTTCTACTCCTCTCTCCCCACACCTATTGTGAGTCAGCATCTGCATGTCAGAGAGAACATTTGGCCTTTGGCTTTTTTGGGATTGGCTTACTTCACTTAGCATGATAATCTCCAGCTCCATCTATTTACTGGCA
Source organism: Marmota flaviventris (assembly GCF_047511675.1). Classification (NCBI taxonomy): domain Eukaryota; kingdom Metazoa; phylum Chordata; class Mammalia; order Rodentia; family Sciuridae; genus Marmota; species Marmota flaviventris. Next base: position 99,613,806 of record NC_092501.1, on the reverse strand, counting down.
AATGCCATAATTTCATTCTACTTTATGGCTGAGTAATACTCCATTTTATGTATGTACCATATTTTCTTTATCCATTCATCTATTGAAGGGTACTTGGGTTGGTTTCATAACTTAGTTATTGTGAATTGAGCTGCTATAATCATTGATGTGGCTGTGTCACTTTAGTATGCTGATTTTAAGTCCTATGGATATATGCCAAGGAGTGGGATAGCTGGGTCAAATGGTGGTTCCATTCAAAGTTTTCTGAGGAATCTTCATACTGCTTTCCAGAGTGGTTGCACCAATTTGCAGTCCCACCAGCAATGTATGAGTGTACTTTTTCCTCCATATTCTCACCAATCCAATATTATTGTTATTTGTATTCTTGATAATTGCCATTCTGACCAAAGTGAGATGAAATCTCAGTGTAGTTTTAATTTGCATTTCTCTGATTGTTGTAGTTGTTGAACAATTTTCCATATATTTCTTGACCATTCATATTTCTTCTTCTGTGAAGTGCTTTTTCAGTTCCTTCGCCCATTTATTGATTATTTGTTTTGTTTTTCTGCTGTTAAGTTTTTTGAATTATTTATATATCCTGGAGATTAATGCTTCATCTGAGATACAAGTGGCAAAGATTTCCTACCATTCTGTAGGCTCTCTTCATGTTCTTGATTGTTTCCTTTGCTGTGAAGAAGTTTTTTAGTTTGACACAATCTCATCTATTGATTTTTTTTGACATTTGTACTTTTATTTATTTTCCCAATCTGAATTGAACCTTTTAAATTACATTAACCAAGAGTATTTGGATCCATTTTTTAAAATTTTAATTTATGAGCTCATATGTCAATTTTTTTTGTACCAAATATATGTAGACATGGCAATACATGCAGACAGACAGTACACCGGTGCACCCACACAAAGCAAACAGATAAACAAAAGCCTTGTAGCTTATTTTTTAAAACCTATTAGATTGACAGGACAAGGCATGATTTTGTCTCCATTATCAATGTTAAGGGTCTTAACTTCAAAAACTTCTTTGTCAAGTAGTGCATGAAATCTGAATATGGTACCTTCAATTTACTAGCAGTGGCAACTGATCAAAAATAGGAGGCTTGTCCCAGTTTAGAGGCTCTAAGGGACAGACACACCTAGAACAGCTGATCTCAGTATAACCTAATTGTGGTTATCTGAAGGGAAAAAGACAGAATTCTTGATTTTACTTTTTGCGCTTTTGGAGTTGTGTTGAGGAAATCAGTTCCTAAGCTGACATGATGGAGATTTGGGTCTACATTTTCTTTCAGTAGGTGCAGGGTCTCTGGTTTAATGCCTAGGTCTTTGATAACTTAGAATTGAGTTTTGTGCAAGGTGAGAGATAGGGTCTAATTTCATTTTGCTACATATGGATTTCCAGTTTTACTAGTACCATTTGTTGAAGAGGCTATCTTTTCTACAATGTATGTTTTTGGTATCTTTGTATAGTATGAGATAACTGTATTTATGTGGGTTTGTCTCTGTGTCTTCCATTCTGTACCTTTGGTCTTCATGTCTGTTTTGGTGCCAATACCATGCTGTTTTTGTTACTATACCTCTGTAGTATAACTTAAAGTCTGTTATTGTGATGCTGAGGCTGGTTTTGAACTCACTATCTTCCTGCCTCAGCTTCCTGAGCCCCTGGGATTATAGGCATGTGCCACTGCCCATGGGATCTACTTTTTCAATCAACATTTGCTATTGTTGATTTTTGGATATTAGTTATTCTAGTGGATGAGTAGTGGTAGCTTACTGTGGTGTAAATTGCATTTTCTTATAACTTTGTGATGTTGATCATCTCTTTATGTGCCTTTAGGCTTTTATGGCTCTGTACATGTGTCAAGTATTTGTTATAATAATTTGCATATATATATATATATATATATATATATATTTAAACCAATCTTTGTCTTCTTTGACAATATGCCAATATGCTTAGGCAAGCAAAAGTTTTGATGAAGTGGACTTTATAATTTTTTTCTTTTATTGAACATCATTTTTTTGTATTTTATCTAAGAAAATTTACCTATATGAAGGCAATAAATTCTCTCTTATGTTTCTTGTAGGTATATTGATATGACCATATTGAATTTTATTTTTATTAAGTAAGGACTTATATCTTGAATATTTAAAGAACACAATAATAAAGAGGCAACTTAGTAAAAATGGGCAATAAAAAACTATAAACTATAACTATAAACTATAGTCACTATTCTGTATATTATATACTTACTGATTTATGATGAATTTAAAAACTGCTAATTTATTTTTTTTTTCAATTCTTTCTTTATAACTACCTTAAACACACACACACACACACACACACACACACATATATGTTTAGAGGTGTTTCTTACTGCAATGTAGACTGTAATTATTATGGTCTCTTTTGTATCCTCTAGAAGTTTTGTCTTAATGTTTATTTTTCTTATGTTAAATTAATTAGTATATTAATATAATCACTCAAATTCTCTGTTTACTGTTTGATTATTTTTACTTTTAAGCTATTTGTATCTCTGAATTTAGCTGGTGTTTCTTGTAGATAGCATATGTTGGATATTGCTTTCAAATTCTATTCCCAATGTATTTTGATATTTGTTTTCTATTTACCTCATTTCTATTTATCTTATTTTTAATTTTACTATTTCATTACCTTCTTCTGTGTTAAAGAAGGTAACATACCATTTTAGTACTCTATTGTCTTTTTACCTGTATTTTCTAACATCTTTTTTAGCCATTGCTGTAGGGCTTATAATATGCATCTTTAATGAACAACTCTAAATTACAACTGACTTTGTTCTTGTAAAATATAGAAATTTTTCTTTGTTTATGAAAATCTCTACAAACATCTAGCAAGCCTCAATGCAGTTTGAAAAATGATGATTTGGAAAAAAGAAACATTTTTTTCATCAAGGAAAGAGTGTCAAAGAGTTCTGTAGAGTCCTTTACAGTTATGAACATGTTTTTCAGTAATTATATACATAGGCCCAGGGAAACAGAGACAATGCTGACCCACACACATATATTTGATTTATTCTTGTGACAATTTCGTCAACTCATTTCAGCAAATGTTGGTGCAATGAAGTCTTCGAGTCTTCCATAGGCTAAAATAAAATATAATATGTGTCCTTATAAACTTTTTGTATAAATGTAATTTATAAAGAAAAATGTAGTAGGTATAAAAAGGGAGTACAAAGAAACTGTATTGGGGGGCTCAAAAGAAGTGGGAGGGCTTTTAAGCTACCAGCGAAAGTTTCATTGTGATGATTGATGGCTTTTGGATGGATGGGCCATGGTGGATGCTCAATGGCTTGCTAGTGACAGACATTTTGTGGGTGAAAATGGAAGAGATTGACATACCAGGCAGAGACAACCTCATGAGAAAAGCCAGGAGGAAAGCCAAAAAAGCTGATAAACATATGTGGACACTTGGTTTAATCAACATTTGTTTAGTGAATGAATTTTTTGTCTTATTTATTCATTTATTTATTTTTGGAGTGCTGATGATTGAACTCAAGGTCTCGCACATGCTAGGCAAGCACTCTACCATTGAACTACAATCCCCAGCTTATGTCCTATTTAGAAAGTGAGTATTAATAAAGCAACTTTTAAAGGGATTCGTGGTTAATAATCCATGCTGGGTAAAATGTGTTGAAATATAATTGTGAGAAATCTCATTGCAGTGCTTACTCATACAGCTCCTTGCCTGTGTCTAAAAGGCCTTCCTGATTCGCTCTCCTTACTTGCCTGAAAGCTGCTTTTTACCCTTCAAGGAAGAGTTCCATTTATCTTCTGGGATGCCTTCCTTGACAGTCCAGCCCAATCAAAATTAGATGCCCCATCTCCATGCCTGCTTTAATCATAGTATTTACATTAAAAATATTGAATGATCTGTTAGTCTCTACCGCTAAACAGAGAGAAACCCAAGGGCAAAAATTTTGTCTTTCTGTAACTACTTCATGGATTTTGCAGGTGCTTAAAACAACATAGTCAAAGGCAAGAAACATCAATGTTGCATTGATAAGTTTCTCTCTTGTCTTTTTTGTTATTCTTTCCTGCAGTTTCAGCGGCGGCACACATTGCAATTTTTTATCTACTGGGGACTGGAGTGTCCATACATTTCCCTCAACCCTGTTCTTATCCCTTTAGCCCATGATGATCTTGTCCTATGTTACCACATATCTCAATACAAACATTATTCTAGCCCCATTCTAAGGCCTTCTTATCAGAAGCACTTCTCTGAAACCCCTAACAGAGGGTATGCTTCCTATTCTGAATTTCCATGATGATTTTTTTCTAAACAACTTTCATGGTGTTGTATTTTCTAGATCTTACCTAGAGACAGATTCTGTATTCCATTCAATATATTCCAAAGTACCCTTGCCATGGACACATCCTCAAGATGCATCCAAGGGCTTGCTATTGAGCACTGACTATTTGCCAGGTACCATGCTGACCACAAGCTATTCAATAAATAATTACCAAACAAAGCATTCACTTGTCACTTGCTGTGGGGGAGAACTGCAGAGTGACAGGGTAGGGATGGAAATGTAATTTGGAGGCAGAAAAAATAAAAAGGAACGAATCAGAAATATACCCTCTGGCAAATTACAGAATTTCACAAAACCATTTGAAACCTTGCTTTGTTTATGAAAATCTCCACAAACATCTAGCAAGCCTCAAAGCAATTTGAAAAAATGATACCCCAAAAGAAATAAACATTTCCTTAGCATGGAAGGTGAATTAAAGAGTTGTGCAGTTTCCTTTACAAGGGTGAGTGTGTCTTTTCAGTAATTACACACAGTAACGAACATTATATTAGGGCAACTTACCTTTAAATGTATTTGGTTCTGCATATCAAGTATAGACTAGGAAACTTTGAATGAAAAGCTAAGTATGTGCTATAACAATAAGAGAATACTAAAATCTATGTGAGGTTCTTTCCCTCTGTCTAAACAAATAATCAACTTTTATGATTTCAGTGACATTCATTTCTTATTCTTTCCTTTTGAAATATTCTCTTGGTTTAGAATTTTCCCTCCCCTCTCCCATGATTACTTTGGAGACTCAAGCTAACTCTTATTTTCCTAAACTCTTTCCATTCTTCCTCCTGGCAAAGCAGAATGCATTTGACAACCTTAATGTGGCACATCTGAGTGTGTTCTGATTTCAAAGCAAAGGGATTTTCACTACGATGTTTGAAATTAAATATAAGTATTTCCTTTAAAAAGGTTTAAATATTAATGGAACATTAGGAGAAATAAGGCTTTAGAATTTGCTCCTGTGTTTCTACTTAGTGCCTATGGCTCAGTATGCAGCTCAGCTACCCTGCCATGGGCTAGCTGGGGCATCAGAGGCCAATCTACCCCCAGGCTGAATTAGCAAGGATCTTGATAGTAGTTGCTTGGGGTTCAATTCACTTTAGCATACCAATAATGATGCTCTTGTCAATTGTTGGAGGGAAAACTTGGCTGGTAGAAGTCTTCACCTACTGATTTCATTTCTCCCTCTTTCCCAGGAGATAATTTCAAGGCACTCACTCACTATGCAATACCTCCCTAGTGAACGTGAGTAGACATTACTGTTTTCCTGTTAACTTGGCTCATATCTTATGCCCTTAGCCTATGCATGCTTCCTCTGCTTTTTCCAATGAGGACTCTTCTATTTTCCCTCTCAAAAATGGAAGACTTTTCCTATAACAAGTGTCTCCGCTTAATTTTTGATTGCCCATGTTTGCTCTACTCCTAAACTCATTTTTAAAAGCAGAGAAACACAGGTAAAATGTTCTCTAAGCTCTTCAATGTTGACAAAATAGAGGTGCCAGCACCTTGTCAATAGTTTTCTCTTATATACATTTGACAACCTGTATTTCCAGCTAAGTGAACTCCAGAGTAAAACTACTGCTCCTGCTCTGCACGACACCAGACACACAGAGAAAATTTCAGAAAGCGCTTGGCTTATACTGTGAATGTGCCTTTTATGAAATGTAAGCTCCCAAACAGGGAACTGGTTTAAAGTACGTGTTCAATGAATGTTTGTTGAATGAATGAATAAATAATGATGGAATGAGAACTAGCCCTGCTGAACACACATGATGGCCATTCATATTTAATAACCAAACCTAGGAATGAAAATATTATTATAGTCTGGCAGGCTACATTATGATTATGCTGATATAGCCTTAGCAACAATGGTTTGAAGAATGAACTTGTTCTAATCATATGGTAAAGAATATAATTCTCAGTAAAAAGCTAGTCTGTGATTTGGGTCTTAAACTATTTTGTGTATTTTACTATAGTAAGCATCATTTATTTCTTTCGCAATAAGACAAGAGATATAAAGTCACAGACAGAATATGTAAAGAAACACTGACTTCTGAGGTAGGCCTCTGAGGAGAATCTTATGGAAGGGATGGGTGCTTTGCACATTCAAATAATTCCAGAGATGACTTGCTAGCCCCATTATAGCTTCACCCATTCGCCAGGGTTGGATGAAGTTTGTCCTTCAACATTCTGGTCTAAATTTAGAGAAAGGAGGTTACTCTTGGTTTATTATAGTTTGAGATACAGTTGGACATTTTTCTAATGATTACCAAAAAATTAGGAATAAAAAGGAAAACAATCATAGAGAATATCCCAAATCTTCTAGATAATCCAGGTTGCATCTTGCTCTTTATATCAGAGGTTGGCAAACGTTTTCTATTAAGGTCTAGGTAGTCAGTGTTTCAGATTTGTGGACCATAACATCTCTATTGCTCAATTCTGCAGTGGGAAAGCAGCCACTCATAATTTGTGAATAAATGGACTTCATTCCAACAAAGCTCTAGAAAAACAGGTAGGACCAAATTTGGTCTGCAGGCCAGTTTTAGTTTTTTTTTTCCCTCAATGTCTGCTCTAGATTCAAACCTGGTTCATTCCCATGGGCAAGATATACTCTTTATACATTCCCTGTCTCACTCTCTCTATCACCGAAACATTCCCCTTTGAACATCTGTGTCTTTCAACCTCCATGTGAATGAGAGTTAAGGCTGAAGACTTCTTGATCCATTTTGGTCTAAATTTATTTCCTGGTTCAGTGACGTCAAACACTGCCTGTTTCTTTGGGATCTATTCCCCTCTACTGCCTAAAGTGGACCCTATCATGGAAAGTCTAAAGTATCCTAATGTTGTTAGGTGATGCAAGGATTGCAACATTGTTGTAAGAAGAAACTCATTTTGTTAGTAACCAGAGACTCATTTCCTCATGAAATTTTTAGAAGCATAATGTAATTATTCTTGTTACTACTGGATCTGTTGTTTATTCAAGGCAGAGCAGACACATATGGGCTGATATTTGTTTTGTGTTTCTCAGTGAATGTTGCATAATGCAGAAATAGTTTATGATTCAGGGCAGAAGCAGGTGCTGGTACGAAGCACGAAAAGGAACCAGGTTAAAGATGGGGGAAATGTTCTCTATAATACCTCCATATTATATTCCACCTACATTCCCATGTCAACTATTACTGGGAATTTTGTATGCAAAATTAGCCCTGAAAAAAAACCACTGCTATAGCAGAATAACCTGGGAAGGCCAATTTGTTATCACTGTGAGTCAGGGACCTGGATAAATTTGAATAAGACCTTCTAACTCTTCCCTGTGCTTCCTGAGGTTGAAAGTGACTTGACTTTGGTAATACTCAGACCACTTTCAGGACAGTTCCCACCACCAGTATGGGATTCTGATTTTATACCATATATGTTGCTTATTGGAAATTCTATGCCCTGAAAATGTGACTTTGGTTCTGAACTCTCAACACATATCTTGGAGCTGCACATCAGACATTATCTTTTAGGTCTGTGAGTCTGATGTCCCCTGTATCTCATTGACATATCTCCATCATTGTGATTTCTTTTTCTTTGGGGGGTACTTCCTCACTCTCTGGCACTATCAGATGCTTGAGTTTTATCTTTTGTATTTACTGCCCCACTCCTAGAAGCAGCCTTTTCCCAAAAAGCCCTGGTTCCTTTCATTGGAAAAATGTGGTTGCATTTCATAAAATCCAGGTGCAACAATGACAAATAACATTTTTCATGTAGGATAACAAGAAAGTGGACCCTCTTGTAAGGCCTTCATGTTGAGCACTTCTTCCAGCACCTTTGTTCAGGGATGGGGATGGTGGTGGGAAGAAGCTGTGAATCCACAAGTTCTTTTTGTTTTTGGTGCTGGGGATTGAAACCAGGCCCTCAAGTATGATGAGTACATGCCCAGACATGGCGCTACATCTTCAGCCCTTGTATTTCACCAATTTTAAGGAGTCTCCTAAGAGGTTCCATCAGTGTTGAGGAAGGATCTTGTAACTGAAACATTTCTCTATCCATTTATGAACAAAAAGAAAGAAATGAAAGTTAACCCTGGAGTCTCTACACTCTGCTTCTACCATTGACCTCAAAGCTTAGCAAGTTCATGGTGTGACAGTGGATGGGAAGAGCTGTTTCTGGAGATAACTGGTTTACAGGGCTTGAACTGAATTGCTCAATGAGCCTGACAGGGTTTTACCTACCTAATATTTATCATACCCTTGAGAATGGAGAGTAGGGCATATAGTTGGGTTCAGCCTCTTGATTAGATAGTTAATAAGGAGGTTAGGGTGGGTCCACAGGAATGAGAGGGATAATGGGTGAAATAATATTAAGGAAAAAGACTTGGTGACATTTCATGTAGGGAAAGGAAGAAAATAAAAATGAAAGAATTGTTTGGTTAAAAGTGGTTGGTGATACTATAGAAAAACTAGGGACATTGAATATAAATGCCACTGTCTACAGAAGGTTAAAAATGTGCATCTGGAAGTTAGAAGAGAAAAGATCTGGGTGAATGGATTCAGGAGCCTTTTCACAGGTGTCATAATGAATTATTTTCTTCCATGGGTATGACATGTGCCTTGAAAATTGAAATATGTGTGCTGTAAATGCTAATATATGGCTGCAGTTTACTTCAAAAGGGATACATGGGTTGAATATGAAGATATTTCAAAGAACCAAACTCTATTTATTCACTCATGTTATTTTAGGATATATGAATGTTAAAATCAAGATCTGAATAGCAACAACACAAAAAGATTGGTTCAATGAACTGCTACACTACAGAGTTAAGAGCATGTGCCCTATGCTAATGTGAGAATTGCTGTGATTATAGGAGCCGTCAGTAAATTGCATGTTTAAAAAAAGTATAAATTACTTTTGCTTGAGAAACGTGAAAGTTATTTCAGGGTTATATTTGTATTTCATTTATATATTACTTTTCTTCAGAGATGTAACTATTACTTTGGATTTATATTTTCATTTCATTTAACACAGTCGTTGTTAACACTTTATAACTGCAAGCATCAATGTTTCTGGTAAGAAAAGTGGATTAAGGGCTGTAGAAACATCTATGCTGGTTGCTCATGTTCCTTAAACTCACTGTGAACTGGGGAGGGCCTTGTAAAATCTTTTCTGAATCATGTGTTTTAAATTTCTGAGGGCAGTTTTGATATAAATTTACAGAGGGGAAAAACTGAAAAATTAAGTGAGAAATTTTACTTTTCTGAAAGGATATTAAAAATTAAGAGAAAGAAGTTTCAAGGTGGCTTTTATTTTTCTGTAAGATATCCTTGAACAGGGAAGAGGTTTTTAGATAATGAAGCCTATGCATTTACAATGTAGGGAAGCTAATTGGTTTTTAACTCTCTGTGCCATAAGCATCTTTATGTCATGTCTTTTCAGAATATTGGTGATGGCACAGAGATACGACAAATATTTGGCAGCTGTTTTCTTCTCTTGGCCATATGGCAGACACAGTTGAGTGACACTAACTCTGATGTCCCCTATCGTTGACTTAGACTTCTATACATAATGATCCAAGTGATTGGAGTTGAAATGCATAATATAACCTATTAGCTATTTTTATGCAAGAAGAAAGAGAAACTCATAGCAATCCCAGTCACCTTCACTTTGTAGATTTAGAAACCTCAGGTTAGTTCCATCAAACCCAGGAATCTCCAAAAACAGGTGGGTTCCCAGTGTAAACCTTTGCTGATTGCACTTTGATTCAATTGCTGTAATTTGTCTTCATAATATTAAGTACTCCTCTCTAAGTATCAGCACATTAGAATTAAAAGTTCATTGGGGTTTTGCCAAAGTCTTGTTAATCAGCTTTGTATCATCTCCATGTTTGGCAGATTCATTTCTGTCATGCTGCCTTCTGGTAGAGCAAGTTGGCCTCCAAAAGGCCACATTTTAAACCTAGGACAGAATCAGCCACAATCTCTTAGTACATTACTTACTGTTTGCATATCTATGAAATATTTATAGCATCTGAAAAGTATGGAGGAAAAAGTGGCAACTTGGTGGTTCTCTACCCCAAACCTACTATGTGGACTGGTTCTGACAGGACAGGCCTGAGGCACAGTGCCAAAGGAATCTAGAAGATTCTGTCTCTGGACAGGTGAATCAGTATAAATCTGTTTTTTTGTTTGTTTGTTTTTGTTTTTGTTTTTTCCTTGTTCTTACCATGAGCCACATTTCACTTATCGTACTTTCCTTATCTGTAAAACAAAAAATCATTTGAGATGTATAATTCTACTTCTGAGTTCTTTCTGGCTTCTTTTTCCTGCTGTCTAAAGAGACCCTACTCTCTGAACTGCATGGAGCTCCCACAGGCTTTAAGCCAAGGATTACATGAAAACCTTCCATGACCTTCTTTCATGTTCAGTACAACATGGTTGACCACTGTTTATTTTTTCCCCCAGCTTTAATCAGTGTAGAAAGAGATGAATATATACAGACAGAGAAAAGACAAACATTAAAAAAGCAAAATTTCCCCCAAATGAAAAACAGATATGAATGAAAAATTTATAGCAATAAATATACATCTGGGTATGGGTTGGAACTCACAGGCAATTAAGGTAATACCAATTCACAATCAGGGCCATTTTTCAACCACTGAAGCCACATATATTTTAAAAAAATGTTAAGACAGGCATGACAGCATAAATTATTAGAATCTTTATGGAAAATAGTTTAGCCAAAATATACCAAGAGCCCCTTGGACCTTATTTTCACATTTTTAAGATCCATTCAGTCTATTCAGTAGGATAAATATTTCTGTAAAAATTTGGAAAACTGGAAGCAACATATATATGAAACAATAGAAAGCTCAAAAAAATTATGGTGCATGAGTGTGATCTGTATGGATGCTCACTTAAAGTGATATATTAAAAATAATGTTAACTGAACATAGTGAGTAGGTGATAGAGCCTACCAGAAGAATTCTATGGTTTTAATTATGTAAATCTGTGTATTTATATATGTATTATATTCATCTGTATACTTATTTATAAATAAACTGCAGACAATACATCAACATCAATCACTATTAAGTGATATTCTCTGGGGGTGGATATAAGAATGTTTTCAATTTTTCCTCTCTAACTTTATTCTGTGTTTGTTAATATAGAATTGAGAATGTATTTCTTCGGTAAACATAAAAATACACTAAAAGGAAATATTTAAGATTTTTAAGTTCAATTTTCATTTCTAAATTGATAATACATCAAATTATGATCTGCCTAACCATTTCACTAAATATATTCTGCTATTTTTCTAATTTCAAATTACACTAGCACAAAGTGCAGTTTGTTACTACCAATTATAATGAGTCAAGAAAAATTAGTATGGGAAAACAAAGAAATTTAAAATGTAAATTAAAAATTGATATTTCTACCCAGAAAACAAATGGAAATATCACAAGAGGATACTCTTTTAAACGTCTGGCTATGATTTTTCTCTTCTTGAGTGAGTTGCTCTGTCAGCAGCATCAACTATGTCATTTGGAAGTTCTCTATTAGTTAAGATGGCAATATGGTGTCTGACTCACTCTTCACCAGGTTTAGTATCTTTCACATCATTCTTTTGGAGGAGCACAAGTATTACTTTAAGGCTATCAATTTTTTCTTATTTTTAAAATATGAATGGTTAAGCTAGGTGCAGTGGTGGTTGACTGTAATCCCAGCAGCTCAGAAGGCTGAGGCAGGAGGATCTCAAGTTCAAAGCCAAACTCAGAAACTTAATGAGGTGCTAAGCAACTCAGTGAGATCCTGCCTCTCAATGAAATACAGGGTCTGAGGATGTGGTTCCTTGATTAACTGCCCCTGAGTTCAATCCCTGGTACAAAAAAAAGTTTAGTATGGATACTTTCCAAAATTGGAAAATTTCACTAGCTAAATTCTTTGTGATGTAGATTTGTATGAGTGTGTGTGTGTGTGTGTGTGTGTGAGCGCAATTTTCTTTTTAAGCTGAGGATGGAACCCATGGCCTTGCGCATGCTGGATAGATAAGCACTCTACCACTGAGCTGTACCTTCAGCTCCATAAGTGTTGTTTTTAGCAACATGTGTCTATTATAAGAAATTGGTTGTCCTTAACCCATACTGCTTTCAATCATAGAGTTAGTAATTTTGGTTTTATTTTGACTCATTTTAACTCTGAACTAAATAAAACAAAGAACATTGTAGATATAAACTATAGTAATGTAATACTGAAATTATTAAAAATACATGAACCAGATGGCAACCCTCCAGGGTTCATTATGTGACACAGTTATCAGATTAGAAATTTTCTTTCATAAGTAGACGAATAACATTCATCATCTAGACTTCCAGGGAAAAAACTGCATTTCATGTGAAATTGCCTAGAGGCCAATTACTAAGGGGTCTGACCCAAACTATAGGAAATAAAAAATGAATTAGCCAATCTGTAACAAACAGAAGTGCTCATTAAATTAATATTAGCACAAAAATACAGAATACCATCCATGAAATATATATATTGGCTTCTATCATTTCAACCCATTGGAAGGCTTTGAACAGCAGTGCATTTTGAGCAATTGCTACATTTTAGATATGAATATTTTAGCCTGATAAGAGACTTACTGAGGAACTCAGGAGTTCCCATAAATATGCTAGGTAGCTAGAGGATATTTCAAGAGATTTGGCACCCTTTAAACAGGTGGTTTTATCTTCTGTGCTTGCTAGGGGCTAAACCAAGGCTACGTGCTGAGCTTCTTACAAAATTCACACAAGGAGTGACAGGGGGCCTGAAAACTGGCTTCCTGATTCAATTCTTCTTCTGACCAACAAATCATCTGGACTAGGGCTGTGGGTATAGCTCAATAGCTCAATGGTAGAGAGCTTGCCTAGTATATGGGAGGTCCAGGGTTGGATCCCCAGCACAGGAAGTGGGTGTGGGCTATGTGTAGGAAAAAGAAAAGAAAATTATCTGGACTAAAACTTAAGTTCCTCTTTGTCAGTGAGCAGCATTCATGTAAGTCAGAGAGACCAGGATTCAGTCTGGGGACTATTTGTTCTACACAGTGTTTGTCAATTTGCTTCCTTTTGTGGGTCTGTAGCTATTTACTAGTTTTCTTTTTGCTTCAATAAAAAGGAGGGCAATTGAAGCTACTCAGACACAATAGGACTGTGTATTCTTTCTTCCACTCCTGCTCAAACACCTTTTAAAAATCAATATGTACTCTATTGGCAATGCAAAGATGATCCATGTTTAATAGAAAGCAAAACATGGTCAAATTTTTCTGGTTTTTACAAGTGGCTATGAAATTTATCTTTTCCTTCTTCAACAAATGGTGCTGGAAAAACTGAAAATCCATATGCAAAAAAAAAAAAAAAAAAAAAAAAAAGAAAAGAAAAGAAAAAATAAATTAGACCTCTATCTCTCACCATGCACAAAACTCAACTCAAAGTGGATCAAGGACCTAGGAATAGAGACCCTGCATCTAATAGAAGAAAAAGTAGGCCCAAATCTCCATCATGTGGGATTAGGCCCCAACCTTCTTAACAAGACTCCTATAGTGTAAGAAGTAAAACCAAGAATCAATAAGTGGGATGAATTCAAACTAAAAAGTTTCTTTTCAGCAAAAGAAACAATCTGTGAGGTGACTGGAGAGCCTAGATCTTGGGAGCAAATCTTTACCCCTCACACATCAGATATAGCACTAATCTCTAAGGTATATAAAGAATTAACAAACAAACAAACAAACAAACAAACCCAAGCAATAAGTCAATAAATGGACCAAGGACCTGAACAGACATTTTTCAGAAGAGGATATACAACCAATCAACAAATATATGAAAAAATGTTCATCATAGCTAGCAATTAGAGAAATGAAAATCAAAACTACTCTTAAGATATCATCTCACTCCCGTCAGAATGGCAGCTATTATGAAAACAAACAATAAGTGTTGGCAAGGATGTGGGGAAAAGGTATACTCATACACTGCTGGTGGGACTGAAAATTGGTACAGCCAATATGGAAAGCAGTATGGAAATTTCTTGGAAAATTGGGAATGGAACCACCATTTCACCCAGCTATCCCTCTCCTCGGTCTATACCCAGAGGACTTAAAAAGAGCATACTATAGGGACACAGCCACATCAATGTTTATAGCAGTACAATTCACAATAGCTAAACTGTGGAACCAACCTAGATGCCCTTCAGTGGATGAATAGATAAAAAAAATATGTGGCATATATACACAATGGAATATTACTCAGCAATAAAAGAGAATAAAATCATTGCATTTGCAGGTAACTGGATAGAGTTAGAGAAGATAATGCTAGGTGAATTAGCCAATCCTAAAAAGCCAAATGCCAAATGTTTTCTCTGATATAAGGAAGCTGGTTCATAGTGGAGTAGGGAGGGGAAGCATGGGAGGAATAGACAAACTCTAGATAGGGCAGAGGGGTGGGAAGTGAAGGGAGGGGTATGGGGGTAGAAATAATGGTGGAATGTGATGGACATTATTATTCAAAGTACATGTATGAAGACATGAATTGGTGTGAATATACTTTGTAAAAATCCAGAGATATGAAAAATTATGCTCTATATGTATAATAAGAATTGTAATGCATTCCACTGACATATATAAATTAAAAAATTAATTAAAAAAAGAATTTGTCTTTTCTACTAGTTATTGAGATGTTTCTTTAATATTTTAAGAAATGGAAATGTTTATTTTTTAAAAATTTGAAAAATGAAAAAAGTTTATAAGACATAATTACTAGCCTTTGATAAATTTTGATTTATCCTTTAAGTATTAATAGATTCTTATTTGACTAGTTAGATCGGTTATTAAAAATATGTACTGATCATGGATAAGGTACTGTATACTATGATGATTGAAAGTGTGGTGTGTTTGTGTGTTCTGTCCTCAAGTGACTTATAATTGGGTCATGCAGAGATATAGTGCAAGAAATTCTTTTTGAGATATATACACACACACACACACCACACACACACATACATGTATACATGCATATATATGTATGTATAGAAATATTATAGAACTATATATTTTAATAATGTGGGGGAACTCATTATATAAGTATGATATATAATGTCATCCTGATTTCTTTATCATAGTTATATAACGAGTGTTTCTACCATATTATTAAAAATTTTGTGACAGTATTATTTAATGGTTGCATAATATTTCATGATGTGTATGTTTTTATTTAGATATTTCCCCAATAATAAATATATAGCTTCTTTATGTTTATTTTTAGAAAATATTAAATCATAAAATCTTTGTATTTAGGTTATTCTTTTGTTCCTCTGTAGTTTAGAATAAACTCCTATAGGGGAAATTTATGGGTTGAGAGCTCTGAAAAAAATTCTCAGGATTTAATGCAACTGTTGAATTTCTTTCCATAAAGTCCATGGAAATGTACAATATTGTAACAGTATATCAATGACAATCACACTGATCCTGTGCCAATGTTCTATATGCTATTAAAAATTATTGCTAGCATTTATTTTACATTGGTGTCTTTGGCTTAATTTTTTTTAGAATCTATTTTTTTCATAAGAGTTTAAAATATAATAGTACATTGTCATAGTACCATTTCCCCATCAGTCTGATGAAAAATATTTTTATATTAGCTTTTTATGAGTGGTAGTAATTTTTTAAATTATTTTTTTAGTTGTAGTTGTACACAATACCTTTATTCTATTTATTTATATGTGGTGCTGAGGATCAAACCCAGGGCTTTCACATGCTAGGTGAACTCTCTGCCACTGAGCCACAATCACAGCCCTGTAATTTAACTTTCAGTAGTTAAATCTATTGATTTAAAAAATTTGTTTTGCTCAGATGATTTTGTGACTTAAAAGCTCAAAACTTTAAAATAATTTTTGAGCAGTTACTCAAAATTAGTATACTCTTGTATACTAAGCATTTTTCAGGATTTTTTTTAGAGAGAGAGAGAATTTTTTTTAATATTTATTTTTCAGTTTTCGGTGGACACAACATCTTTATTTTATTTTTTATGTGGTGCTGAGGATGGAACCCAGCGCCCCGCACATGCCAGGCGAGTGTGTTACCACTTGAGCCACATTCAGGATTTTTTTTAATGAAACTTGATATCAGGTAGAAGGAAACAAAAATTTAGTATACCTTAAGCTAAACCAGTTTACTACGTATAGATTGCTTTGTTTTTCCCCATATTTATTCTTTTGCCACTCATTGTATTCACAGACAAATCTAATTTTTAGGTAACTTGTTTTTAATTAGGAAACTTCAGTATATTTTCTTTTATCAGAAGAAAACAAAATGTTTCTTAACATAAGTTGTTTCTAATAAGTTTCTCTTTTCTCCCACATAAAGAAACTCAATCATGTACCCTCACCCCTCCCATTTTGCCTTTGTGACATATTTTATCACTGTTGTTTGTAATGGCTTTGACTGAATATGCTACCAGTTATTTCCACCAGCCATTTGTGAAATTGTTCTTGAGATGACTTTATGGTTTGGAAAGAATTCTGTATTTCAACTTATTTTGTGATTAGGATATTAGAAATGGTGCTTCCAATAAAACATTTCCTTAAAAAAATCCCCCAACAATTAATCAGGAATCATCTTAAAATGCCATCACACATAATATGGTGTGATTCGCTATTTTTTTCCTCAAAAAGCTATTCAAGATCATTTTTATGCACTTCTTTTTCTTTTCAGGACCCCAAATTTAATTTGGGTGGGAGAAGTGGCTTATCAATTTTTTTTAATAGAATAGAGAAGCAGAAAGGGTGAAATTAAATCATTGATTAGGAACAACTTAAAGTAAAGAGAGGGATTTTCTAGAAACAAGTGAAGTTTAGAGGGCAAAATCCATAGGGAATAAACCTGAGGGTAAGCAGTCTAGTATTCTGTCATAGTGACATAGTTTTCTTCTGTACCACATTTTATTAAGGACACAGAACAAAATTATATCCCTATGACATTTAATATGTGTCTTAGGCTACAGTAGAATACCATAGTTTGATGGTTTAAACAACAAACTATTTTCTCACAGTTGTGGGAGCTGAAGTCTAAGACCATGGTGCCAATATGGTTGGTTCTGGGAGGATGCTCTTCTTGGGTGGCAAACTGCTGATACCTTGTTGTAATCTTACTTGCAGAAAAGAGGGTGAGAGAGCTTTCTGTATTCTCTTTCATAAGGGCAATAATTCCATTCAATGGTGCTCTACCCTCATGATGTAATCACCTCTCAAAGGCCCCATCTCTTAAAACCAACACCTTTGGGGTTAGGACTTCAAGGGGCCATAATATCAGTCCATAATAGTGAGTATCCTTCTAGAACTTTTTCCTGGCCTATAGATATAGATATGTTGTAAATGTAGACTATTGTCTTAACTATAAAGCTATAAAGTCACAGAATTTTTAAAAGAACATGGGGTCATACTGTTTATTTTGCATTGTTTTTTATTTAAAATATGTCTTGATGATATTTGCTCATATATATTTTTTTCTATATGCTTTTTAGATGGTAGTTTTTATTTGTAAGGATTACTATTGTTATTTAAGCCTTCCCTTCTGGAGTAGAAATCTCTGTACATATAGTCCCTGTGAGAATTTGGGAAGTGGAGAAGCATAAATTAAAATGGAAACACAAATGGAATTGGTACTACAGAGAATTTATGAGGTTTTGAGGCCAGTCTCTATGGAGATGTATTCTTTGTTTCATTCTTTAGCAATTGTTATTCCTTTCTCTTCATATTCTCTGAAATCTTAACTGACCTTCTGCCCTAGTTTCTTCCAGATATCTTCCATAAAATATTTCACCAATCATCCAGACTGCAGTGATTTTTTTTTTTTATGATGTTCCTTCTTTGTTAGAGGACTCCCACACACTTCAAATCATCTGCTACTCTTTAACCTCCAACACTCCTATCATTTCCCAGTAGGCAACTGGAGCCAGGATAAACCTTGCTTTTAAACATTCAGTCTAATGTGTTTCCTTTTCTTCTTTGAAGGAGGCCCAGCATTGCCACATGCATACTTTTGATATGCAGTAGTGTCAATATTATTTGCCAGAATACAAAGTAAATGGCAGAAAAAAGAGGCCGCAGCTGAGCAAACAACACTTGTTGCAGAATGTGCTTGACACTAGATGAGACAGACAGCAGTCTTGGCTGAGGTGTTTACAATTTTGGCTGGAATTCTTGTCAGTTCTCCCTGACTGAGAACTCAAGGCCTGGGGAAAATACAAAGGCACATATGTGGACACGGACATTGTTTCTGGTAAAGGACTGTGATACACCCATATACGTGTATTCAGAGTCAAATATTTCAGAGGCAGATAAAATTATAGCAAACTAGTGTTGTGTGGGCATGGTCAGTGGATAAGATGTGCATATGCATTTTCAAGTGCACACATGGATGTTTGTAGTGAAGTTTTCTAAGAGTGCAAATGCTGGGTAAGAGATATAGAGGGATTTACCAGATTGGAATGTAGGTAGAAACCAATCTTTGAAATACTTACTTTACTACTTCTGAATATCACACCAATAATAATACTATGCAATCATTCAGGGGATATTAGAAGTGAAAGAAGTGTACAATTTGAATCTTGCCTTCAGAGATATTGTCATCTACATAGGGAAGATATACATTTTGCATTTAGAAAACCCAGGAGAAATATTATTTTAGGTGTCATTGACTATGGAATTATAATAGAAATGTAGGGGTATGAAAAAACGAAAAGCGCTCTAGGATCAAAGAAGGCTTCTCTTCAGAGACATTAAAATTATAGGGGTGGGATTGGCTTGTTACAGACTAACCCCTCCTTCTAAGAAAATGTCTGTCAAAAAGGATTAGAGAGCTCCCAGGGCTGGAGGTGCCAAGAACCCTGAAGAAATGAAACTGACATTTGTTACCACTTTTCTCATCTAGGCATTAGCTCCTTTGAAAAGTGATCACTGAGATGTTAGGAGCTGAGTAGAATTTCTGTGGTTCTGTCTCAGGGGACTACAGATGAGAAACTCACATCCAAAGACCACCAGAAAGGGAGGGCCAAGGTGTCCACTCACACTTCCACCTGGTGTTCCTGGGGGATCACACCCTTGGGGTAAAGGTGACTGCCTCAGTCTGTTCAGGTAGCTGTTACAAAGTGCCAGATCAAGGGACCCGAGGTTTAGGGTTTAGCAAGGGCCCACGTCACTTGTTCACTGGGCTGTATTCTCATGATGACAGAAGGAGCAGGTTTTCTCTGGGGATTCTTCTACAAGGCCACTAATCCCGTTCATGGGGCACCACCCTCACAACCTAATCACCATTGCCAAAGCCCCAACTACTACCACTTTGGGAGTTAGGATTTTAACATATAAATTTGGGGTGAGGGGGAGAACACAAACATTCAGACCATACCAGTGGCCTTTGACATGGAGCTGTCTTTACAAAGCTTAAAGGCTGGCTTTGAAACAGCTCCATATCAGGTTGTTTATGCTTTGACAATTACCTGCCAGAGAGCTCATCCAGAGACTCAAATGAGCTCTGTGATCTTTTGTATAATATTCTGGCTTTTGGTCAAATTACCACGAATGGGAGGAAATGATATTACAGGATTGAAAACTGGAAAAATAAATGGGAATCAGACACAACTCTGCAGCACACACAAACATTGAAGGTGGTGAACGGGGACTTTAAGATAACTGTGCACTCCAGTTATTGCAGTTATGAGCCTCTAGGGCATGGACATGAGCTTTCTTGGCTACCTCAACTAGTTCCCATCACTGCCTGGTCTTGTTAGGCCACTTGTGTTTACTTCCCTTACTTTAGGTCCTGTTTTTCTATGTGTTTGTTTTTTTCTACTTCAAACTGCTCTTCATGCCATCCTTTGTTACAAGGTGATACCTTGGTAAATCACACATAAAGATATCTTTCTGGAAACTGCAAATTTTGTCCCCTCTCCTGCCTGATTCTTCGTTTCCCAGTATTCTCAGGGGACCCTTCCTTCCCGACCTCCAGCCCCACTCCTCCCCATTGTACGTGTTGGCAGGGACCTAAAGGAAGATGTGTGACTCACCATTTGAACTGGAAAGAGCGTTGATATTTTCTGCTGAATTTGGATATAAAACATAAACCTACACAAAAGTGGAAATTGCCAGTCCTGAACACTTCCATCAAGTTGATGTTTCTTAGTAATAACCTCATGGGGTTTGGACTCGGAACCTCAGGCCCTGAACACAGTTGGAAATCACAGCTGGACACATCCCCTGCTCTTCTGAAGCTCTCTCCAGTAGGGCTTGAGTTGAGGATCTAAGGTGCCTGCTGGTGAAAGGTCGGAATCACCTCAAACAGAGCACCATGTACTTTTATAAAAACTGCAGTTTACTGTGGCTTATTTTAAGATGTGCATGATCTGCAGAGAATTTCTTTTTCAGAGGATTACTGGTAGCCAGGGTGAGACCCAAGGCATCTGTGTAACAGAAACTATGTGGTTGACTGTGCTATTACTGCTTTAGCATGTTTCCTCTCTGTCTGGTGCTGTCAGTGCCCCATGCCCCCTTTCCTGTGTCCTCCCTCTGGCAATGAAGACATCTTGTCTTTTTGGCCAAAGGGATAGAGGCAATGTCCAGAGTTGGACAAAGTGGTGCTTGTTAGAGTCTCCTTTTATAGGTACATCCATCCTCTTCTTTATACACGTCTATATACACTTTATATACTTCTTTATATATGCACAAGCACACATACACACACACACACACACACACACACACACCCCACCACCACCTCTACCACCACTAAAGCAGGGAGAGGTAACAGTGAGTTTCTCTCTTTTTCTTTGTTGTGGGGGTCAAAACTGAACTGCCTTTGTCATAATGGCCTCTTGTTCATTTTAGAAGTAATCACAATCCACAGTTGAACAAATGACAAAACACAAATGTGAGGAGATGGGTATGTTATATTTACATGGTTGTGGCAATCATTCACTATGTTTATGTATATCAAAGCATCATGTACACAGAATTTTTGTAAAAGAAAAGAGTCTAAAAATGCATACACACAAGGGGTGAGAGAGACAGACAGATAGTTTGGTCCTTTAACCCCTGAGTGTAGATCTGACTCTTTATTCAGGTTGGATCAGGTTTGAGCTGGCTTTCTGCCACTTGCTTTGAGCAAGTTCTCAGTAACTCAAATGTGAAAATGGATGGAAGTGACCTGCAGTGAGGAGCTATGCAGAAAGGAGAGTCTCCTCTGATGTGTGAAGCAATGAAAAAACTCACTGATCCGAAGCAGCTATAAGTACAGTGGGATTCTTGGGTCTTCAGCATGATCCTACTAACATAGAAATGTGTATATTCTTTAGGAGGATCATCTCAAATCTATTTCTTTGGTCTCTTGTAGTGAAGGACAATCCAGAGTAAAAATGGAACTCAGTAAATATGCCATTCTTTTAGGATGCCTTAAAAGTTCTTTATCAAACTGTGAATTATTTTTTATTTAGATGGCTTTATGTTTTAGAAAATTACTACATAATAGGAATTGTTTTAAATATCTTTTTGAAGTATGAACATATTTATTTATATTCCCTCTGAGGCATTTGTTCCTACATATAAGGAACAAATAAAAAATATAGTTATGTTTCTTTAAAAATATTGAGTAGTTGGAAAATTCAGGCATGATATTGGACTTTCTCCCATTATTTGGAAGCAGAGACATTTTACTGTAATATATTTCAAGGATGCTTATCTTTTCTTAGCTTTTGAGGTTGAATGTTTTAACACCAGAGATGATCATTCTTAGTACGAGGCACTCGAAAAGATAATCTTGACTGAAATGAGTTACCCAGAAGAAAACTAAAATGACAAATTTGTTTCATCGCTACCTTGCAAATGTGCAGTTTTAGTGAATACATTACTTTGTTTTCCAGAATATAAACAGCATTTTAGTTAGCTGAAGACATTGACATATGGAAGGTGTTTGGAAATTTGTGCCAGTTGAATAATTATTTAATAAATCAATGAGGAAGTTATTATTGGACATTGACTATATGCACAGCACACCCAGGTGGTGTGGGGGAAATCATAATCAAATCACATCCTGCTGTTGCTATGCCAATGGGCCATTCTGCCGTCAGATTACAACTGTTTCCTGTCAAAATCATAAAGCTACCTGTTTAAAATGACTGTCATGTATTTTTTTTCATTTTCTAAATGGGGTACTAGAGATAGTAGTAAAAAGCAAGACCGTGGTAAAGCAGTGTAGCCAAAGACAAATAATTCCTCTAAAACGTGTGTGATAAAAAGAGGCCCTAGAAGAATGAAAGGTTGGGCTCCAGATGGTCAGAGAGAACAGACAGGACTTTGAGAGTTGCCTAGAGGGAGCTTAAGCTGGAAAAATGTCTTATTCTCTGTAACAGAGTCATGGTGAGGGAAGAATTTCCAAAAGAAACAAATTATTTATTACCTGCTCTCCTTTATGTTCCTGGTAGTGTTCAATTGTTCTCTCCTATGAAGTTGACCATTTATTGGACAACTTTTGTAAAGATGAACTCATTTTATGGTGTGAAAGAAACCATCTGAACTACTCTATAAAAGAAGATGAGAAGAGTTTGGGGTTTTCACAGTGAACTAGAGAGAACTATGGTGGGATATCCAGAAATGTTTTGGAAGAGAAGACAATGTCAAAGTTATGGAAGAGGATTTCACAATACGTTAAGCAGATTTACATCATGACCCAACAATTAAACTTCTAGGTGTATGTCTCCCCAAATTGAAAGCAGATTTTCAAACAAAAACTTGTATACACATTTATGACAGCACTATTCACAATAGCAAAAAGATGTAAACAACTTAAATTTCCATTGGTGGATGAATGAGTAAATATATAATGTACTCCCATATAATAAAATATTACTGAGTCATAAAAAGGAATGATATAACTTTGAGTTTCTTACTTAAAGGAAATAGTTTATGACCTCTCTTTGTCATATGGTGGACAGCAACTTCACTACCTTTGTGCTGGTCACAAAGGTAATAGTCATGTGGGGTAGTGCAGATATTAATTAGCTTGATTAAGCTATTCCACAATATAAACAGATTTCAAAACATCATGTTGTACATTATAAACACGTGTATTTTTTATTTTAAGAAAGGTTACCCATTTTCATTAAAATATTGTGAGAGAGGAATAGAAAGCCTTCCAATGACTATTGAAAAGAAGAACTGGTTAGTGACAATACTTCTTCTAATAAGGAATATCTCTAGGAGGAAACATAAGAAGTCAACAATAGTGATTAGTTCTGGGGAAACAATCTGGAGAATTAGGCTGGAAAGGATTCCTTTCCACTTTTCTCTACTTTTTACAATGATAACATATTATCTATTAAAAATTAACTGATTGAAAAAATTCTAGTGGTTAAAGTGAATAAGGAACATTAAAAAAAAGACGTGTAGCATTTAGTTATAAGTTGAAGTCTATTACACACCAGTTTCTGTAATTTTGTTGTGTGTGTGTGTATGCATTTTTTTGTGTGTGTTTGTATGTGTGTGTGTGTGTGTGTGTGTATTGTCAGGAAAAAGAAGGAAAGTGGGCTATTCTGGGTCCAGGTGGCCAAAGAGACCATTCATAGAAGGGAGACGAGTCTGCCATTAATATTTCACCAGCAACAGAGTTGGAGTTGGAAATGAAAATGAATGGGAAAAATACTTAAAGGTTAGATTTCCCCCATAAGTAGGATTGGATTCAAGGTATTTTAACAAAATAAATATTATATGTTAACAATTAATATTCATTTAATGTGAGTTTAATTGTGATTAGTATTACATATCAAAGAGATGAGGCTACTTGTGTTGTGGATACTTGGGCAAATAAAAGTTGGGTTATCAGTATTACTAAGTAGTAATAAGAATGACTCATTGTGTATAGTTTGAAAATTTCCAGAAAAATAATACCAAGGGGTGGATTTCTGTTGTAACAATGGTGGCATGGTTTGGATATAACTGTCCAAGGTGAACAATATAAATTATAGATGATTAGTTCTGTGGGGAAATGGCCAATTAAGCCAATCTGAGTACAGTTTCACCAGTTTTATGTGTAATAAATAAAATATTTATTTAATAAAATATTTAGTTGTGTGTCTATTCTGCCCTCAGGGATGGCGAAAAGAGTGGAAGTTTCTAATTACTTCACATATTTGCCCAGTGTCAGACACAGTGTGAATCCTAAAATAAAGATTTTTTTTTTTTTTTTTTTTTTACTGAATGATACAAATATTTTTGATTGTAGGCTGGGCAGTAGTAGGTGAAGGGGTCCTCATCATGCAGGCAAGCGCTTTTTTCTCCGGACTATAGATTGAGGGGGTCTAGCATTCTGATAATTTATTTATATTTGTGAATGTAAGGGAAAGAGTTTTATGAATTCTGAAAACAAAAAATCACTGACCCAGTTCAATGATGCTCACATTAAAATTGACAGTTATCTTAAGAGTATAATTTATTTCAATAGCCATCAGAATTTTATTTTAACAAGGAAAGAAAACCAGACTATGAAGAGATCATACATTCATTTAACATTGGCTGAAAACCTACATGGACCAGATGTTATTGAAGATGTGCAATGATGAGAAAGATGTGATCCAAGCCTTCAATGTATTCACTAAATAGTGGCAGAAATATACATGTTGGCAAATCCTTATGAAAATATGAGGTAAATTCAATAATATATAACTCATATGCAATAGAGGCAGGAAGATAATATCTATATGTTAGAACAATCACAATGACTGTTATCTGTGAATTGGAGTTTAAGCGCATCAAACATATAATTTTATATGTGTACCTTTTACCAATAAGGGCAGTCCAGTAAAAATTTTATAAGTACTTTTTCTTCTAGTAATGCACTGTTAGTTGGTTTTTTATTACTATGACTGAAATACCAGACAGGAACAACTTAGAGGAGGAAAAGTTTATATTGATTGGCTTCATAGTTTCAAAGGTTCACTCCATGATCTGCTGGCTCCAAGGCAAAAACATCATGTTGAAAGGTGAAAGAGCATAGTGGAGGAATGCTTCTCAGCTCATGGCAGCCAGGAAGGAGGGAGGGATTAAGGGAGGGTAGGGGATGGAAGGAGAGAGAGAGAGAGAGAGAGAGAGAGAGAGAGAGAGAGAGAGAGAGAGCAAGATCATGCGCAAGTGTGGGGAGCCTGAGATAAGGGACAGTCCCCAAGGACAATCCCCTAGTGACCTATTTCTCCAGCTATACCCCACCTGCCCATAATAATCACCAGACAATCCATTCAAATTATTAATCCATCAGATGGATTAATCCACTGATGAATTTATAGTCCTCATAATCTAATCTTTTCACCTCTGAACACTGCTGCTTTGCCTAACACATAAGCTTTTTTAGGAACATTCTAGATCCAAACTATAACATGCACTGTCCAATGTGATGCTTGTAACTAGGCTCATAGAATCATTACTGGATAAACTTACTATATAAATGTATAATAGAGTATTATGTAAAACTTTAGAAATAGAAAATTTTATAATGCATTTTTTACATTTGTGGATGTACTATTAGAAATTCTCAAATTAGCTAAATAATCGTACAGTTACTATTATAGATTCTTTTGCTATTAATTATAATACTCTTTTACTATTAGAACAGATTTTTACTATTTGTGTTAATGATCTTTGCATTGTTGTGACCAAAATACCTGACAAGAGCAACTTGGACTGGGGAAGGTTTAGTTTGGCTCATGGTTCCAGAGGTTTAGTCCATGATTGGCCAGGTCCATTGTTCTGGGCCCAAGGTGAGGCAGAACATCATAGCACAAGGCCATGGTAGAAGGAAGCTTCTCAGGACAAGGCAGTCAGAAAGCACAGAGAGGGAGGAAATTGTGGCTACAGGGAAGATGCACCTTTCTAGGGCATGCCTCCAGTGACCACCTCCTCCAGTCATGCCACACCTGCCTACAGTTACCACCCAGTCAGTACATTCAAACTCAGATGGACTCAAAGGTTACAGCTCACACAATCCAATCATTTCACCTCCAAACATTCCTCCATTAACACAGAAGCTTTTCGGGGGACACCTCACATCTAAATCATAACATATCACCCCTGGTCCCCATAAGCTCATGGCCCATCTCACAATACAAAATGCATTTAATTTATCTCCAAGAGTCCCATACTCTGAACAGTTCTAGAATTGCCCAAAAGCTGAAGTTCAAAGTCTCACCTGAGACTTAAGATCAAAAGTAAGTTACATGTATCTAATATATAGTGGCCCAGAGTAAGCATTCACATTTCAAAAAGGAGAAATAGGGGCATAGAAAGAAGAGATGGAACCAAAACAGCCCAAAACCCAGCCAGGCAAACAGGCCCTGTGACATTGCTAGGACATATAGTGGCAAGATGCTTGTGCAGCCCCACCCCTTTGGCTTTGTCAGTTTTAGCCTGGCTCTCTGCACAACCAGCAACTTTTCTTGGCAGACATTCTGTATTACTGTAATCTCTTAATTCCTGGGGTCTCCATTCCAGCTTCAGCTTCACCTTCACCTTCACAGTTTATGAAGACCCTTGCAGAGGCAGCCAGCAGGGATTTCAATCCTGCTACTGTGCTTAGCCTTCCAGGTCTTCCTCTGAAATCTCATTGGAAATTTCAGTGACCCCCTGGCATCCTGCATTTCTGCAGAATCAGTAGTACATGGATGACTCCAAGGTCTGCCACCAGTTCAAGCAGTAGTTGGGCCTCCCAGAATCATGGCTGCAGCTGTCTCTGAGTGCCTGAGTGACTGACTACAGTGAAATAACTTCCTAGCCCCCTCCTCTGTGCAAACAGGGAACCCCCATTATTTCTTCTCAAAGGAATTTTACTTTTTATATCCTGGATCCTGCAAATTCTTGCTATGCTCTCAAACGTCTCTTCAGTGGCTGTAATATCTTTCTTAGCCCCAGTTTTACATGCATTTTTCTGGTCAAACTGCAAGTTTTAACAATCCTTCAGATTTGCTTTTGCTCCTAATTCTCACAGTAAATCTGGCTAAAAGTTACCAGCAGAATCCATGTCACTGACTGAATATTGTGCTGCCTTGAAATCTTCTCCCCAAGATGAGTTACTCCATCATCTTTAAATTTGACCTCACACAAAGCCTCAAGACATGGGCAAAATGAAGATAAGTTTTTTTTTTTTTTTGTCAGAATAGAACATGAATGGTCTCTATTCTACTCTATTCCAGTTCCCAATAGGTCCTTGTTCCCCTTTGTAACTTCATGAGCATAGTTCTCATTTCTACCAGCATCTGGTCTTCTGAGCTCACCAGAATCACCATAACATTATGGAGCCTGCATCTTCAAACTTTTCCAAACTCTTCCCTCAAACCAGTTCCAAGTGGTTCTGAACCACTTGGTCAGAAAATGGTCATAGCAGTGACCCCACTCCTGTTACCAGTTTCTGTGTTACTCAGCTTTAATGTTGCTGTGACCTAACAGGAAAAACTTAGAGGAGGGAAAGATTATTTTGTCTCACAATTTCAGAGGTTAGTCTATGATTGGCTGACTCATTGCTCTGGGCCTTTTTTGAGGCAGCACATCATGGCAGAAGGGTGAGGCAGAAAGTTGAGGCAGAAGGAAGCTGCTTAGGACATGATGGCTGGGAAGCAGAGAGAGGGAATGGGAAGGAAGTCATGGGGAAGATGAATCCATCCAGGGCCCACCCTCAGTGACCCACCTCTTCCAGCTAACCTCACCTGCCTACAGTTACCCCCCAGTTTGTTCAAACTACCATGAACTGATTAGGTTACATCTCACTTTCCAATCATTTCACCTCTGAACATTCATGCAGTAACACAGGAGCTTTGGTGCACAACTCGTATTCAAACCATGAGATGATTGACAACAATAGTCTACTTCCTATTATAAACCCTTTTCTGCATTTTCCCATAATGGTTTACATCAATTTTACCATTTAGTCACAACTGGGTTGCCTTGGATACCACAGCTTCAAAGACTGAAAATATTTCACTTTAACATTGTTTTGCTGAAAGATGTTTTCTTTTCATTTGTGCTATAATTGGTAATAGAACACAATGACTTACGGATTATTTGCAATGAAACTTTAGGATTTCCTTGCTTTCAGAAATATAACAGTTGCCTGGAATTTGTAATGGGAAGACCCGATTCACAACAGTGATTTTGATCTTTGTGGGGTTTGAGCATAAACACTATCTACTTTGTTGAAATATTCATGATCTGCTTTTATTTTCTGATGCTTACTTATGAGAAATTTAGAGATGTATTGATATGATCATAAATTACCAGATTGAGTCTGTTAATACTTTTCTAAAATATTAAAAAGCTAAACTCCTTAATTATGAGGTATTTACTACTTTATTACTTAAAATTTCACTCGATGCTATAAAAACTCACAAAATTCTGATTTTCTATATAGAGAAAAGTGACTCTTAGATTTCATAATTAAATTTTTCATCTAATTTAAATTTTTTTTTTATTAGTGCTTTAAGGTTATACATAGTAGTTGGGTTCATACCAACAAACCCATACATGCATGAAAATTGATTTTATGTCTTTATTTTTTTTAACCACAAAATATTTGATATTCAAATACAAAATAGTTCAAAGTTGTTTGGCAGGTTGATCTGTATATCTTGCTCAATATTAAACACACTAGAGTGGGCACATATTTGATATATATGATGATAGAGGTACATACATGAATATGTGTCATTAGTGTATTTTATGTCCTAACGTTAAAAATTGTTTCTATTCTCTTTAGATTTTTATACACACATACCTACCTGTAAATTCAGTAAACCATTTATTACTCAAATACTTATCCCTTTAGCACTTCTTTTCTGTAATTCCCAAATCACATTTTCCCATTGAGCCTAGCAAAAGCCACAGTGGAACAACAAATGTTCCAAAATTGTTTACATGAGATATTAGCTATCAAAATGTCTTGGATTTACTCTAGTAATCATACCAATATTTATTTCTTTAATAAATTATATTTTGTGATTCTTTCTTAGACATCTTTGCTCATCACTTTCTGGTGTTTGGTCTGAAATGAACATCGACTTGTTTCCTTATCATTTTGTATTTCTTTCTTAATGAAAATGTGTTAAAGTGGAAAAAATATTCAGGGAAATCAACTCAGTAGCTTCTGAATTTTGACCTTGTTAGATCTGACAACACTTGAAGAGTAACCAGTCATTCTAACTTTGCATTATATTGGTAACTTGTATTTATAATTCAAACATTCACAAAATCCATGTCAGATCCAAGCCACGCACAGCAAAAAACAAAACAAAACAAACAAACAAACAAACAAATAAAAAACCATCCACCTTGCCATTGTTGCAACTACTCAGATATTATTTAACTAAAGATTTTTTTCCCTGAAAATTTTAATGTTAGGAAATAGGGTCAGTAAGCATCACACCTGTGTTATAGAATGAAGCAATACCAAATAATTAGCCCGTTATAATTTCAGCAAATTCTCTCACCTTTTTGTTTACACTGGATAAAATTAAATCAGAGAAATAATCATAATGGTGGTGTGGTTTTTGAATAATATGTATCATATACTGAAGAAGTGCATTAAGTATTTTGGAACATGCCAAATATAAAAAATCAAATAGCTGTTAAACTTGTTAAATAAAATTGTCAGAGTCATATTTTTTAAAATAGAAGTAGCCTTTACGGATATTTGCTTCACTGATTATTTTTGATTTTGTGTCTCTTACTCACAGATGTGTCATTGTCAGTTGGAATCAGTACACTTAGTGTATGTTTGTGCTTGTGATGACAGAATAAATCTGTCGTCTAAGTTTATGTTGTTAGGCAAATGTCACTGTTGCACTGTGGAGAATGACACATAATGGATCTATGCGATTCATTCCTTTTGAAGGTCACCTTTTGGAGAAAATGTTTAGTGATATTTATTGCAGCAATGAAAACTTCAAAGTGATACGCAAACTTTGTATTGACAAGTTTCATTGGAAAATTGAAGAATCACTGGAAAGAGGAAAGGAAGGATGGAATAAAAGAAGGGCATCTGAGAGAGCCCTGGAGGACAGAGTTATATCAATTGACTGATAATCCATCTAGACCCACTTTTCATTTGGGGTTAAGCCCCAGGAAGAAAGGGATGATGAGTAGATACTGAGTGGGTAGGATATATGTTCCTTGGTCAAATGGCAAGTGAAAGGGGCATTTTGTGAACAAGTGTGTATTAGGGTTCTCCAACAGGATAGACACACACACACACAATTATGAAAAGGGGATTTATTGGATTGTCTTATACAACCAGAAGCAGGATGGTTCCACAATGGCTGGCTGTAGGCTAAAGAGCTGGAGGAACCAGTCACTAGCTGCTCAGTCCAAGAAGCTGGAGCCTCAGAACAAGAGTGATCGGTGATGCAGCCTCAGTTCTGAACTTAAGGCGTGAAAACTCCATGGAGAGTAACTGGGCAGCATCTGCTTAGGAAAGGTGAAGGAGCCAGAGTCAGATGTCCTTAGGCAACTGCAACAGCAATCAGAACCCACTTGAGAAGAATCAGTCTTGCATCTGCTGCTGTTTCCTTGTTCTTCTAACTTCATGTTCCATCCAAGCCTCCAACCTATCGGACTGTTTCTGTCCAGACTCAGGGTGGGTCTCTGCCTCAGTTTGCTATCCCACATGCCAGTCCTTCCAAGAAACACCCTAAGACCCTTGTTGAGACAGCCAGAAGCCTCTGAATCTTAGGCATTTCTTGGTCAAATCAAATTGACAATTAGATTAACCATCACAAAGTGTGAAAGTTGATGTGTTGTGACTTGAGCGTTCTAGAATGAATCCCCACATCAGGGAGATTCAGCACCCTGAGATTTTGTCACAAAAGATCCAGGGAAAGCAGTATCCTCAGTGGGAAACTGCAGTGGTGAAGAGGACCTTCACCTAACTTCAAGGACAATGTCAAGAAAATGAGGCTGGTACAAAGGTGAGGAAAATCAGTAGTCCACTTATAGTTTCCTCAGACCACAGTCTTGACCTCATTACCTTGTAGATTATTACTGGTGAGAACCTTCCCAGCTGCGAGTGAAAAATTATATTTGAATTAGCCCAAGGGAAGGTATAAAAGTTATTGGTCACCTAATGCAGAAAGGCAGAGTGAATCTGGCTTCAAAAGAACTCTCAAGAGGCCTCTGGATCTCCAGGAGCTGTACAGTTTTTATTTTTCCACCCCTCTCTTCTTTTGTCGACCCCTCTCTCCCCCTCATCATTCTTCCCCAACTCTCAGACATTTGGTATGATTGTGGTTTTGTGTTTTGAAAAAATCATCTGTAAATTTTTTTTTTCTTAAACACATAGACCTTCTTTGTGCCAGAAATTCCATTCTTATTAAACTTTCCAGTAACAATAAATAGATAACAAATAACACACATACACACAGATAGAGCATTATAAAACATGAGTGTGTGTATGTGTGCTTTCATATGCTAAAAACAAACAAGCAAAATAAAACCCTGGCAGGCCCTATCTGAAGCTGGTAATGGTGGCTCCTCTCAGAAGCAATGGCTTGGCCTGTGCAGGGAAAGGAAAATTTCCATTTTATGCTTTATGGTCTTGCTTTGCTTCATTATACCACAACAAAATGCCTTTTTCTATTTTGTGTATTATTATTATTATTATTATTGGTACTCGGGATTGAACCCAGGGGCCCTCAATCAATGAGCCACAACCCCAGCCCTATTTTGTATTTTATTTAGAGACAGGGTCTCACTGAGTTGCTTAGTGCCTCATGCTTGCTGAGGCTGGCTCTGAACTCATGATCCTCCTGTCTCAGCCTCCCACGCTGCTGGGATTACAGGTGTGTGCTACCATGCCCAGCTGTGTTTTTATTTAAATTGTATCATTTAAAATTGTGCAAAATTAGTAATTTATGGTGTAATTTTAAGTTGAGAAAAAGAGATCTGACAGAAAACAAAATGAAAGAGTGGTTTAAGACTGGAGCAGACCACTTTGGAAAGCAGTATGGAGATTCCTCATAAGACAAGGAATGGAACCAACATTTGACCTAGTTATCCCACTCCTTGGTATTTATCCCAAAGAACAAAAATCAGCATACTATAGTAGAACATGCATATCAACATTTATAACAGCCCAATTCACACAAGCCAAACTATGGAACCAGCCTAGGTGCCTGTCAACAGAAAAATGAATAAAGAAAATGTGGTAATATACACAATTAAATTTTATTCAGCCATAAAGAAGAATGAAATTATGTCATTTGCTGGTCTGTGGATGGAACTGGAGAACATCATACTAAGTAAAATAAGCCAGACTCAGAGAGTGAAAGGTCTAAGGTTTTCTTTCATATATGGAAGTTAGAGAAAAATAAAAAATAAATAGAAAGGGGGATCTTCACAAAAATGGAGGAAGATCAATAGAGTAGAGGAAGGAGTGAAAGGGAGGGAGGGGTGGATGGTATGGGGAAGTACTAGGGAATAGAAATTTACCAAATTATGCTGTGTCCATGTATGGATACACCACAATGAATCCCACTTACATATAATTATAATGCACTAATTTACTACTACTACTACTACTACTACTACTACTACTACTACTACTACTATCAGTGGAGTAGAGCAAATGAATAGGAGGAGGGAGAAGGAAAGGGAAAAGGAAATTACTGGAAAGTGAGATTGATTAATTTATGTTATGTGCACATATGGATGTGGCATAACGAGTACTACTAGTATGTATAATCATAATGCATCAATAAAAAGGAATGGAGTGGAAATCATAAGTAAAAAAAATCTCATGTATGAGCACGTTTAGATTGAGTTTTAAACATATATTGCAAAAAAATACAAATGAGTATGACATACCCTCACTGGTTGCCATGGTGACATTATCAGTTTGTTTCATATTCTTTATTCCAGTGACCACTGATGGCGTAAGACATTTGCCTCTGGCTTGTTTGGCCTTTGGGAAGTGATTGATGGAATTTGTGGAGAGACAAACACATATAGACGGAAAATATGACTGCTGCTCCTCCAATGTTTTTTTTTCTCCTTTTAGTCATCATTGAAGGATTGACTTTTCCACTTCTGCTAGAGACAAGGTTGGCTTCCCACAAGTCTACCTTAGCCTATTGTTTTAAAGTGTGAAGTATGAGTGGAAAGCACATGGATTCAGGAACTAGATGACTTGCTTTCTAGTCTCAGCTTTCCCACATTGTCCTGTCAGTGTTATAGACGTCCAAGATGATCTTCCTGCAGGAATTATGAAGTGGTTACATGGAAGAAAAACTTTAGAGTGGGTGTTAAAGAACCTTGGCAATTTCAGTTCACCAGTTAAGATGGAGCAAAATATGGATGTTGACGTTGTTTTTTTAAATTTTTTATTTTTGTTATTTATTTATTTATATATGCCAGTGGAATGCATTACAATTCTTATTTCACATATAGAGAACAATTTTTCATATCTCTGGTTGTATATTCATATTTAGCATTTACCTAGAACTCTACAGTTTACAAACTACTTTTAAGTACTCAGTTCTATTTAATCTTCATAGCCACCCTGTGAGATTCATGGTACTATCACTTCCATTTTAAAGATAAGAGATCTTACTTAAGAGATTAAACTGCTTGCCCAAGGTGAGAACATTTTGCAATTGGAGTTGTCAAGAAAAATGACCCAGACCTAGGTTGGTAAATGCCAAGCCCAAAGATTGTTTTAAGGTACCATTTGCCTGGCAGATCAAACCTTTTACAAAGGATACCTAAGGCAAAATAATATAATATGTTAAAAAGTAACAGGGCAGATATGTACCATATTGATGAAAATAAGATATAGACACAGATCAAAGAGGAATTCTAGATCAATATATGAAGTGAGACAGAGGATACTAAGATATTGAAAGCATAAGTTCTGAGCATTTTTTCACAAATGTCAAATCTTGAATGCTAAGTGAAATAAGCCAGACTCAGAGAGTGAAAGGTCTAAGGTTTTCATTCACATATGGAAGTTAGAGAGAGAAAAATAAAAAATGAATAGAAAGGAGGATTTTCACAAAAATAGAGGGAGATCAATAGAGCAGAGGAAGGATTGAAAGGGAGGGAGGAGTGAAGGGCTATGTCCATGTATGAATACACCACAATGAATCCCACTTACATATAATTATAATGCACTAATTTAATATTATTATTATCATCATCATCATCAGTGGAGTAGAGCAAGTGAACAGGAAGAGGGAGAAGGAAGTAGGCTGTTTTCTTAACTTGAGATCGTCTAAATCCATAGGCTTTGATAGTATTGAAAATTAAACACAGAAAGTATTCTCATACTTTGAATTCACATAGAAGACAGGGGTCAATGCTGTGGCAGGTGTGTCTGACATGGCCATGTTCCACTTAGCACTCAGCTGTCTCATCATCCAGAGATTTTACAAATGTTAGTGTTTGTGTTGAAACTCAGAAATTTTGATTAGATTGCTCTTGAGAACTGGCATTGGTAATTTTACAAGCTTCCATTGTGGGGAATGGGGAGGAAACCAGACAGACAAATGTTGTGGGGCATTCTTTTCATTTCATTTAGGGAAAATATCATCTAAATATAAAATAAAATTGATCATAATGCCATGGAAATGCATCTCACTTGGAAGGTACATAGCAGTTTAAAAGCGTTTAGTGATGAATATTATCCCATTTTATTCCTACTACATTCTTATAAGATTGTTTAATTATGTCCTAATTTTATGCATTGGTATGTTGTCACCAACAACTCCCTTATAAAAAACTAAAAATAAATAAATAAATGAATCATCATGTGTTATTGATATAAATCAGCTGAGAAGATGAAAAATATTCTTATGTAGCAGTAATATTGGATCATAACAACAAAAATTTTTTTTGAAAAGAAAAAGAATATAGTATTATTAGTTTTATGTCTTTTGGGTAGCTATGAAAAATTAGAAATGATGGCTTGCACAGATTACTTAAGGAATAAGATTTTGTTATTTCGCCAATCTTATAGATTTAAATGTGTTATCAGCATTACTTATTGTCTGGAAACCACAGAGATATTGTCAAAACATTAAGTTCAAGACAAATGGTAAGTCTTCAAAAAAGGAGTAGGAAACAGGGCAAAGAACTATGAAGGACTTGGAGAAAAAAAAGTGAAAGCTGTTACAGATGTCCGACATGATCTTCCTGCAGGAATTGTGAAGTGGTTACATGGAAGAAAAATTTTAGAGTGGGTGTTAAAGAACCTTGGCAATTTCAATTCACCAGTTAAGACTGAGCAAAACATGGATGTTGACGTCCTTTTTTTCTTTAATTCTTATTTTTGTTATTTATTTATTTATTTATATATGCCAGTGGAATTCATTACAATTCTTGATTTCACATATAGAGAACAATTTTTCATATCTCTGGTTGTATATTCACAGCAATTCACACAAAGTATATTCACACCAATTCGTGTCTTCATACATGTACTTTGGTAATAATGATCATCACATTCCACCGTCGTTTATAACCCCATGCCCCCTCCTTTCCCTGCAACCCCTCTGCCCTATCCAGAGTTTGTCTATTCCTCCCATGCTCCCGCTCCCTATCCCACTATGAATCAGCCTCCTTATATCAAAGAAAACATTCGGCATTTGATTTTTTGAGATTGGTTAACTTCACTTAGCATTATCTTCTCTAACTCTATCCAGTTGCCATGATTTTATTCTCTTTTAATGCTGAGTAATATTCCATTGTGTATATATGCCACATTTTTTAATTCATTCATCTATTAAAGGGCATCTAGGTTGGCTCCACAGTTTAGCTATTGTGAATTGTGCTTCTATAAACATTGATGTGGCTGTGTTCTTGTAGTATGCTGTTTTTAAGTCCTTTGGGTATAGACCGAGGAGAGGAATAGCTGAGTCAAATGGTGGTTCCATTTTGACTTTCTTTTTTAATTTTTTCAAAACTCTTATCCTCTAAAGCATAAAGAGAAATAATGTAGCAGGCACATGGGAAAGAGAAAATGCAACAAGAAATTTCCAGTCTTGATCCTGGACCTGTTTGGGGCTCAAATAACTGTACTTGTTAAGAATCTCAGGGAACTCTGATTCCAGGAGACTATTAAAATATGTTGCAACCTGTGGATACCTCTCTAAATAAGCTACTTAAAGATTCATATGAAGTTGTAGATGTGGTGTTGGCTATCGTTAAAAGTGCAAAGTAGGATTGATAGGAAGGAAGAACCCATGTTTGTGGGAGTAAAATAAAACTATGATTTGTTGTAAAGCAAGACACAGGATGAAATTATTTCATAAATGCGTACTCATTAATGTTCATGTTGGTAGGAAAGAGAATTTATTGTGTGAATAGATTTGCCTCAGTTTTTCATACAGTGGAAACAACAGTGAAGAGACTCAGTGAGAATAATGATGTGCATGTTTTTGAAGATGGTGATTTCTAGATTCTGAGGTTGAAGATTACTAAAAAGCATTTATGATACATATGTTCTTACACTTTTCCTTCCTGTTTGGTAGAGATATTTTATTGAAATGGCAGTATATATAAGAATTCACGTTTTTGTGTGTTGCCTGCTGTGTGTTACTATTAAAGGAAATATGAAACATTTGCTTTTAGTGCATGGATTAGAAATCCTTCAAGTTTATTCTTTCTTCTATGCTTTGTATCATTTTTCACCAAAGTATTTGTTCATGTGCATATTCTTTGGCTATCTACATAGAAATTCAAATTGTAACTTGTTTACTAAAATGCAGTGCCCCATTTTTTATAGGCTCCTGAGTATGTTATAAATTTATATTTACATAAAAAATCTGTTTTGTATTACTATGTACCAATATTCACAGCCATTTATATATTTGTTTTTATATACGATATATGATTCTTATCATTCATGGTTTTGCGCTCTATAACGTCAGCTGGAACACTAAACCGAATACTGAATCATGGCTCCTTGGGGAAACACAGGGTGAGGTACCCAAGAGCCTTTTGCCACAACATTTTCATCAACTGATTAATATGTAACTTTCTTTTATGGGTATTTCTATTCGAAGATGCATTATTTAATATAGACTGATTCATTAACATGAACTCACTGCCAACAGCATTATAACTCATGCCTGAGGAGTGCTTGTCCAATGTAGGTATGTTCTCCCTAAGCCTTCTTGCATTTGGAATACTCAGTGCTTATGCTTGGGAGTTAAAGACCGAAATAACCAACAAAAGGCACAAAATGCAAAAAGCATGCACTAAATAACTCAGAGAATGGCACTTGTCTATAGTATGAGAACTCAAACAAGAAAGTTGAGCATTAGTTTTTTTGACAGCTGGGAATGTATATTTTGGGCAATTCAATATTTGTTACTCTGTGCATGCTGGTAAATGACCAAGAGAGCATCATGAGCACTGATTTTCAGGTAATAATAGAATGTATCAAGTGGGAAATTTTGCAAAAATGGAATGAACTATGTCATTTTACATGTTAAAAATAGAGGAAGAATACTATACATTCAGAACTCATTACCCCACAAATCCTTTATTTTTTTAATAGAGAAAATTTGCATAACATGAAATTAATCATTTTAAATTCAGGAGCACAGTGTTGTGCCATCATTACCCCTATATAGCTCCAAAGCACTTTCATCAGCTCAAATTAAAGCTGTGTGCCCATGAAGTTTTCACTCTTGATTGTTCCCTTCTCCCTGCCTTCAACAACTAAAATCCTGCTTTCTGTCTCTATGAACTCACCTATTCTGGATGTTCCATATAAATTGAACCATGTTGGATGTGACTTTTGGTGTCGAACTTCTCTCACTAAGCATTGCTTCCAAGGTGTTTGTGTTGTAGTATGTATCAGTAGTACTTTATTCCTTCTTATGGCCAAATTGTATTCTATTATAACAAATCCATTTTCAAATATCAATACATTATGATGAAATATACTTTTCTTCCCCAATTAATTTTACATTTATCATAATCTTTTGGACAGAGAAAATTCCACAAGAAAATGTGAGCTCTTTCAAATTACTAGGAGCTGAAAGGACAAGGTATCTATTGAAACACTTAGGGTAAAAAAATCCTTTAGAAGAAAATGAAGTTTTTCAAGACTGGGGGTTGGGAAAGAAGACCTTTGGTATGAAGGGAAGTACTCCCCTGGAATCCTGTTGCACTTTGTTTATTAAGAATTTTTAGTTTCTTAGTATTTGATTACTGTTTACTCTGTTCTTTGGCTGCTCAGATGGTCCTTTCT
Organism: Marmota flaviventris; assembly: GCF_047511675.1. Classification (NCBI taxonomy): domain Eukaryota; kingdom Metazoa; phylum Chordata; class Mammalia; order Rodentia; family Sciuridae; genus Marmota; species Marmota flaviventris. The sequence continues at coordinate 99,575,194 of NC_092501.1, read as the reverse complement.
AAGATTCCCATAGTTGATCTCCTGGTCTCACTGTCTTCAGCGAGTTTAAATGGTGAAACTTTGGGATTTTACCTGATTCTTTAAAATATAAAAAACACAGCATTAGCATATGAAGCAATAATTCTGTTTTAGTCAGCTTTTTTGCTGCTGTGAGCAAATGACCTGACCTGAACAACTGTAGAGGAGAAAAAGTTAATTTGAGGGCTCACAGTTTCAGAGGTCTTAGTCCATAGAAGATTGGCTCCACCCTGGGACTCAAGGTGAGGGTGAATATCATGGTGGAGTGTTCGGCAGAGGGAAGCAGCTCACATCATGGTGATCAAGAAGCAGAGACTCCACTTTCTAGATATAGATATGTTCACCAAAGTGACGCCCTAATCCCACCTCCTCCAGCCACACCCCACCCCTTCAATTACCACTCAGTTAATCCCTGTCAGGAGATTAAATCATTGATTTGGTTAAGACTCTTACAACCCAATCATTTCTCCTCTGAACCTTCTTGTACTGTCTCAGACGTGAGCTTTTGGGGGACACCTCACATCCAAACCATAACAAATACACCCATGTGGATTAAAATGAGGATCTTGAAGAGATAATTGCATACTCTTGTTCATTGCAGCATTGTTTAAAATTGCCAAGAAGCAGGTGGATGTCCATTGGCAGAAAAATAGATAAAGCAAATGTGGCATATACATACAATGAAGTATTATCGACCGTAGGAAGGAAGCATCCTAACACATGTTACAACATGGATAAGATGAAACATATCATGGTAAGTGAAAAAAAATCAGTCACAAAAAAGATTTCACTCCTGATCATTCCCTTCTCCCAGCCAGCCGTCAGTAACTAAAACCCTGCTCTCTGTCTGTATGATACTGTATAATTTCCCTTTTCTCTAAGTAGTCAACCTGACAGAAACAGAAAGTAGGATGGCAATTGGCCAAGGGCTGAAGGGAGAAAGTAAAAATAAGTTCATGGGATAGACTTTCAGTTTTGTAAGGAGAAGTTGTAGAGACCTATTGCACAACAATGTGAATATACTTCAGTACTACTGAACCATACAGTTAAAAATGGCTAAGATAGTATATTTAATATTGAATATTTTTAAACCAAATAAAAAAGGAAAATTTTATCTTGTTGTAGTATAATATTTCAGATAGTTTAATTTCCAAAATGTAGTGTGTTATTTGCTGTATTGTAAATTCCTCCAAATACTGTATTATTTCTACTTCACATATAAAATATTTTATGTCTTATTTGCTCATGAAAAAATATTACTAGAGTAAAGCAAGGAAATACTGGGTTGCACTCCATTATAGGTATTCTGCCAGACTGAAATCAAGTACTCAATCAACATGTGTTGGGTGTCTTTCTTCTACAAGTTATGGTTCCACATATTGAAGCATATTCTGAGCCCATATTTTGCATTCTTCAAACACATAGAACAATTTGCCAAGCATTTTACAGAAGTCAAAATAGCTGCTTATCAGTTTTAAAAAAGATGAAAATTTCACTGCATTGTTCTCTAAAATATTCCTACCACATCAACTTAATCTTTTTAAAACTTTGACAAGAATTGGAAATAGTCTGTTTGTTTGGTTTTGGGATCGATTAACCTTTTAAAAAATTCACATTGTTACTTACTGGCCCAGTTATCTATTACTGGTAAAACTACCCCCCCAATTTTTATGGCTTTAAATAGTAGCCATTGCATTTTATCTACAAATTTTTTTTTTGGCTCTACAAGTTGGGCAGAGCTCTGCTGGGTGATCCTTCTGTTCTGTGTGGCATTGATGGAAGTTATTTAATGAAATTTAATTGGTCTGCAGAGTCAAAGAGGGCCTCAGTCACACCTCTGGAACCTTGGTGAGGGTGTGTGGGTGTAGTTGGAAATGTTAACCAGAATGCCAACACGCCTGGAGTGTAGGAAAGTTGAATTTTTTAACTTTTTAGTCTGTGGCTCAGGGCTCCAAGAACAAGTGGTTCACTCAGTTCCTTAAGCAATTAATTTATGCAACAACTGCTTATTAAGTACCCAGTAGGTATCAGGTATTGTATTGGATACTGTGAGATGCAACAGTGAAAAAGTTGTAGTTCCTCCATATTTGGAGCTTATAGTGAAGTGTGAAATAAGATCTTTAAACAAGTAATAGCAGGTGGGGAAAATTGGGAAGTACTGAAATGAAACATTTGCATTGGGAATTTCTGTGTAGCTTCTTTCTCAGAGAACGAAAAATTTTCATGACAGAAAAACATTCTATGAGGCCAAAAAACTTTTTCCTAAAAGATAAGAGTTTTTACTTCATTTGAAACTCACTTATTTGGTCATGTTCATGAAATGAAAACAAATAGCAAAACATATATCTTCTGATACATTTTTATAGGTTGATGATTAGTTCTAAATTATCTATTCTTTAATGTTTCCTCAAAGTACAATTTATTTTGTATCATCCTTCTGCTTATTCTCTAATTTTCCACTGATGCTTTTTAAGAGAAAGATCAGATTTGTTCATAATCTTTGTATGTAAAGAGAATAACATAACTCACCATAGTAAATCTAAAACTTCATAAGAAGATTAATATGATTATAGACTCTTTTCAGACCTCTTATACTCCAAAAAAATTGTATTTAATAAATTATTGGAAGTCAGTTGGAATAAGGATAAAGGGTGGCTCAAAAAAAATAATGGCATGCACAACAGCATCTTCTTCATACTGAGTTTGGTCCACCTGTCACTTTACAGTATACATCTTGTCACACCTCTAATTTAAATAAAATTCAGACTTAGAATAGAAAATTAATTTTGTGCTTGATAGTCACCTAGGATGGGAATGAAAAATTAAGTATAGTTGATTTTATCTTCAACTATATTGTCTATTTGTCTTAGAGAATATTATGGTTTGGATGAGATTTTCCCTGAAAACTTATCTTATACAAAAACTTATACATTGCTGCAGAAATGTGCAGAAATGAAATGATCAGATTATGAGAGCTCTAATCTCATCAGTGGATTAATCCACTTAATGTGATAAAAATTTGAACGGATTACTAAATGGTAAGTGTATGTATGTGGGACTTGACTAGAGGAAGTGGGTCACTGGGGTTGTGCCCTTGGGTACTATATGTTGATCTGTTGTTTCTTTCATCTCTCTCTCTCTCTCTCTGTCTCCTTCCTGGCTGCCATGATCTGAGCAGCTTTCCTCCACCATGTACTTCTATCCTGATGTTTTGCCTCACTTTGGGCCTAGAGCAATGGATTTGGACAACTGTGGATGGATCCTCTGAAACCATGAACCCCAAATAATCTTTTTATCTTCCAGAGTTTTCTTGTCAGGTATTTTGGTCAGAGTGATACAAAGCTGACTCACACAAGAAGTGGGGTCATTGCTGTGACAATACTTAACTATATGGTTCAGAAGCCTCTGGAACTGGTTTGTGGGAAGAGTTTGGAAACATTTGGAGAAGCAGAATGGAGAAGACTTAGAATGTTGGAATTGCAGCTTAATGGGTGATTCTGGTGGGAGCTCAGAAGACCAGAATGTTGACGGGAATGCTCACAGTAAAGATTGTGCTCATGAGAGTTCAGGGAATGAAGGCTCTATTGATAATTGGACAGAAGGCCACCATACACATTGCATTCTGGCAAAGAACTTGTACACAATTTGCCCATGTTCTGAGACTTTCTGTGAAGCTGAATTTAAAGGTGATGAAGTAATTAATCCTCAGGGCAGATAAAATTCAGGTGGGGCATGGATATTGCTGGGCATGGGTATTCTTTTTAGCCAGGATTTCTGTGAAGAATCAGGAGCAAAAAGCAGAGAGTAAGGATTTGGAAAATGTGTAGTTTGGTTAGAAAAGAAGTACATGTAAAATTGGGATCAAGAAAGGCATAGTGAGGCTGGGGTTGTGACTCAGTGGTAGTGCGCTTGCCTCACACATATGAGGCACTGAGTTCAATTCTCAGCACCACATGAAAAAAAATAAAAATAAAGATATTGTGTCCATGTATGACTAAAAAAAATTAAAAGGCATAGCATATTGAAGAAATTATTGCCATTAAAGAGAAACTAAGTACTTTACACAGAGACAACAGGAAAAATGTCTTTGGGACATCTCAGAAATTGGCAGGAACACATTCATCACATGTATAAGGGTGTAAAAGTGAAAACTTCTTTGAGAAAAAACCATGGGGGCACACTGCTTTTAGGGGTACCAAGAAAATTGTTTCCCCAGAATTCAGTTCATTGTACTCAGCAGCCCAAGCATTCAGAGACCTGTGCAGCTCTCCAAGGAGGCCCAGTACTGCCGGAGCTGGTGGTAGACCTTGGTGTCACTCACATGGTTCTGGTTCTGCAGGAATGCAGGATGCTAGAGTTAAGGGATCATGGAGAAGACTTACACCAAGGTTTCAAAGGAAGGCCTGGGAGACAAGGCAAAGGAGCAGGGTCAAGATTCCTGAAGGCAGCTCCTGAAATGGTGATATGTGAAGCTCTACCAAGGAAAACCAAAGCTGCAATGGATACCCTTGGCATTATGAGATGCCCCTGATGTGGAAAGTTGGCTAAGGAAAGCTTCTGACTGTGGATAGAGTCAGCCCAAGACAGAGAGGCCATGTGGACTGCAATTAGCAAGACCATAGGGCTGGGGCTGCTCAAGCTCTTTGGGGATCACATCCTATTGCCATGTGCCCCGATGCTGGATGTGAAGATTATAGAACTTGGTTTTTTTAACTGGGTTTTGGACTTGTTTTGGTCCCACCATTTCTCTATACCCCATTCTTCCTTTTTTTGGAAATGGGAATGTTTACTCTGTGATATTATATATTTGAGGCATATAACTTGCTTTTGATTTTACAGGTCCTCACGGCCAGGAGTTTGCCTTGAGTCTCAAAGGAGACTTTGGACTTGGACTATTGAGCAATGCTAAAACTGGTTAGACTGTGGGGACCATTGGAGATGGATTGAATGCATTTTGCATTATGGGGTGGACATGAGCTTTGGGGGGCCAGGGGAAGAAGGTTATTATTTGGACATGAGGTGTCACACCCAAAGTTCATGTTATACAATACAGGTATGTACAGAGGTGAAATAGATGATGATAGCTGTAACCTAATCAGTGGATTAATCCATTTGATGAATTTAAAATTTGAGTGGATTACTTGGTGGTAACTGTAGGTAGGTGGGACATGGTTGAACGAAGTAGATCACTGAGGGAATTCTCTTGCAAGCTATATTTTGGCTCTGGCTCCTCTCTCTCTCCCCCAGCTCACGGCCCCCAACTTCTCACTGCTATGAGCTGGGAAGCTTTCCTCCATTATGAACATCTGCCATGATGTTTTGCCTTAACTCAGGCCCAGAATAATGGAGTCAGCTATTATAGACTGAACTTCTGAAACTCTGAGCCCAAATAAGCTTTTACTCCTATAAGTTGTTCTTGTCAGGCATTTTGGTCAGTGATAAAAAGCTGACTAACAGAGAACAATATCTTCATTTTTCCAAAGCTTAAAATATCTATCTTTTAAACTCATTATGCATTCTATAAAGTAATGGATAACTTGCTTAAAAGAAGGAAGTATAATCCTATGTTAAAAAAATGCTTGATCTTGCTATATTTATAAACTAGTTCCATGTGGTTTTAATGGTATATATAGGATTCTGGGTTTAAAATAATATGTGATATTCTGATTTTCCATTCTTATTCTTTTAAAAATTACCAAGTATTAACTCTTTATTCTTATGTGTCTGTAGGGCCAATTTTCTGTTTATTAATGTAATAACAATAATAGGTGAACAGGTGACTGCTCAAGGGAAAGGGAGAGTCAGAACCAAAACACCGTTAAGTAGGTTAACTCTATAATGTTTACCTATCGGGTTGGATGATTGTTGACTAGGTCTTCTTAAAACATCCCCCACCCTGCCCTCCCTGAGATTGCTGAAATTAAAACCCAGGGTTATAGAATATGTGAATTTTGCAGATGTTTTCCCTGATGAATTCACTTAGGAACCATGGAGCATCATAATAACTTAATACACAACACCTTTCTGATTTGTAAAATCAAATCACTTAAGATTTAGAAACCATGATGTCAATGTAATCAGAGAAAAACTTCTGGTATGTAGGAAATCATCAAAGCAGTTGCACTGTGGTATGGCTCTCTAGTTCCTAAACTTTCACATCAGAGGAGGTGGAAAGCATGACATTACTTTCCATTAGATAATTTATCCTTGCCTTCTTTATTATAAAATGGTTGATATGAGAGTGTCATGTGTGCTAGGCAAGCAATCCACCACTCAGCTATACTCCCAGCTATATCCTTTTGTTTTTAAAGAAAATGTGGTATTTGTTATGTAAGATATACTGATACAGAAGTTGTAATTAAAGGATATGAGAAGAAAACTTGTGATTTATTTTTAAATTGATAGATAAAATTGTATGCAATAATAATATCTTCATGTTTCCAAAGCTTAAAATATGTATCTTTTAAGCTCATTATGCATTCTATAAAGTAATGGATAACTTGTGAAGTTATGAAGTGTGGGAATGGCTAAACCCACAAGTTTACATGTGTATTACTTCTTGTAGTTACCATATTTGTGATAGGAACCAAGATCCACTCTTAGCATTTCTCAAGAATACAGTATATTGTTATTAAATGTGGTCTCCATGTTATACGCTAGATCTCCTGAACTTATATGGTATTCCAAGATAAATTTTAAGAAAGTTAAAGAGGATACAGAGAATGTAATAGATGATTTCTTTCATCTATTCTACCTGCCCAACCACTAGTTCATAGACAACAAGAGAGACGGGTAAGGCAAGAATAACTAAATATAAACATTCCCTTGATGATTTTAATAATAGTTCATTAACTTGGACTTTTACAATATACTTGGAAGGACACTAGAATTTGTTTCTCTCAGTTCTTCAATATTCAGGTGCAGATATGATGTTAAATACCCTTGGCATTAGTTGCAAATTCCTGCTAATAAAAATGAGTTGAAAGTTGTTGGTCAATTTAAATGTGGCATAAAATTATTTGGACTCAGTTAACTCATATAAAAGTCTAACACCAAATGTGTCCCTGTCCTTGATATTTAAATTGGACACACCTGGCTGAACCTTGGTGGAACTATGAAATGGGCCAATTGCTTCTTCTGCTCTCTGGTACTTCCCGGCCTCTGATAATTATTCTTAATGGAATCTTCATACCTTTTCTAGCCCCTTGAATTCTCTCTGCTAGAAGGAAATTTGCTTCCACATAGCTCATAAACCTAGTGGCCTCTGATTTTAAGTGGAAGAAAACCCATAAACAAATGAAATTAAAATTAGTAGGTAAATCAGGATCTGGAGCATTCTGTTGTGTCTTCTAAAATAATACCATGAAGGCAGTGGTATAATCTATTTTACAGAAAGGTAAAACATTCAGGTAACACTTTATTATGCAAAGTTGTTCCACAGAGTTCAGAGTCTAAGCAGAGCATGAGAGGACTTAGGCAAAGACATGTAGCATAAACTACCAGCCTAGATGCCTGAGCAGTTTACCATTTTCTTTTACTTTACCTTGCTTTCTGAAGGCTCTCATAAGGAAATGTGTTATGATTTCAGTATTTAATTTTGAGAGGTATGTTCCCCACCCACATTGCTAAGTAGTCTGTTGGTTTGACATCAAACATAGAACTGGAGGCCAAATGGTGGCTACTGCTCAATCCCGTTCTAATGAGGATATTTTTTGAAAATTCTATTTATTTATTTTTTTAGTTTTTGGTACCAGGGATAAACCCAGGGGTCTTAACCACTAAGCCACATCCCAAGTCCTTTCTTATATTTTATTTAGAAACAAGGTCTCCCTGAATTGCTTAGAGCCTCACTAAATTGCTGAGGCTGGCTTTGAACTTGCAATCTTCCTGCCTCAGCCTCCCAAAGTTCTGAGATTACAGGTATGCCCCACTGCACCTGGCATGAGGATATTTTTTATAGGCCTCATTTTTGTTTAGTTAGTTAAGGAAAAGTGGTGGGCCATCATGGTTTAACATACTTCTTGTTTTATGGACTGAATGAAGTCAGCTATAATGAAGTGGATTGGAATCAAGCTGATATCATCCTTTGTGTTGCATTTACTTAACTAAGCAAATTTGATTTTTGTTACAGCAAACTAAGCACATGAAAATAAGACTTTACAAAAGTTTATTTTAAAAGAAAACTAAGGTGAAAATAGTACCTTTATTTGCATTTGATTACCACATGTGTAATCTATCACAAATCAGTTATTTCCAATAAAACATTAACATGGGCCCTCTAAAATCAATATGAGTTACAAATCTTTGACATTCTTACTGAAAATTCATAAAAAGTACGCTTTGGAAAGCTGCTCTAAGTGCAATGTATGGCTCGTCCATGAAGCACATCCATTTTTTTTTTTTAAGAGAGAGAGAGAGAGAGAGGGAGAATTCTTTTTTAATATTTATTTTTTTAGTTTTCGGGGGACACAACATCTTTATTTTATTTGTATGTGGTGCTGAGGATCGAACCCAGCACCGTGCGCATGCCAGGCAAGGGCGCTACCGCTTGAGCCATATCCCCAGCTCAAGCACATCCATTTTTAAGTGGAAAAATTTTCAGAATTCTTGATTATATAGTACTCTCAAAAAGTGTAATGATGAATAACTAATGATTATATATATATATGCAACCTATATAATTCATATATGAGCATAGCATTTCATTGGATAGTAATTGGTGGGATGAAACAAGGAATTTGGCAGGGCTCAGTGATGTTTGCCTGTAATCCTATTGGCTTTGGAGGCTGAGGCAGGGGGATTGCAAATTCAAAGCCAGCCTGTGTGTTAAGCAACTCAGTGAGACTCTGTCTCTAAATAAAATACAAAATAGAGTTGGGGTGTGGCTCAGTGGTCAAGTGCTCCTGAGTTCAATCCCCAGTACCCCCCCCACCAAAAAAAAAAAAAAAGAAAGAAGGAATTTTGTAGCGCTCCACATTTCCCCTATTTTGGTTAATCATCTGTAGAGTGAATCCATAAGATAGTACTGAAATCTTTGTGAACCTAATGCAAATTGTGGACAGTTTTGCTTTCAGACATTAGGCAATATCTGAAGACAATTTTGGTTGTCACACTGAGGGGGCCACTCTTGGTATCTAGTAGGTAGAGGCTACAAATGCCACTAAGCATCTTATAAACAAAGAACAGCTGCCCACAACACAGAATCATCTGGTCGCATGTATCATTAGGACTGAGATTGACAATCTGCTTTAAAGCTAACAGAGTATTTGTAGGTTAGGCCAAGACATGAAACAAATGAATCTGACGGTAAAGATAGGCATTTTTAAAAAAAATCTGACTGTGTCGCCACTCCATTTACAAAATGAGCCATAAAGGAAGATGGGCAGGAACCTGAAATGCTGTCAGATATTAAATAGCTGTCAGCAACAGAAGTTCAAAGACAATCAGAGGAGATAGCCAGACACCAAATACAATCAAATTTGCTTTGAATACAAAATGATTACGGACTATAATCCAGAGAAGTTTACAACCAAATCTTGTCAGGAAATAATACTGCTTTGGGTTCTGTATTTAAAGGGGGATTAAGAGACGTGGAGCCCTTTTACCCTTCACAAAAGCCCATACAGGATGTGATTTCCCATCATCCCACATTGCCTTATAAAAGTCCATGCATATAAGGCTCTAGATACTTCATTACTTTGACTTTCCTGGGGTCAGGTCCTATCTGCTTCTCTGACTCCAGTAATTTTGGAATGGGATGCTTGATAATTGACCTCCAGAGGCTGTATATGAAGTCCAAATTGAAGAATGTCTTGGGGAGACTGGGTGGTTGGGGAAGAAACAACATGACTGAGAGAAAAACCAGGCTATGGGAAGTCCAGATTTCCTTTAAAAAATTAATACAGTTTATTTTTTAAGAGTGGCTTTAGGTTCACAACAAAATTGAGTTGAAAATGCAGAGAGAGTTCCCAGTAATACTGTCTCCTCCACAACTCACCTATTACTGATACACAAAACCACAGTGGTATGTATTTTTTTAAAACAATCCATGAACCTACATGGAAACATCATAATCACCCAAACTCCATATTTTGCATTAGGTTTCACTTTTGGTCACGTACATTTTATGGGTTTGGACACATGCATAATAACATTTATCCACTATTGTTGTAGTATCTAGAAGAGTTTCAGTGCAGAAAAAAATCTTCTGCTCTTCCTATTCATCCCTCCTTCCCCCAGGAATCATGGGTATTTTTAAGATTTTCACAGTTTTGCCTTTTTCAGAATGCCATTAGTCAGAATCATACCATAAGTAACTTTTTCAGAGTATCTTCTTTCACTTAGTAATATGCATGTAAGTCTCTTCCCCTGTCTTTTCATGTCTTGATGGTTCATTTATTTTTAGAGCTAACTATACAGTACATTATCATTATCTATAGTCCTCCCACTGTGAAGTAGCACACCAGAGCTTCATACTGCTAATTATGACTTAGTACCTGTTGATCAGCTTTTCCTTATCCTTCCCTCCCCCTAACTTTCCACCTCTGGTAATAATAAGCATCCTATTTTCCTCTTCAAAAAAAATCAACTTCTTAAAGTTCCACAAATGAGTGAAGTGAGATCATGTGCTACTTATTTTTCTGAGCCAGGCTTATTTTGCTTAAAATAATTATTTCCAGTTCATCTGTATTGTTGCAAATGACAGGGTTTCATTCTCTCTTATGGGTGAATAGCGTTCCATTGTTTATATGTACGTTTTCCTTACCCATGTATCTGATTATGGACACTTAAATTGTCTCCATTTCTTGTCTACTGTGAAGGGTGCTACAATAAACATGGGAATGCAGATGCCTGTCTTTTTTACTTCTGTGTATTTTGAAATAGTCTGTCTTTGTGCTCACAGATCCCTTCCTCTATTTGATCTGTTCTGCTACTGATATCCTCTATTATGTTTTAAATTTTGCATAGTGTATTTTTCAGCTTAAATATTTCTGTTTGATCTTTAAAAATGGTTTCCATCTCCCCATTCAGTTTTCTTAATCTGTTAGACTATTAAATCTTTTATCTGTATTTTATTGAATCTCCTGATTTTTCTTAAAACAGCTGTTTCAAATTCTCCATCTGAAAGTTTGCCCATATTGGTTACTATAAAATCAGTTCCTGGTATCTTATTTTGACAGGTGAGGTCATGATTCCTTGAAATAAACGTTCTTGATGCTTGTTAGTATTTAACAACATCTGGGCATTGAAGGATCAGGCATTTGTTCTAGTCTTCCTTACCTACCTTTTTCTGAGTCTGTCTTTCCAGAAATTATAAGCAGGCTCTTCAGAGTTTGTAGTTATTTCCACTATATCAACACTAGATGGCGTGCTAAAACCAGGTTTGTTGTGAGTAGGCTGTTAGAGTGCTGTTGCTATTTCAGCACTAGAGGGCAGCATAATCCCAGGTTTGTCTCAAGTCTACAGTTGGTGCATTGTTCCCCATAAACCAGAGCTGTACCTAAAAAGGGTAGCCGGCTTCCACAGGACTCTCCCTGTGGTCAGGTAGGCCTGGAAGTCTCATCCATAGTCACTGGTTTGTGGTTAAACACTGGACCATTATTCCAAAGATGGCCATGGAAGGACCAGCCCCAGGCTCTTATGCCATGACTTGTTGCCCACCACCTTTCCTTTCCCCAAGGAGATAGTTACTCTTTCCATATTGTGCTATCCCCTTTCAGGGGAGGAGTGGGGTAGGCACTCCCATGGCCATTAGTGATGCAAACTCTGTATTATACTCTGAACCCATGGCCTTCTAGAACCAGTAAGAGCACTGGTAGGACCCACGGCCAACTCTGCTGTGGGCTGCCTAAAGCTGAGATGGATTCACAACTCAAGACTGCTATATCCAACCACAGGCGAGGCTGGCTGGAATAGCATTCTGATAGATTGGGGTGCATGTGTCTACCTGGTGCTGGGGCACCTGCACTATCCTGGGGACAGGGGCCATTAGGATCTTCCTAGTGTTCAGTTTCACCATCTTAGCACTAATTTGCAAGACAATGTCCTATGATTACTGCCCTATCTTACTCCCAGCACATGGAGCCTGTCTTCCTGTTATGCTACGCTGTGAAGTCTCAGGGGTGCACGCAGGTCTGTGACATGGCTGGTACAGATGCAGCTGGAAGCCAAACCACAAGTCCATCTCTCCATAGTCTAAGTGTCTACTTGGTGTTGGGAAAGATCTGAGGCTCTGTTTGTGAACACTGACCTAGGTATAATTGTGCTGCTTGAGGATGAGGGCAGGGGCTATTGGGGACAGCTCTTGGCCACCAAAGCTGATGCCAAGCAAGATTGCATCCAGTCTTACAGTTTCAGGAAGCTGTGTAGTCCATGGAGTTGGTGGGAGGATGTATGCTCCGGATCCACTGCAAGGCTGGCCCCAAAACCACTCTGTCCCACCAGGGCTCATGTCTAGAGGGTCCATCTGTGATTTGTAGCCTGGACACAGGGGCCCTTGATTTCTTTCTGTTACTGTATTTCATCAGGATAGACCTGGCACTGAGCTCCAAGGCAAAGTCCTGTGTTAGCTTTGGGGAGAGTCTTACTTCCCACTTTGTAGACTGAAGTTGGGGTAGGGGAGGTGCAAGTTGTCCCTTAGCCACCTGTTTAACACTATTCCCAAGGTTCATCTGCAGATACTGGCTTGGTGGTAGGGGTCATGAGGCTCTGCAGACTCTGGGTTTCACTGTGGTGGGCCTGGCACTGGGTTTCAAGTCTAAGCCCTGGACTGAATTCCTTATCCTTCCTCCAAGGTGGTGGTGGTGGGGGTCTTCCTTGTTCCAAGCTGCAGTTGCTTGAAGTTGAGTCAAGGATGACACAGGCAACTTCCCTTTCTGCCTTCTTCAATGTGTCTTTTCTTTTTCTTATCCTAAAACAAGGCATTATGAACTTACACCTGGTTTCCTGTGAAACTAGTATGGTATGTGCATAGCTATTCAAATTGGTTTATCTGCGGGGAGATGATCAATACACTGACCAGCTGCGGTACTACTATTTATGCTGCTTTTGAAATTCTGGCATTTTGGGCCCCTCTTATCTGTATCTCCCATAAGTCCTTCTCAATTTATTAACAGCCAAATAATGAATCCTGACAGATATACCTCTATGAAGTTAAGTGCTATATGTATAATCAGAGGCAAAAAAACAAGAGTTTACATCAAGCTTTTTAATGTGCACCATATGTTCACAGTGACAGATAATTAGACCATGAGGACAGAAAAAAAAAAAAAACAACTCTCCTGCAGGTCTTGGAAATTTCCACTGGGGGAAAAATACACACAAACTTACACTCAAATAAAACTGTTGCACAATTTAACTGGCTAGGAGCCAGGCATGTCAATTTATCTTATAGCTTGACGTAACCAAATCCAAAATAATATATGGTTTCTGTCCACTGGCAATGCTAAATCTGGATAGAAAACTTCCTATTTAAGCATGGTGGCAAGGGGGAGGGATATGAGGGAGAAAATGAAATTATGTCCATAAGTAAATCTCCTGCAGTAAAGAAAGGAAAAGGAAACCCATCGTTTAGAATCAGAATCAGTGTAACTACATTATTTAGGAGAAAAAGACTGAAGAGAAATTGATGTCTACATTAGGAAACAGGAAGACATGATGTCTCTGATGGCAAATGAATAGAATGTTATATGAAGATAACAAGCTGACATGAAAATAGGAGATTTGAAAGAAGCATACCATAAAGAAGAATCAAGAGAGAAACTAATAACACGGTATTAAATTTAAATTTTCAGTGCCACTAAGGAGCACAAAGTACATAAGCAGAAGCAAAGCCACTTGAAAAGCTATCCAATATTTACTAAAAGTAAATGAAAAGGACAAAGGAAAACAATGAAAACAGTCATACTTCTGGGGAGAGTTGAGAAGTATGGGGAAACATGAACATTTAGAATAGAGGAAATATTAAAACGCATGGTCTAAGAGAGTGACCTAACATGGGAAAGTCTGTGGAGACTGAAAACTGGACCATAATGCTCCAGGTAAAATAAGAGAAAAGAGATGATAGCTTTACCAGGACAAGAGACATATGTGAGAGAGATCCCAGTGGCTCCAGGCAGACAAATAGGTTCCTAACAAAAACCAAGTCTCAGATTTTTATTATGAGGGGGAATAGAAACATAACTGCAATCCTTTGAGAAAATGAGTTGGAATGGGAGCAATGGTTGCTTATTCAAATCATCCTCCACTCATGAAAGCATCAGAAATGACTTGTTAGGTGCACAAGTGCTCAAGGAGCAACAGCGTCATGAAGCTTTCTTTGAAGTCAAGCAAAGGTGTAAGACTTTCCCCAGATAACCAAACGATGAGATGAATTTTAAAAAAACAAGGATACAGAAGGTTTTAGATTTATTAATATTATTAATATTAAGAGTCATAGCAGTTAACATTTATTGGGTGCTCATCTTGTGTCTGCGACTTGATGTGAATTATCTTCACAATTACTTTTTAACTTGAAAACCACTATATCCTTTCCTCATTTACAGAAAGTACACTGAGGCTTGGAGACATTAAATATTTTCTCCAAGACTGTTACAGCTAATATCTTGCTTGAATTTAAGGTCAAAATTTTAATCTTCGTACTAAGTACTTTCTTTACTAGCCTTGAAATACATCAAGTTTAGATGTATTAATGGTGGTCAAGAGGCAAAGCTTGGTTCAACTGTTTTTTTCCTATACTTGCTCATTTGACAGTCCCTAGCAAAGGGTTTTCCTTTGCTGTGAAATTCATGGGGTGTCTATTGAAATATACGCTCCTTTAAACATTAAAGGAGAGACTATTCTTTTCCAGAAGATACTGTTCATAGTTAATCTGTATATGACATTTTCCAAGTGATGGACACTTTTCAAAGCATCCACCCACTTTTATAGAGAAGAACACAAAGCAGAGGTAAAATTACTTGCCAAGGTAACTTGGCTCCAAGGGGCAGAGTCTAGAGTTGATTTTAACCTCTGTGTGAAACTGCTTCCATTAAAATTATTGAGACACTAAGGAAATTTTTCTTCAAAAAATCAGAATTGCATAGATAAAATCATGATCCTTTCCTTTACATGAAACTTGAGAAATTATTGTTCATGTTTTAAAATTTATGCTGAATACGTTGATTCTTTGATTTTTCCTTGAGAAAAATTAATAAATCACCCAATCAAAGAAATATCCTCTCTCAAGAAGCCCTAATAAATATCTTCCTCCATGAAAAATACTCCTCTGATAACTGTCCTTCACAAACAGAACATAAAAGACAATGTTAACACACACAGAAAAAAACTGAAAAACACATTATATCTGTTCATGGAACGCTGGGTATTTTTGTCTTTCTCTTGCCTGTGTGCTTCAAAATTTGTAGCTTTCCCCTAAGTTACTATGAAATGATGCATATATTAATATAACTAAGAAGCAATGGTAAAAATAAAGGTAGCAGAATTCTGAGTGTTTATTCCTAGGTGGTGTGGCTGTCGATGAATTTTTCTTTTTTGCAAGTATTTTTTTTTTCACACAAGTTTAAGCACAGTAGGTAATTTTCAGTAAAGGGACTTGAATTTCAAACATGTAGTAGATATTCAGAAATGGCTGAAGCTCTACCTTTGTCATGAACGGTACTGGAATTTGCTTCTGCTTCTCTGTGGTTTACCTGATCTGCAAACATTATTTAAAATGTCAAACCTCTTATTACTCTAAACCACATTGAAAAATACCAAGGGTTTTAAAATCTCCCATATGCCATATTTTAACTAGACTCTATTTAAATAATCTTTCCCTCATGTAATCTTAACCTTATTTTTCACAAAGGAAATAATTTATTGAAGCAGATAGTTAACATTACATATTCATCTATTATTTACAATATTTATTAAATATTAAAATTACCTAGAATAAAGTAGTTGACATAAAGTACATATTATTTCTTCTGAGCAATTTACTCAATGCCCAGTGAATGATAAATATAACTTGGAGCTTTTGAGTTTAACATTACTTAACAAATATTTATTAGAGATTTCCAGTTATTAGGCACAATGCTAAGGAAAGAGGAACATCTTATTTTCCAGAATTCTCTAAAGTGAAATAAAATGGCATCATTCCTTAATTTAAGAAAAATAAGTTTAAAAATACACAGAAATGTTCTAAATAATTTTAAATTCTAATATGCTATTTGTTGAAGAAATTTCAGAAAGGATATTTAAATATTTGTGTATAAAGAAAATATCAAACATACCTTTAATCATGCACTAATAAAAATTCATCTCCCCTTCTTTATCTCATAATTGTTGCTTATTTTCTCAGAACTAACACCCTAGGGGATATTCTTCCATAGCTCACAATTTAATGATCAGTTTAGCATTAAATAGAAGACTTAAAATAAACAATCATCTAAATTTAGTTTCAAAGGCAGCACAATCTCCTGTATAATCATCACCAGTACTCAAGCAATAGACCTGAGTTTGCTGTGCATATTGTCAATAATCTCACGCATTACACAGTCTGTGAGTAAGGCAATCTGCATAACTTCAATCTAACAAAATAAGATAGAAATTAACTCACCAGGATCTTGAGATTATAATATGCCTTGAATCTCAATAAGAAATTTGGACATTAAGAAGGAAAAGAAAAACAGGAGAAAGAGAACAGGAAAGAAAGAGATGGTGGTCTGGAATAAGAACATTACTTGTATAGTGTGGTTATTTATCTATTTGTTTGTCCATTTAAAATAATTTTGAAAGATCTAATATGTATTTGGGACTGAGGATAAAGGTAAACAGAACAGCCAGGCTTCTAGTCCCAGTAGAATTAGTAATCTTCTACTTGACCTTACCTCTAATTCCTTTTGCTTCAAACTGGAACTTACCATTTAAAGGGAGGGGGGACTAGTTCTTTTGAGATGCTGTTAAAACTGCTACCTTTCAGAGGAGTCCTTGAGAGAAAACTGAAGAAATGCATTTCAGTTACCACCTAGGATACAGCTCCTTTAAAAGAAAACAATGCTGATGTTTGTTTGTTGTACAGTTCAAAAATTTCAAAATGTATTGAAATTTAAAAAATAATTTCTCTGGAAATGCTGATCATCTTAACCAGATGGATGATTCCTTCCTCCAATACATTCTCCCTATTGTTAGCACCAGATTTATCTTCTACACTAGTATATATGATAATATAGATCCCTTTAAAGCTCATCTAAAATAACCTGGTGCACTCAAATCCATTTGGTATGTACCTATTTTTGAAATGGTGCAACAGGAACCACCCTGCTTTTGTCTCCCTGCAGTCTTTGCACAGATGTTATCTTCCTCTGGTGTCATCTCTTTCTGTTTTCATGCATCAGTCCCATTATTCTAGAGCCTAACTTCCCCAAGAAATATCTGAGACACTAAGCAGAATTAACAACTCCTTGTAACAATTCTCTGTGGCATGGTTTGAGCCTTCTTAACTATTTCCCTTTCTTCTTTATTCCATGATAGGAACAAAAAATTAACTCCACAAAATCATATTTCATTTAGAATAAATTTAAATTCCTTACCGTAGCTAATATAATTGAGCATAGTGGCAGAAACTAATACTACTAACAGTACTACAACTAATAGTACTAAAGGGGTCACTGTACAATGCTCTCCCTTTGGGTGCAGTGGGAACTAGTTCCTCCTAAGCAATAAAATATAAGTCGATAGGACAATAATTCTAATTATATTACATAAGATTGCATTGTAACAGACTCAAAGATATCAGGTGGCATGCTATAAAGGGGCATATGAAAGGGTCATGTGGAAAAGAATTTGGATGACCTGCAATAGCCCAAAGTGAACTTTGACTGTCAACTTGCAAGAAAATTGAGCCCTCCTCAGTCCTATAAGTAGAAGAAAAAAATCATGTGATCTGAGCTTTAGACAGACATACATTGGCTGACACTAAGATTACAGACTAATGAAACTAAGAACCTGAGTCAAGTACCCCATTAATCTATGCCAGACCCTGACTCACAGAAGCTGGATTAGATAACACATGCATGCTCTTTTAAGCCACTAAGTTTGTGGGGACCGGTTATGCAGAAACTGAAAATGAATACAACCCCTTACCTACTTTTCTGCCATTTTTCCTGACTCCCCTTCTTTCATCTTGATCTGGTTACTCAGGCCCTTTCTGATCCTCACATCGTGGATTTTGGACATGCAGGTATCTCTGCCTGGAATGCTCTGTCTCTAAACTTCCTGTGACAGGCTCCTTCCTTTCTAAGCCTTTCATCTTAAGTGAGCCCTCATCAGTTTTTCTGATTACCCTGCCTCAAATGGTCATTCCCATTATAGTTTAGAACTAGAACTGTTTTGTTTATGGAATTCATGAAAATTTACTATAATTTAATTATTTACTAACCTACCTATTTCTGGTTGCTCAACTGTGATATAAGATGGTTGACAGTCAGAAAGCACATGGATCTTACACACTGCTGAATTTCCAGCCCTGAGCCTGGCATAGAGTGGGCTCTTAACATTTATGTTAGTAGTATGAGTCAGGGAAGAGGAAGATTATTAGGAAAATTCCAGGGAGTGGTGATGAGGTTTGGTTCAAGCTGGGCATGGAAAGTTTTCAGTATACTCTTAAAAGATCTACCATGGTGTCATGTATAGTTAATAACTGCCATACCTGTGAGTCAGGTTTAAGATTTGTCATTTTGTGAATAGAATCAATGGGACATGATAAAATGAAAGAATAAAAAGAATTTATTTAGGTATAAATATAGGCAAGTGAATGGGAAGGTAGATAGGTTGATAGGTAGGTGGATAGAAGATACCAGAAAAGAGCAAGAACGAATGGCAGAAAATATCTTTCACTGGCGTTGGTGACTGGTTTTGAAAGAGAAAATAGGAAAATGCAGGTAGAGTGATTGTCAGATTTGCAATTGCATCCCTAGGTGTTTAAGAGTACAGAAAGAATGAGTTTCTGCATGTATACAGAGATATTTATGTATCTGACACCAAGTAGTTAAGAGAGTTGTAATTCTTAGCATCATGATTGGATTTGGACTCAGCCCATAAGTGCAAAACATGAAGTCAAGAATTGCAAATAGTTTAAAAAATCTAAAAGAAACCTTAAACATATTACCAGAATTATAAAATATTTCAGACAAAATCATTCAAGTGTCTCCCATAATAAAAGCCATGAATACCTTGAAATACCAATTGAATTTATTGATAAACTATGTAGATCATTGATTATTCTCATATTTATGCTGCCGATGTGAAATGTAGGTTATTAAGACACTTATTTCAGTATGTTTAGACTATAACACATGCACATGCATCATCTCTACTGTTATGCAAATGCCTACACCTATGTATGACAGGTCATTCTGTGCAGAGAACTTTCCTTTTCTTGGTCCACAGGATACACTTATTAGATCCCTTCAGTGGAATTAGTCAGTGGAAGGGATTTAATAAGGAATAGATATTTTTGAAAGCTTGCCCAATATAATCTGTTGCTTTTGGTACACTCAGACTTGGTTAATCTGAATGTGTTTGTAAATTTCATCTTCTTGTACTTTCATATCCAAAAATTGAAAATTTAATGGCATATTCATTTCAACCATCTGGTTACTATTAAATAGAACAAATCAAACTTAGATTAATGAAGTCTGATTAATTTTTTCTTTTTATTAGAATAATTGCTTCAATCACTACACTCAGATGAGATTTTTCACTCTGAACTGATACCATGTGATGTTATATGTGATGATTTTCAATGAAAGGATCTATGTTTTATATCTCCTATAGTCAGGAGCTTACCATGAGTGAAACGTACATATATAGTGAAGTTTATCTCAAAGTCACTCTCCCCTGATGGACAGCTCACTGATGAGGGAGGATCAGTGACTCATGAAAGTGCTGTTCTGGCGTTCACCTGGGACTCTAGTGGGTATGCCTGAACCTTGTTTTCATGTTCAGTAATGAAGCTGATTCAGAGGGTGAAAGTGAACTACAAGACTCATCTGAAGAAATGATTGCCTCCCATAAAATGTATGATTATGTCATTAATGATATTTTGAAAGGTTTAATGGATCCCCGGATTCCTTCCCTGTAAACAGCCAAACTGCCACTCATTCATTGAGTGAAAGTAGGTGAAAGTCAATCTTTGACAAGGGCATCCAAAAAACAGCCAACTTATTTTAGACATAAATGTACATGTCCTTGAACTCCAAATAGTTCATAAATATTTCCTTTGGCAGGTCCAATTTTTTAAAAATTTTCACATATTTCTCTGTTTGTGGTTAATGGTGTATAACTTTCACTCTTTTAAATGTCAAATTATCATTTTTTTATTCATGCTTCTTGACAATTGCTACTCTAAATACATTATTTAGAGTTATTTGCAGAGTATAGTAAAATTGCATGGCTACTATTCTGTTAAAAGTTTTATATAAAGATGTGGTTCCTTAAGTCAATTTTTGTTCCTAGCATGGGGTACTTCAGGATAACATGCTGATAGAAAATCATTATGAAATGTCAAGTATCTATTAGAGTTCCATATTGCTTTTCATAATACTATATATTTGTTGAACACCTACTGTGAGAATTGTACTGTGTTACATATTATAGCAGTTTAAGGTGTATGGAGAAGACAAGTTGCTGACCTTGAGGAGTCTGTCATCAATTTTCCTACTGGCTAAGAGTAAAGGCATATTCTTAGTAAAATAAAACTGATAAATAAAATGCAGATAAACAGAAGCAATGGTTATTGCAGTTAAAAAATTAACCCAGCTATTCCCCTTCTCGGTCTATTCCCTAAAGACCTAAAAAGAGCATGCTACAGGGACACTGCTACATCGATGTTCATAGCAGCACAATTCACAATAGCTAGACTGTGGAACCAACCTAGATGCCCTTCAATGGATGAATGGATAAAAAAAATGTGGGATTTATACACAATGGAGTATTATTCTGCATTAAAAAATGACAAAATCATAGAATTTACAGGGAAATGGATGGCATTAGAGCAGATTATGCTAAGTGAAGCTAGCCAATCCCTAAAAAACAAATGTCAAATGTCTTCTTTGATATAAGGAGAGTAGCTAAGAACAGAGTAGGGTCGAAGAGCATGAGAAGAAGATTAACATTAAACAGGGATGAGAGGTGGGAGGGAAAGGGAGAGAGAAGGGAAAATGCATGGAAATGGAAGGAGACCCTCAGAGGTATACAAAAGTACATACAAGAGGAAGTGAGGGGAAGGGGAAAAATAATACAAGGGGGACAAACGAATGTCAGTAAAGGGGGCAGAGAGAGAAGAGGGGAGGGGAGGGGAGGGGAGGGGAGGGGAGGGGGGATAGTAGAGGATAGGAAAGACAGCAGAATACAACAGACACTAGTATGGCAATATGTAAATCAATGGATGTGTAACTGATGTGATTCTGCAATCTGTATATGGGGTAAAAATGGGAGCTCATAACCCACTTGAATCAAATTGTGAAATATGATATATCAAGAACTATGTAATGTTTTGAACAGCCAACAATAAAAAATTAAAAAAAAATAAATAAATAAAACCACAAAAAAAAAAAATACGTCATTTGCAGGAACGTTAGATGGAACTACAGAATATCATTTGAAGTGGAAAAAAAAGCCAGACTCAAAGAGTCGAGGGTCATATGTTTTGTCTCATATGTGGGAGCTAAAGAAAAAAGTGGGAAAAAGATCTCAAGAAAATTCAAAGGAGATCAGAAATATAGCGAATGGGTTAAGGAGAGGAGGAGAGGACAAAAAGCGAAGGTATGGATGAATGAATTAGACTAAATTATGCTATGTGTAGTTATGGATGTATCACAATGGAAACATTGTTAAGTATAATCACAGTTTACTAATAAAATTTTTAAAAGTAAAAAAAAAAATTATAATATGTATATGTCCTGATCCCTGAGTACACAAAAAAATCTTTATTTTTGTAAATTTAGTCTTTTTCTTTCTAAACAAAAGTAAATCTAGAATAGTCCTCAGTCACTGGGAGAAGTTCAGACAGATCTCTATATGAATAAATAAATTATTTTAAATGGAAATTCAGTTTACCAGAATTAACTCTAGTGAGGCTGGAAAGACTGAAAAGATAAATTTTCAAATAAAATATAAAATTGTGAAGGAATTATAAAAAAAATCAGTAACCAGTGACAGTGACAAATGATTTCACTGAATAATTCTACCAAATATTTAGAGACAAGTTAGAACTTAAAAAGCGCTGGACCTGGTGGCGTAGCCTGTAATCCCAGCAGCCCATGAGCCCGAGGCAGGAGGCTCACAAATTCAAGTCCAACTCGAGCAATTTAGTGAGATCCTGTCTGAAAATAAAGAATAAAAAGGAATGTACTTAGGGGCAGAGTACATCTAGGTTCAATCCCTGGTACCAAATAGAAGATCCTAAAAACTGAAAGAAAACATTCAAATTTATTTATGAAACAGGAATAAATTGACATATAACCTGCTATACATAGTGAACAAAGGAAATTACAGACTAATTCATTGTAAATATTTGAAATATTTGACAAATGTTAGTGAGGGCAATGCCACTAATAATACACTGTCTGCTATGAACAGAATGTTTTTGTACCCCTAAAATTCATATGTTGAAGCCCTAATGCCTACAGTGATAGTATTTCAAGAAGGAACCTTGGGAGGTAATTAGTGTGGGAGGAGTTCAGGAAGACAAGGCCCTGGTCTAGTAGGTTAGTGACCTTATAGAAAGCCACACCAGTCAGTTTGCTCTTGCTCTCTCTCCACAATGTGAGCACAGAGGTAAGATGGTCATCTTCAAGTCAGGAAGAGAGCCCTGACCCCAAAGTAAGTCTGATAGCACCCAGATCTTGGACTGCCCAGCTTCCAGAACCAGGAGAAATAAATTTCTGGGGTTTTTTTGAAAGTTAATCTGAGTTATTTAATTTCTGTTGTTTAAGCCACTCAGTTTGTGGTATTTTGCAACCTCCGCTGACTAACATAGATTTTGATACAGAGGAGTGGGATATGCTATAACAGATACCTAAAAATGTGGAAGCCGCTTTTGAAATGGGTAACAGATAGTGAGTGAGTGGCTAGGGGAATTTTGGGTTGCATATAGAAAAAGCTTGGACTGCTATAAAGAGATTGTTGGTAGAAATATGGATGTTCAAGTAGAACTGGAAAGAATGCAGTCATGAAGGAGATGTTAGTAGAAATGTGAACATTATAGATTGTTCTGGTGAGGTCTTACTTAGGAATGAAGAACTGATTATTGGAAAATGGAAGAAAGGTAAACCTGGGATGAAGCGGCAAAGAACTTGGCTGAGCTGTGTTCTAGTGTTTTGTGAAATATAGAACCTGCAAGCAACAACATTCAATATTTAGCTGAGGAGATTTATAAGAAAAGTGTTGAAGGATCAGCTTGGTTCCTCTTGACTGCTCATAGTAAAATGTGAGAGGTGAAAGAAGAACTGGAAAAGGCAGTGATAAGCAGAAAAACGTGGACAAGGAAACACAAATTGACTATTTGGAACATCTTAGTCTATCCATATGGGTTAAAAAAAAGAGGTTACACTCCTAGCATTCTGTCTTGTTCTGGAGAGAATGCTAGGAGTGTAACTGAATAATAATTTGGTAAAGAGATCATGGGTAAAAGTCATGGACTTTATCAGCCATCTCAATGGGAGCCAGGAATAGAGATGGGATTATGTCAGCAGAGACCCTGCCAGTCTGAACTATAGGGGAAGGAAAAGTCAGGAATGAATGAAGGAAGGCTCTCAGACTTCTTGGATTATATAAGATTGGACCACAGAGCTCTTCGGCTACAAATGGCTATTAGTCTTTATATAAAGAGAAGAGAATTACTCTAAAGGTGATTCAGATATCATCAGGCCTACCACTTACATCATAGAGAACAGGACTCTCTCCTCCTAAGACATGGAGGTCAGGGCCCATACAGAGAGCCACATGGTTAGGGATGCCCCTCTTTGCTAAAGGACTAAGGCTACCCCATGAACATGAATTTGGCACCCCTTGGGCCTGGAGGACAGAATATTGAACCTAAAATGGCTCCCCCTAAGCCTTAAGACCTCATGGAATTTGCCTTGCTAAGTTCTTGACTTACTTGGGACCCATTCCAGTTTCCTTCTTAATCAATTTCTCCTTTGGGAACAGAAATATCTGGCCTCTGCATGTCCCACCATTGTATTTTGGAAGCACATATTTGTCTGATTTCATGGGTTCACCAAAAGGATTTTTGCCTCTGGATGAGTTGTACCTTGAGTCTTACTGGTATGTGATTTAGATGAATCTTTAGATTCTAGACTTTAAAGTTGTTGCTGGAATGAGTGAAGAATTTTTGGACTGGTGGGATGGAATGAATATATTTTGCCTTTCAATGAGAATGCAAATTTTGAAAGGCCAGGAGCAGAATGTTACAGGCCATATGTTTGTGTCCCCCCAACATTAATAGACTGAAACCCTAATCTGCAATGTAACTGTATTTGGAGACAGGGTCTTTATTGACATAACTGAGTTTAAACAAGGGGATAAGGAAGGTGCCTGACCCCATAGAACAGGAATCCTTATAAGAAGAGACACAGAGAGCTCTCTCCCCACAAATGCGCAAGGAAGAGGCCATATCACAGCAAATGAGATGGTGGCCACCTCTGTGCCCAGAGCAGAGACCACAGATCAAAGCTCTGTCTACCTTGTCACCACCTTGGGTGGACATTACAGTCTCTAGGACAGTGTGGAATACATTTTTGTTGTTTAAATCACCTAATATGTGGCATTTTGTGAAGCAAAACTGAGCTGCTTGTATTATGTCCAGATGGAATTTATGCCAGGCATACAAGTGTGGTTCTCAGTTAGAAAATGTAATAATAGCTGGAAGGTCAGCTCAGAGGTGGGACATGTGCCCAGCACGTGCAGGGCCTGAGTTTAATCTCTAGCACCACTAAAGTTCAGTAACAAGATTCAACATGATGATGATGATGATAAAAAATTCTCAGGATATTATGACTGATGATGCTTCCTTAATGTTATAAAAAACACATACCAGTGCCTTATTGAAAGAAGCTTGCCTATTGTGGTCAGGAATGACCCCTGTATCTGTCTACTATTACATAATGTTATACCAATGTCTTAACTAATGCAACTGAGAAGTGAAAAAGAATTAGAGCTGGGCATGGTGGCACATGCCTGCAATCACAGTGGTTCAGGAGGCTGAAGTAGGATGATTGCAAATTCAAAGCCAGCCTAGGTATTTAGCGAGGCCCTAAGCAACTTAGTGAGATGCTGTCTAAAAATGAAAAATAAAAAGGGCTGGGGATGGGGCTCAGTGGTTAAGTGCCCCATGGTTAAGTCCCTGGTACCAAAAAGAAAAAAAGAAAAAAAAAATACAGAAATGACAGTTGAAAATAAGAAAGCAAAATTCTGTTTTCAGATAATATGATAGTGCACCTGGAAAACCTATAGAAGCAGTGATAAAACTAACAAAAGAGAATTTGGTAAGGAAGTAGGATAGAAAACTAACAAGACAAAAATCAGTACTCTATGTATATAAACAATTACTAGATACTAGTGGCAGAGAAAATTCTATTAGTAACAGCAACATAAAATATTTACTTAGAGATGAATCTAGCAAGAAATTATAAAATTACATAAATAGGGTTTTTGAGGCCCTATTGGAGAACACAAAAGTAGCCTTAAAAAATGAGAAGACATTCCTTTTTCTATTTTTTTCAATTTTTAATTGATTTTTAAAAATAAACGACAGTGGAATGCATTACAATTCTTATTACACATATAGAACACAATTTTTCATATCTCTGGTTGTATATAAAGTATTTTCATACCAATTCTTCTCTTCATACATGTACTTTGGATAATGATGTCCATCACATTCCACCATCATTGCTAACCTCCTGCCCCCTTCCTTCCCCTCCAACCCCTCTGCCCTATCTAGAGTGATCCCCCTTCCTACCCCACTATGAATCAGCCTCTTTATAACAGAAAAAACATTTGGCATTTGTTTTTTGGGGGGATTGGCTAACTTCACTTAGCATTATCTTCTCCAATGCCATCCATTTACTTGTAAATGCCATTATTTTATTCTCTTTTATTGCTGAATAAAATTCCATTGTGTATATATGCCCCATTTTTAATCCATTCATCTACTGAAGGGCATCTAGGTTGGTTCTACAGTTTAGCTATTGTGAATTGTGCTGCTATAAACATTGATGTGGCTGTGTCCCTATAGTATGCTGTTTTTAAGTCCTTTGAGTATAGACCAAGGAGAGGGATAGCTGGGTCAAATGGTGGTTCCATTCCTAGTTTTCCAAGGAATCTCCATACTGCTTTCCATATTGGTTGCACAATTTGCAGGTATGATACACCTTTTTCCCCATATCCTCGCCAACACTTATTGTTGTTTGTTTTCATGACACCCCTTATTCTTGAATGACTTGAATGACTCAACATTATAAAGGTATGAAGTCTCCCTCAGTTAATTCATAATTTACTGTGACCCCAATAAAAATATCATCAGGTTTTGTTTATTTATTTCTGGGTCTAGTGTTTGAACCCAGGGCCGCATGCATGCTAAGTACTTACTCTACCCACAATCCACGTCAGTTTTTTTTTTTTTAATAGAAGTTGATTTTTAAAAAAGGAGGCATGCATAAATAACTAAGAAAGCATTAAAAAGTTATGCTAGGGTAGACATAGCTTTACATATTAAAGCAAGCTATAGAGCCTCTCTAATTAACTAGTATCGAACTGGGGTCCAAACATACACATTGACCAATGGAATAGAATAGAAATTCCAGCAATAGATTAATTTTGTGTCTAATAAACATGATATAAAAAAATTCTAGATGCAAAGATAGACCTTTTAATAAATGGTGCAGTGTCAACTAGATGGTCATTCAGCAAAAGAAAAATAATAGGTCTCTATTTTGACCATACATGGGAATAAATTCAAAATTATTGAAAATATGACCGTGAAAGAAGAAACCATGGAATCACTAGAAGAAAATGTAGTGAATTCCTCTATAATCTGTAAGTTAAGAATGTCTTTCTATGTATCAAATCTATAACAATTAAAGAGTAAAAACTTTGACTTTGTAAAAGTGGAAAAAAATTAAAAGTAAGAAAAAAGATTTTTGTATGACAAAATCATAAGCAGAATGAAAACACAAATGAAATAAGTGAGAAAATGTTTGATGAGTAGAGGACACAGTCTGTTCAATTATTTTCTTGTTTTATAGGTTATAAGCTTCACGAAAGCAGTAGCAGTGAATATCTTGTTCATTAGATTCATAATGTTATTTTCAGGTAAATGGATGGAGTTAGAGAAGATAATGCTAAGTGAAGTTAGCTAATCCCAAAAAACCAAATGCCGAATGTTTTCTTTGATATAAGGAGGCTGATTCATAGTGGGATAGGGAGAGGGAGCTTGGGAGGAATAGATGAACTCTAGATAGGGCAGAGGGGTTGGAGAAGGGAGGAAGCATGGGGTTAGAAATGATGGTGGAATGTGATGATCATTATTATCCAAAGTACATGTATGAAGACATGAATTGGTGTGAATATTCTATGTATACAACCAGAGTTATGAAAAATTGTGCTCTATATGTGTAGTAAGAATTATAATGCATTCTGCTGTTATATATAAATAAAAATTAAAAAAATAAATTTACAATGTTTCACATGATACCTGGAATATAGTGAGTGCTTACTAAGTATTTGATAAGTTAATTTATGTTTGAATTCTGCTTGAAATAGCCACTATAAGCAAGTAGCACATGGGAAATAATCAGTAGAGGAACAGATACCCTTGAAGATTAAGTGATAGTGTACAAAACTTCTTAAATAAGAAGTGAGGGTACTTCACGTGAATGTAAAAGGATGGAAACAAGAAGATGTACATGCAGCACAGACTTTCAAATAGTGTGTCAGGAAATGAAATTTTCCATCTGTTGGCTTTTTGTTTCCTTTCTAGAGTGGGAGGACAGGTAGCATGATGAGTGTGATGGGTGGTGTGGGAGGCAGGAACCTGCCCTGGAAGGGAGAAGGTTTTGAAATCATCACCATGAAGAACAAGGAAAAGGATGACTAAGAGCTCCTACAGGCAGCATTAACACAACAATTCATGAAAACTAAGATTGTCAGCTGGTGATCTCCTGCCTTGGTGTAGATTCCTCCAGACAACAAGTGTGACAGAAAAAGCACAATAAGTTTGACCCAGGACTGAGATGCTTTTTGAGGAAGTATGACAGGAAAATAATGAAACAGAGAATTGGAGACAAATTATATTATGCTAAAGTAAATGACATTTTTTATATTTGACCATTTTTGATATTGCTGGTTTTATAATTCCCAACCTACGGTATGAATCATGGAGTAGAAAGCTGAAGAGTTGGAGTAAAGATGGAACAGAGTATCAAATAACTGAGTTTTTATTATAGGTTCATTTACATGCAGGTTGAAATCTATTTAGGTTTTGATGAATGAAAGGGATCAATTAAAAATGAACCAGAAAGAAAGAACATAGTTAGCCAATTGACATACGTATCAAGGAGAGTATTTTAATACAAGATTAAGAAATAATGGCCTGAAGGAAGGGGGAACTGGGGGAGAACATGCCCACTCCACCTCACAACTCTAAAAATGGTAGAACATGGGACAGGGACCATCATTCTGTAGTAGTTTGACCATTATAGTGGGTTGAACAATGGTCCACCTGAACTTCAGAATGTGACCTTATTTGAAATAAGTTTTGCAGATGTGATTAAAAATTAAATGAAGGTAAGATCACTCTGGATTAGGATGGTCTTGAAGATCAATGTAAGGTAGAGAGACCCAGATGAATCTCCCATGTGAAGATTTGGGCAGAAACTGGCTGTTGTAGTAAAGAGTTCAGCTGTATGTGATAAATTTGCCTTTTTTTTCATGAATCAATTTGATCTCAATGCTTACTTAGTAATCCATCCTAATGAAAGTGTTGCTATTGTTATTTTTTAATTTATGACCAATCCCTGATAATATTTTTAAAAAAATCTCTATCTGAATTTTTTCATTCACTTTAGTTAGTCATTTATTCACTCAAAAACATCTTTCTGAACATTACCCACATGTCAGATGGTGTTCCAGATACTGTAGAAGGGAGCCAAGGTCTGTCTGCATCCTCACAGAGTTTATATTCTGTCCCTTCAGATACAGAAAATAAACATAGAAATAATTAAATGACAATTTTAACTCTTGAAAAATGCAACAAGGAGAATGACAGAGGACAATGCATTGGATTAAGTGGGTGAATCTACTTTACATTGAACGGTCAGAAAAACCTGAGAGGACAGTATTGACTTTAGACGTGATAATGAGGAATAAACGTGTCTGAGAATTGCAAATATAGAGTCCCTAAGGTGTGAATATATTTGTCTTGAAATATAAAAAAAATGAAGTCAGATGAGCAGAGACCCTTGTGATGTCTCTTTAGTTTTCCACATTTCCTGAATTTGGAGGAACAAAAATGGTGTGCTATGTACGTTTGGTCCAGACAATACTAACATGTAGGACAGACATTAGAACTAATACAGTCTGCAAAATTTCACCAGCAATTCACTTCAGGAGGATGTGAGCATATTGTAAATATAAAAATGTCTTCCAGACACGAACAGACTCTGATTTTGACCCAGTGAGCTCTCTTTTTCTAATTAAGCAACCTGATGGCTTTTGTCATTATGCAATCAGTCCGCACACATTTAAAGCAGCAGAAGAAACGTTCCCAAATCACTCCACGTTTTCACTTGAAATTAGTGCTTATTTTAAGCTGAAGTTCAGTGCTAGGAAAAGCTCACTTTATCTCTATGACACAAAATTAAAAAAAAAAAAAGATAGTGTTTACAAAGGTAAGAGAAATTGGAGAGCTAGTTTTTTATCCAGGGACTTGAGTTAGCATAAAGATCCAATCTAGATAATTCTATAAAAAGCCCAGTTTCTCAAGTTAGTTAATTCTTCACATGTCTTTGCAGGTGCAGCAAGCAGTCTATAGTCATTTACCCTGGAAATCTATATTTCATCATTTTATCAAATAATTGATGGTATGGTTTGGTAGAAGTAAAAATATATTTTTATGTATTTTGTTAATTTGTGAAACATTTAAATAACAAGCTTCATTTTTGAATTTTATTTTTATACTTGATAACTTGTATTTAAAACTTTAGTGTTTTATTGACATAAAATAATGTTATAGTAACAGAAAAGTTAATATTGAACACAAACCAATTATTCTATAAATAGAGAAGAAAAGTTGTTGGCATCATAACACAATCATGTTACTGTCTAAATAAACATCCAATTTGTGTGTTTTGAAGATCTTTTGCTTTTCTAAAAAGTATCAATTTATTTTTGATCAACACATAGTAAGGGCATATATTTGCAGGTTACAATGTGACACGATACATTTAAAACCTATTGATGTCATATTAACTCTTAGGAATTTTTTCTTCTATTTGTATCTATAGGTTATCAAATTACCTAATTATTTTTTTCTTTAATTATTACAATTTCAGCATAGAATTTTAAAAGTGGAGAGAATTCTAAAGTGAATGTCTTCCTCAGTTTCCATAATAAGAAAATACAGAGCTTGTATCATTTAATGTATGTCCCCGCACATATAATTTTGCTTTTCTCGGCTATTTTGAAAAAAAAATTCTAGAAATTACATGTATGTAGAGAGACAGATAAGTGTTTTCTTAAAATCATGGAAACTGCAAACAGTAGATATTCAAGATAGGATTATTAAATAATCTTCCAAGTGTTGCTGCACTTTTCCCCTATAATCTCTAGGATGTTGAGATAGCAGTAGAAAATGAAATATGTTTAAAAATTCTTTTCTGGTTTTCTTTTAAAAAAAAACCTAAACAATTTTGCCTTTAGCATTGCGCATTGCATTTTAATTAAAATTCCACTGATAAAGTAATCAAAGCGTATCCTAGTACAATGCTTCTGTTGTGGGTATGAAGTTTCACTGTTGATAAATTGCTGTTCAGGCAATCCACTACTGATAATTAAAAGTTAACTATGGTTAAGGAAACAGTGATAAGAATTGTTAATACTTATATATTAAGGCATTGCAGTGAATTTAAATGTTACTTCAAAACATTTAACTCTTCTCTAACTAATGGAAATGTATGTGCTTAAATATTTCTTGATGACATTCCTTTCAAAATGCAATGTTACATCTGTATGCAGCCTTGTCATTTTGCATGAATGTTCTTTTTTTAATTTTATTTTTTTCTATTTTGAGATGGGGTCCTGCTAAATTTCCAGGTTGGCCTTGAACTTGTGATACTCCTGCTTCTGCTTCCTCAGTAGCTGGATTACAGGTGTGCACTACTGTATCTGTATAATGAATTAAAAAAAAAAATTTGAAACAACCTTCATAGGTAGCTTAGGGAGATGAAATGATTTCCTAAAGTCAAATAGCTCTTAGTTGGGAAGCTTGTGCCATATGAACAAACATGCAAATAATTTAGTTTCTAAGTTCAATACCATACAGATGCCTAGACACTTAAAAAAAAAGAATCCAGTAGTTTGTGAGGCTTATCTGTTTTCTTTTTTTTATTGGTTGTTCAAAACATTACAAAGCTCTTGACATATCATATTTCATGCATTAGATTCAAGTTGGTTATGAACTCCCAATTTTACCCCAAATACAGATTGCAGAATCACATCGGTTACACATCCACATTTTTACATAATGCCCTATTAGTAACTGTTGTATTCTGCTACCTTTCCTATCCTCAACTATCCCCCCTCCCCTCCCCTCCCATCTTCTCTCTCTACACCATCTACTGTAATTCATTTCTCTCCTTGTTTATTTTCCCATTCCCCTCACAACCTCTTATATGTAATTTTGTATAACAATGAGGGTCTCCCTCCATTACCATGCAATTTCCCTTTTCTCTCCCTTTCCCTCCCACCTCATGTCTCTGTTTAATGTTAATCTTTTCTTCATGCTCTTCCTCCCTGCTCTGTTCTTAGTTGCTCTCATTATATCAAAGAAGATATTTGGTATTTGTTTTTTAGGGATTGGCTAACTTCACTAAGCATAATCTGCTCTAGTGCCATCCATTTCCCTGCAAATTCCATGATTTTGTCATTTTTTAGTGCTGCGTAATGCTCCATGGTGTATAAATGCCACATTTTTTAAATCCATTCATCTATTGAAGGGCATCTGGGTTAGTTCCACAGTCTAGCAATTGTGAATTGTGCTGCTATGAACATCGATGTGGCAGTATCCCTGTAGTACGCTCTTTTAAGGTCTTTAGGGAATAGTCCGAGAAGGGCAATAGCTGGGTCAAATGGTGGTTCCATTCCCAGCTTTCCAAGAAATCTCCATACTGCTTTCCAAATTGGCTGCACCAGTTTGCAGTCCCACCAGCAATGTACAAGAGTACCCTTTTCCCCACATCCTCTCCAGCACTTGTTGTTGTTTGACTTCATAATGGCTGCCAATCTTACTGGAGTGAGATGGTATCTTAGGGTGGTTTTGATTTGCATGTCTCTGACTGCTAGAGATGGTGAGCATTTTTCCATGTACTTGTTGATTGATTGTATATCCTCCTCTGAGAAGTGTCTGTTCAGGTCCTTGGCCCATTTGTTGATTGGGTTATTTGTTATCTTATTGTTTAATTTTTTGAGTTCTTTGTATACTCTGGATATTAGGGCTCTATCTGAAGTGTGAGGGGTAAAAATTTGTTCCCAGGATGTAGGCTCCCTATTTACCTCTCTTATTGTTTCTCTTGCTGAGAAAAAACTTTTTAGTTTGAGTAAGTCCCATTTGTTGATTCTTGTTATTAACTCTTGTGCTATGGGTGTCCTATTAAGGAATTTGGAGCCCGACCCCACAATATGTAGATCGGAGCCAACTTTTTCTTCTATCAGACGCAGAGTCTCTGATTTGATATCTATCTCCTTGATCCACTTTGAGTTAACTTTTGTGCATGGCGAGAGGAGGGGATTCAGTTTCATTTTGTTGCATATGAATTTCCAGTTTTCCCAGCACCATTTGTTGAAGATGTTATCCTTCCTCCATTGCATGCTTTTAGCCCCTTTATCAAATATAAGATAGTTGTAGCTTTGTGGATTAGTCTCTGTGTCCTCTATTCTGTACCATTGGTCCACCTGCCTGTTTTGGTACCAGTACCATGCTGTTTTTGTTACTATTGCTCTGTAATATAGTTTGAAATCTGGTATCGCTATACCGCCTGATTCACACATCCTGCTTAGAATTGCTTTTGCTATTCTGGGTCTTTTATTTTTCCATATGAATTTCATGATTGCTTTATCTATTTCTACAAGAAATGCCGTTGGGATTTTGATTGGCATTGCATTAAACCTATAAAGAACTTTTGGTAATATCGCCATTTTGATGATGTTAGTTCTGCCTAACCATGAACAGGGTACATTTTTCCATCTTCTAAGATCTTCTTCTACTTCTCTCTTTAGGGTTCTGTAGTTTTCATTGTATAGATCTTTCACCTCTTTTGTTAGGTTGATTCCCAAGTATTTTATTTTTTTTGAGGATATTGTGAATGGAGTGTTTTTCCTCATTTCCATTTCAGAAGTTTTGTCGCTGATATACAGGAATGCCTTTGATTTATGCGTGTTGATTTTATATCCTGCCACTTTGCTGAATTCATTTATTAGTTCTAGTAGTTTTTTTGTAGACCCTTTTGGGTCTTCTAGGTATAGAATCATGTCACTGCAAATAGTGATAATTTAAGTTCTTCTTTTCCTATTTTTATGCCTTTAATTTCTTTCGTCTGTCTAATTGCTCTGGCCAGTGGTTCAAGAACTATATTGAATAGAAGTGGTGATAGAGGGCATCCCTGTCTTGTTCCAGATTTTAGAGGGAATGCCTTCAATTTTTCTCCATTCAGAATGATGCTAGCCTGAGGCTTAGCATAGATAGCTTTTACTATGTCGAGGTAAGTTCCTGTTATCCCTAGTTTTTCTAATGTTTTGAACATAAAGGGATGCTGTACTTTGTCGAATGCTTTTTCTGTGTCTATCGAGATGTTCATATGGTTCTTATCTTTAAGTCTATTGATGTGGTGTATAACATTTATTGATTTCTGTATATTGAACCATCCTTGCATCCCAAGGATGAATCCTACTTGATCATGGTGCACAATTTTTGATGTGCCTTTGTATCCGATTCGCCAGAATTTTATTGAGGATTTTTGCATCTAAGTTCATCAGAGATATTGGTCTGTAGTTTTCTTTCTTTGAGGTGTGTTTGTCTGGTTTCGGAATCAGGGTGATGTTGGCCTCATAGAATGAATTTGGCAGAGCTCCCTCTTTTTCTATTTCCTGAAATAACTTGAAAAGTATTGGTAATAATTCTTCTTTAAAGGTTTTGTAAAACTCCGCTGTATACCCATCTGGTCCTGGGCTTTTCTTGGTTGGTAGTCTTTTGATTGCTTCTTCTATTTCATCCATTGTTATAGGTCTGTTTAAGTTGTGAGTATCCTCCTGACTCAGTCTGGGCAAATCATATGACTTAAGAAATTTATCGATGTCTTCACTATCTTCTATTTTATTGGAATATAGGTTTTCAAAATAATTTCTAATTGTCTTCTGTATTTCTGTAGCATCTGTTGTGATATTGCCTTTTTCATCCCGTATGTTAGTAATTTGAGTTCTCTCTCTTCTTCTCTTCGTTAGCATGGCTAAGGGTCTGTCGATCTTATTTATTTTTTCAAAGAACCAACTTTTAGTTTTGTTAATTTTTTCAATAGTTTCTTTTGTTTCAATTTCGTTGATTTCCGCTCTGATTTTAATTATTTCTTGCCTTCTGCTACATTTGCTGTTGTTTTGCTCTTCCTTTTCTAGGGCTTTGAGATGAAGTGTAAGCTCATTTATTTGTTGGTTTTTCCTTTTTTTGAGGAATGACCTCCAGGCGATGAATTTCCCTCTTAAAACTGCTTTCATTGTGTCCCATAGATTCCGATATGTTGTGTCTGTATTTTCATTTATCTCTAAGAATTTTTTGATTTCCTCTTTTATGTCTTCTGTAACCCATTGTTCATTCAGTAACATATTGTTCATTTTCCATGTGATGTAGGATTTTTCCTTCCTTCTTTTATCATTGATTTCCAGTTTCATTCCATTATGATCAGATAAAATGCATGGTATTATCTCCACCCCTTTATATTTACTGAGGGTTGCCCTATGGCATAATATATGGTCTATTTTTGAGAAGGATCCATGTACTGCTGAGAAAAAAGTATATCCACTTGATGGTGGTTGCTATACTCTATATATGTCAGTTAAGTCAAGGTTATTGATTGTGATATTGAGTTCTATAGTTTCTTTTTTTTTTTTTTTTTTTAGTTTTTATTTTATTTTTTTATTTATTTTTTTTTTTTATTGTTGGCTGTTCAAAACATTACATAGTTCTTGATATATCATATTTCACAATTTGATTCAAGTGGGTTATGAGCTCCCATTTTTACCCCATATACAGATTGCAGAATCACATCAGTTACACATCCATTGATTTACATATTGCCATACTAGTGTCTGTTGTATTCTGCTGTCTTTCCTATCCTCTACTATCCCCCCTCCCCTCCCCTCCCCTCCCCTCCCCTCCCCTCTTCTCTCTCTGCCCCCTTTACTGACATTCGTTTGTCCCCCTTGTATTATTTTTCCCCTTCCCCTCACTTCCTCTTGTATGTACTTTTGTATACCTCTGAGGGTCTCCTTCCATTTCCATGCATTTTCCCTTCTCTCTCCCTTTCCCTCCCACCTCTCATCCCTGTTTAATGTTAATCTTCTTCTCATGCTCTTCGACCCTACTCTGTTCTTAGCTACTCTCCTTATATCAAAGAAGACATTTGACATTTGTTTTTTAGGGATTGGCTAGCTTCACTTAGCATAATCTGCTCTAATGCCATCCATTTCCCTGTAAATTCTATGATTTTGTCATTTTTTAATGCAGAGTAATACTCCATTGTGTATAAATGCCACATTTTTTTTATCCATTCATCCATTGAAGGGCATCTAGGTTGGTTCCACAGTCTAGCTATTGTGAATTGTGCTGCTATGAACATCGATGTAGCAGTGTCCCTATAGCATGCTCTTTTTAGGTCTTTAGGGAATAGACCGAGAAGGGGAATAGCTGGGTCAAATGGTGGCTCCATTCCCAGCTTTCCAAGAAATCTCCATACTGCTTTCCAAATTGGCTGCACCAATTTGCAGTCCCACCAGCAATGTACAAGTGTACCCTTTTCCCCACATCCTCGCCAGCACTTGTTGTTGTTTGACTTCATAATGGCTGCCAATCTAACTGGAGTGAGATGGTATCTTAGGGTGGTTTTGATTTGCATTTCTCTGACTGCTAGAGATGGTGAGCATTTTTTCATGTACTTGTTGATTGACTGTATGTCCTCCTCTGAGAAGTGTCTGTTCAGGTCCTTGGCCCATTTGTTGATTGGGTTGTTTGTTCTCTTATTGTCTAATTTTTTGAGCTCTTTGTATACTCTGGATATTAGGGCTCTATCTGAAGTGTGAGGAGTAAAGATTTGTTCCCAGGTTGTAGGCTCTCTATTTACCTCTCTTATTGTATCTTTTGCTGAGAAAAAACTTTTTAGTTTGAGTAAGTCCCATTTGTTGATTCTAGTTATTAACTTTTGTGCTATGGGTGTCCTATTGAGGAATTTGGAGCCCGACCCCACCGACTGTAGATCGTAGCCAACTTTTTCTTCTATCAGACGGCGCGTCTCTGATTTGATATCAAGCTCCTTGATCCATTTTGAATTAACTTTTGTGCATGGCGAGAGAAAGGGATTCAGTTTCATTTTGTTGCATATGGATTTCCAGTTTTCCCAGCACCATTTGTTGAAGATGCTATCCTTCCTCCATTGCATGCTTTTAGCCCCTTTATCAAATATAAGATAGTTGTAGTTTTGTGGATTGGTTTCTGTGTCCTCTATTCTGTACCATTGGTCCACCCGCCTGTTTTGGTACCAGTACCATGCTGTTTTTGTTACTATTGCTCTGTAATATAGTTTGAAGTCTGGTATCGCTATACCGCCTGATTCACACTTCCTGCTTAGCATTGTTTTTGCTATTCTGGGTCTTTTATTTTTCCATATGAATTTCATGATTGCTTTCTCTATTTCTACAAGAAATGCCGTTGGGATTTTGATTGGCATTGCATTAAACCTATAGAGAACTTTTGGTAATATCGCCATTTTGATGATGTTAGTTCTGCCTATCCATGAACAGGGTATATTTTTCCATCTTCTAAGATCTTCTTCTATTTCTCTCTTTAGGGTTCTGTAGTTTTCATTGTATAAGTCTTTCACCTCTTTTGTTAGGTTGATTCCTAAGTATTTTATTTTTTTTGAAGATATTGTGAATGGAGTGGTTGTCCTCATTTCCATTTCAGAGGATTTGTCGCTGATATACAGGAATGCCTTTGATTTATGCGTGTTGATTTTATATCCTGCCACTTTGCTGAATTCATTTATTAGCTCTAATAGTTTCTTTGTAGACCCTTTTGGGTCTGCTAGGTATAGAATCATGTCATCTGCAAATAGTGATAATTTAAGTTCTTCTTTTCCTATTTTTATGCCTTTAATTTCTTTCGTCTGTCTAATTGCTCTGGCCAGTGTTTCGAGAACTATCTTGAACAGAAGTGGTGAGAGAGGGCATCCCTGTCTTGTTCCAGATTTTAGAGGGAATGCCTTCAATTTTTCTCCATTCAGAATGATGCTAGCCTGAGGCTTAGCATAGATTGCTTTTACAATATTGAGGTATGTTCCTGTTATCCCTAGTTTTTCTAGAGTTTTGAACATAAAGGGATGCTGTACTTTGTCGAATGCTTTTTCCGCATCTATCGAGATGATCATATGGTTCTTATTTTTAAGTCTATTGATGTGGTGAATAACATTTATTGATTTCCTTATATTGAACCAGCCTTGCATCCCAGGGATGAATCCTACTTGATCATGGTGCACAATTTTTTTGATGTGCCTTTGTATCCGAGTGGCCAGAATTTTATTGAGGATTTTTGCATCCAAGTTCATTAGAGATATTGGTCTGTAGTTTTCTTTCTTTGAAGTGTCTTTGTCTGGTTTAGGTATCAGGGTGATGTTGGCCTCGTAGAATGAATTTGGAAGTTCTCCCTCTTTTTCTATTTCCCGAAGTAGCTTGAAAAGTATTGGTATTAGTTCCTCTTTAAAGGTTTTGTAAAACTCTGCTGTATACCCATCCGGTCCTGGGCTTTTCTTAGTTGGTAGTCTTTTGATGGTTTCTTCTATTTCCTCAATTGATATTGGTCTGTTTAGGTTGTCTATATCCTCCTGACTCAATCTGGGCAGATCATATGACTTAAGAAATTTATCTATGCCTTCACTATCTTCTAATTTATTGGAGTATAAGGATTCAAAATAATTTTTGATTATCTTCTGTATTTCTGAAGTGTCTGTTGTGATATTGCCTCTTTCATCCCGTATGTTAGTGATTTGAGTTCTCTCTCTTCTTCTCTTCGCTAGCATGGCTAAGGGTCTGTCGATTTTGTTTATTTTTTCAAAGAACCAACTTTTAGTTTTGTCAATTTTTTCAATTGTTTCTTTTGTTTCGATTTCATTGATTTCAGCTCTGATTTTAATTATTTCTTGCCTTCTACTTCTTTTGCTGTTGTTTTGCTCTTCTTTTTCTAGGATTTTGAGATGAAGTATGAGATCATTTATTTGTTGGTTTTTTCTTTTTTTAAGGAATGAACTCCAAGCAATGAATTTTCCTCTTAGAACTGCTTTCAATGTGTCCCATAGATTCCGATATGTTGTGTCTGTGTTTTCATTAATCTCTAAGAATTTTTTAATTTCCTCCTTGATGTCTTCTATAACCCATTGATCATTCAGTAACCTATTGTTCATTCTCCAAGTGATATATTCTTTTTCCTTCCTTCTTTTATCGTTGATTTTCAGTTCCATTCCATTATGATCAGATAGGATGCATGGTATTATCTCTACTCCTTTGTATTGTCTAAGAGTTTCCCTGTGACATAATATATGATCTATTTTTGAGAAGGATCCATGTGCTGCTGAGAAAAAAGTGTAACTGTTTGATGTTGGGTGGTATATTCTATATATGTCAATTAAGTCTAGGTTATTAATTGTGTTATTGAGTTCTATAGTTTCCTTATTCAACTTTTGTTTGGAAGATCTGTCCAGTGGTGAGAGAGGTGTGTTGAAGTCTCCCATGATTATTGTATGGTGGTCTATTAGACTCTTGAACTTGAGAAGAGTTTGTTTGATGAACATAGCTGCACCATTGTTTGGGGCATATATATTTATGATTGTTATGTCTTGTTGGTGTATGGTTCCCTTGAGCAGTATGTAGTGTCCCTCTTTATCCCTTTTGATTAACTTTGGCTTAAAATCTATTTTATTTGATATGAGTATGGATACTCCTGCTTGTTTCCGAAGTCCATATGAGTGATATGATTTTTCCCAATCTTTCACCTTCAGCCTATGTATGTCTTTTCCTATCAAATGCGTCTCCTGTAGGCAGCATATTGTTGGGTCTTGTTTTGTGATCCATTCTACTAGCCTGTGTCTCTTGATTGGTGAGTTTAAGCCATTAACATTTAGGGTTATTATTGAGATATGGGTTGTTCTTCCAGCCATATTTGTTTATTTATGTTACTAAACATGGTTTGTTTTCCACTTTGATTATTTTCCCCCCTTTAGTGTCCTACCTCCCACTGTTGGTTTTCATTGTTATTTTCCATTTCCTCTTCCTGTAATGTTTTGCCAAGGATGTTTTGAAGAAATGGTTTTCTAGCTGCAAATTCTTTTAACTTTTGTTTATCGTGGAAGGTTTTAATTTCATCTTCCATCCTGAAGCTTAATTTCGCTGGAAACACAATTCTTGGTTGGAACCCATTTTCTTTCAGTGTTTGAAATATGTTATTCCAGGATCTTCTAGCTTTCAGAGTCTGTGTTGAAAGATCAGCTGTTATCCTGATTGGCTTACCCCTAAATGTGATCTGTTTCCTTTCTCTTGTAGCTTTTAAAATTCTCTCCTTGTTCTGTATGTTGGGCATCTTCATTATAATGTGTCTAGGTGTGGGTCTCTTATGATTTTGCACATTCGGCGTCCTGTAGGCTTCTAGGATTTGGGGTTCTGTCTCATTCTTCAAGTCTGGGAAGTTTTCTCGAATTATTTCATTGAATAGATTGCTCATTCCTTTGGTTTGAAACTCTGTTCCTTCCTGTATCCCAATGACTCTTAAATTTGGTCTCTTGATGTTATCCCATATTTCTTGGATGTTCTGCTCATGGTTTCTTAACAGTCTTGCTGAGCTGTCTATGTTCTTTTCAAGTTGAAATACTTTATCTTCATTGTCTGATGTTCTGTCTTCTAAGTGTTCTACTCTGCTGGTAGTATTCTCAATTGAGTTTTTAAGTTGGCTTATTGCTTCCTGCATTTCTAGGATTTCTGTTTGTTTGTTTTTTATAACCTCTATTTCCCTGTATAGTTGATCTTTTGCTTCTTGGATTTGTTTATGTAATTCATTGTTGAAGTGATCTTTCATTGTCTGATTTTGCTGTCTGATTTCTTCCTTGAGACTCCAGATCATCTGAAGCATGTATATCCTGAATTCTTTATCTGACATTCCATCAGCTGCAGCTATTACCTCTTCTAAAGTTGAGTTGACCTGCAATGCTTGTGGTCCTTTCTTTCCTTGTCTCTTCATACTGTTCGCGTTCCTTTCTTCTTGGTGAAACTGTTGTGCTATTGAATTTTCCCCCTATATATTTATATTGGTCTTGTATAGTTGCAAAGTCTCCCTCGCAGGCACGGGCGGCGGCTCTGCCCCTCCGCCAATTGGGGCAATGTGCCTACCACGCCGGCAGGCCGCTGGGCCTGCTCTGCCAGTCGGTAGCAGGTCCGCCGTCCCTGCAGGCGCGGGCGGCGGCTCTGTCCCTCTGCGGGCCGCTAGGCTTGTTCTGTCGGTGGTCGCCGTTCTGCCTACTTTGCAGGCGCAGGCAGCGGCACTGCCCCTCTGCAGGCCTCTGGGGCTGTACTGCCAGTGGGTCGCAGGTCCGCCTACTTTGCAGGCGTGGGGGGGGGGGCGGCTCTACCCTTCCTCAGGCCACTGGGCCTGTTCTGTCTCTCGGTTGCAGGTCTGACCTGTTCTGATGGTGGTCTCAGTTCCGATTACCTTGCAGGCGCGGGGGGGAGGGGGCGGCTCTGCCCCTCAGCAGGCCGCTGCTCCTCTTCTGCCGGTGGGTCGCAGGCCCGCCTACCTTGCAGGAGTGATTGGAAGCTCTGTCCCGCCGCGGGCCACTGGGCCTTTTCTGTCGGTGGTCACCCTTCCCCTACCTGGCAGGCGAGAGGGGTGGGGGGCGGCTCTGCCCCTCAGCAGGCCGCTGGGCCTGCTCTGTGTTTGGTCCCAGTTCCCTCTACTATGCCGGCGCAGGGGGAGGGGGCGGCTCAGCCTCTCAGCAGGCGGCTGCTCCTCTTCTGCCGGTGGGTCGCAGGCCCGCCTACCTTGCAGGAGTGATTGGAAGCTCTGTCCCGCCGCGGGCCACTGGGCCTTTTCTGTCTGTGGTCACCCTTCCCCTACCTGGCAGGCGAGGGGGGTGGGGGCGGCTCTGCCCCTCAGCAGGCCGCTGGGCCCGCTCTGTGTTTGGTCCCAGTTCCCTCTACTATGCCGGCGCAGGGGGAGGGGGCGGCTCAGCCTCTCAGCAGGCGGCTGCTCCTCTTCTGCCAGTGGGTCGCAGGCCCGCCTACCTTGCAGGAGTGATTGGAAGCTCTGTCCCGCCCTGGGCCACTGGGCCTTTTCTGTCGGTCTCTATAGTTTCTTTATTCAACTTTTGTTTGGAGGATCTGTCCAATGGTGAGAGAGGTGTGTTGAAGTCACCCATAATTATTGTGTTGTGGTCTATTTGATTTTTGAACTTGAGGAGAATTTGTTTTATGAACGACGCAGCACCATTATTTGGTGCATAAATATTGATAATTGTTATGTCTTGCTGGTGAATGGTTCCTTTTAACAGTATATAATGTCCTTCCTTATCCCTTTTGATTAACTTAGTGTTGAAGTCGATTTTATTCGATATGAGGATGGCCACCCCTGCTTGCTGACGAGGACCGTGTGCGTGGTATATTTTTTCCCAACCTTTCACCTTCAGCCTGTGTATGTCTTTTCCAATCAGATGTTCTCCTGGAGGCAGCATATTGTTGGATTTGTTTTTTTAATCCATGTTACCAGCCTATGTCGCTTTATTGGAGAGTTTAAGCCATTAACGTTTAGAGTTACTATTGATATATGGTTTGTAATTCCAGCCATGTTTGATTATTTATCTTCTTTTTTTTTAAATTAGTTTGTTTCTCCATGATTAGCTTTCCCCCCGCCCTCTGTCTTTACAGAGGCACTTCCCACTGATGGTTTTGGTTATTGTTTTTCATTTCTTCCTCGTGTAGTGTTTTGCTCAAGATGCTTTGCAATGCTGGTTCTGGCTGCAAATTCTTTTAGCTTTTATTTATCATGAAAGATTTTTATTTCATTGTTGTACCTGAAGCTTAATTTTGCTGGATACAGAATTCTTGGTTGGCATCCATTGTCTTTCAGTGTTTGAAATACGTTGTTCCAGGATCTTCTCGCTTTCAGCGTCTGTGATGAAAAATCCGTTGTTAACCTTATTGGTTTACCCCTGAATGTAATCTGCCTCCTTTCTCTAGTAGCTTTTAATATTTTCTCTTTGTTCTGTATATTGGATATCTTCATAACAATGTGTCTTGGCATTGGTCTACTGTGATTTTGTGTGCTCGGTGTCCTGTATGCATCTACAATTTGTATACCTCTTTCCTTTTTTATTTCTGGAAAGTTTTCTGTAATTATTTCATTCAGCAGGTTACTCATTCCCTTGGTTTGAATCTCTGTACCTTCCTCTATCCCGATGACTCGTAAGTTTGGTTTTTTTATATTATCCCATATCTCTTGGATGTTTTTCTCGTGATTTTTTACCAGCCTTTCTGAGTTGGCTAGACTCTTTTCAATTTGATATATTTTGTCTTCATTATCTGACGTTCTGGCTTCTACTTGCTCCATTCTGTTAGTGATACTCTCAATTGAGTTTTTAATTTGGTTTATCGTTTCCTTCATTTCTAGAATTATTGTTTGATTTTTTTTAATAATCTCTATCTCTTGAAAGAGATGCTTAACTTCTTCTTTTATCTGTTTATGTAATTCACTTTCAATGTGTTCTTTCACTGTTTGGATTTGCTGTCTCGTATCCTCTTTAAGGTTCCATTCCATCTGTCTAAGGTATTCCTTGAGATCTTTATATGACCATTTTTCTAATGACTCTAGATCCTCCTGAATATTTAGGCTGTCCTTCATTGTTTGTACTCCTTTTCTTCCTTGCTTTTTTATGCTGCTCATGTTACTTCTTGTTCTATTTGACTGCTGAGTTACTGTTTATTCTTATAAATTTTTTTGATGCTTGGGAGGAAGTATATTAGAAGGGAAGAGAAGACGTCACTAAAGAGAATGAGAGTAGGCAGGTAGAATTCAAGGAAGGGGGAATAAGAAAATTGAAAAGAAATGAAAAGACAAAATAAAAAAAATAGAAACTAAAGAAAGAAAGAAAATTTTTTTTTTAAAATAATAAAGATAATAAAAAAAGAAAATTAAAATTTAAAGAAATAATACTACTAATAATAAAATAAAAAAATTAAAAAAAAATTAAAAACATTTAAAAAAGTTAAAGAACAACAACACCA
The DNA here is from genome assembly GCF_047511675.1 of Marmota flaviventris. Taxonomy (NCBI): domain Eukaryota; kingdom Metazoa; phylum Chordata; class Mammalia; order Rodentia; family Sciuridae; genus Marmota; species Marmota flaviventris. The sequence continues at coordinate 99,531,337 of NC_092501.1, read as the reverse complement.
ACAAAAAATGAAAATGAAAGAAAAAGAAAAATAATAATAATAATAATAAATGCAGTCATAGAGTTCGATTAACTTCTCTTCCAGTAGGTGGAGCTGTGCCCACTGGGGCAAGCTTCTCCTCTCAATAGGTGGGAACCATTCACTGTGCAGCAGCTCTTCTGTCCCAGACTGGGTGGGTCTCCAATCCTGAGTGCCTAGGGCCTTCTCTTGTGTTTCCTCAAGCCAGGCCCCGCTCACCTGTGACGCTTACCACAATACTGGTTACATGCCAGGTCTGCTGCTCCTGGGAGCCCTGTTTTCATGAACGCCTGGGCACACTCTCCCTGTTTGCCTCCCTCAGACCCTAAGTTTGTAGAGCTTGGGGCTGAGAACCCCCAGTGAATTTGCTTGCCCTCCAGTAGCCACGCCCCCGGTAGCTGGTGCAAGAGACCTCAGTTGTCAGCACTGGTGGGAGAGGTAGCCGGGAGTTCCGCGCCGCGAGTCCCGCGCCACTCCTGATTCCCTAGGTCTGGCTATGGAGCTCACAGGAGAGCTGGGAGGGGCTCTTAAGGATTCCCCGCTGTGTGGAGAGAGATGGCTAGGGGATTACACACCTGTTGCGCTGGTTTCAATGAAGTTATCTCCTCCGCCCATGACGTCAGTTCTCTGCCAAGGTGGTATCCCGTTTGCCGTGTGGGCGGGGCTGTTCGCAGGGGGGGGGGCGGGAGCTGTTCACCCGAGGGGGGGGAGGGGGAGTCGTTTGCAGCGCTGAACCGCTGGGGGCGGTTTACAGAGCCTGGCCGGCAGGGGCTCGTGCAGGCAGCGGCTGTTTGAACGTTCGCTGCCGGGCTAGCAGCAGCCTTTCGGCGGCGGCCAGCGGGACTGGGCCCCTGCGCCTTGTGGCCGAGACAAACTGACACTTCCCATAAACTTACTAATTCCCGGCAGGTCTCCTTTCAGCGGAATTTTGCTAGAAGTTTCTCAGCAGGTAGCATGTAGGTGTATTAATGGGTCTCTCTGATCCCATTACTGTGGAGGTATTGAAAGTGCTGCCTCCTCGCCGGCCGCCATGTTGAGTCCCCTCGGCTTATCTGTTTTCTAAGGGTATGACTTTTCTCAGTTGGTTACTAGCATTGTTAATGGTGGTGTCTTTCGGATAAACCAACTCAAAAAACCCCTGTTCTGTAAGAAGTAGGAGAAAGTAGGAGATTTGTTTTCAACTTTTGCAAATGGATTCCCGATAACACTTTTTTGTTGTTATTGTTGTTGTTTCCAAAGTCAGAATTTCCTGGGAAGGAGCTAGTTTTGTTATTGTTGTTTCAGTTTTTTTTTTTTTTTTTTTTTTTTTGCTAGTTACTGGAACTAACACAAGTCCCAAACATTATGCATGGACTTAGAATACACACACATAATTATATTAACTTTTCTACAATAATCTTCATTATAAGATTGGCCACTGCAAAGTTAATCTCAGTCAAATTTGTATTCCATGTTGCAGATTCAAAAAAATGTCTTCCCTCCAAATTTTAATACTTTGCTTTGCTATATTCCCATCATCTCCAATTTCAGTGATTTGGAAAATTATTGCTGTGTGGTTCATAAGTATTTTAAAATTTCTTGGTTCACATTTCAGAAAACTAATACCAAGATATCCAATTATGAGTTGGCAATTTAATGTTCCAAACTAGGGCATTAGAAGCCCCTAACCACTATACAATCATTTTTAAATAACCCATAGTTACATGCAAGTGGTTTTTCTCATTTTATTTTAGTTTCAATAATCTTTCTTATTTTAATGAACCTTTGAACATATTGAAAGCCAGGAGGAAAAAAAAATGTACTCCAATGGTTACATATATATTAACTGGGTCAAATTAAATTTGACTTTTTCTTCTTCAAATAAGTAGCTAAAATAGCTCCAGAGTTTCCCAAAATACTACTTTGGATTTGAATACAAGCAAAGTCAGATTTTTGTTTTACATTTTGCAAAAGAACAACAATGACATGGCCAGCCTACAATTTTAGAAAAAAGATCACTGTTCCTTGATATTTACAAGCATGACACAAACTTCTTTTTTAATGATAGCCTTTTTACATTAATATCAGAATTAGTTGACATTCCCTGTCATACACATTAACTGACAGTACAGAAAATATGTCAAGGAATGTTCAGAACACCTGGAGGAAGGCAAACTAAGATTCTAAAAATAGTTACAGGTTATCCACCTAGAGTCATGAAATACAATATAGAATTGTAAAAGGCTGAAGGGATTATGAACAGTGTTTCCATTTATTGATAGCTGAACTGAGGCCTCTTAAATTGGACAACTTGTTTCAGGTCATAGAATGACAAGTTATTTAATTGAATGTCAGAATATAGTTTAATAGAATGTAAAATTGTGAAATCTAGCATTCTTCATAGTCAGAAAAAATTGAGTCTTGAAGACACGAATTGATGTGAATATACCATGTATACAAGAGATATGAAAATTGTGCTTTATATATGTAATAAGAATTGTAATGCATTATGCTGTTTTATATAAATTAAAAATAAATATATTAAAAAATTGAACCTCACATTTGTTCATGATTTACCATGTGCCTTAATTGTGTTCTATGATTATCTTATGTTCTTAATTTTGTCCTTTCAACTTCTTTTCCTTTCTTAATAAAAATAACAATAGCAATAAAACAGAATTTTACTGATTATCTATCAGTAACCAGGTATTTTATATACATTATTTTAAATTTTTACAAACTTTATAAGGTAGACATATTTGTTCAATAAATATAGGCAAACATGAGAAGTATGAAATAAAGAAGTTAGAAAATGAAATAGTCATAGTGTGAAAAGATTGTCAGCATAACTAAAACCACAAAAATGTAGAGCTAATGCCAATTGCATTAGTGATTAATAGTTATAAGACAGAATGTAAGTGCTGTAACCTTTGTTTAAAAACAGCAATGTGACTAATATAAGTTATTAGAAAGATGGGGAGAAAACATGGAGTGGAAATGAACTTGTTTTTTCTTTTCTATTTCCCGTTTCAGAGACAGTAGATTCATCTGGATACTTCATATTTCACATTGAGAGGCAACAGACTTCAATCAATATTGTGAAGAAATAGAAACTTATGTGTACTATTTAAAGTGAGATGTATTTTTGAAACTATGCATATTATTTGAAGTAGGGATGAGCACAAAGTGATGGATATAGTAGACTGGCTTGTTTGCCATTTGTATATTTTTAAATATCCCCCCAGAATGCAGGGAACAGATAGCTAAAATTTACATTTCCCAGACTTTCATGTGCTGGGGTTCCAGATGTGTTTTAGAATCTACTAGACAGAAACATTCACAGAAATTTGAGCATGGAAGTGAGTAAGAAAGAGATGGAGTGCAAAGCATTAGGTTTCCTGGTGGAGATTATAGTGAAAACCAGTGTCTCTGGAAAGAATACAACAGGAAGAGAATCTTTCCTGAGTGTGAAAATGTAAATGTCATAGTCACCTCTTTCTGTACATTCTGTAGACATCACCTGAGTTTCTCAACCACAAGTGTGCCCGAGACTGTGCAGTCCTAGGAACAGGAAAAACAGTCCTTCTTCCAATTCCAAAAGCCATCAAACTACCTGGTAGTAAACCCTCTTCTACTTAAACTATCTAGAGTGTCATCTGTTGGACCCTAGTGCCCTCTCTCTTTCTCTCTCCTCACATATAGACATCCCCTTGAACAAAAGATAGTTATGAAGAAAAATACAAAATGATGGGATTCAATTAAGTACAGTAATGATAAAATATAGACAAATGGGGTAAATTCAACTTGCATCACATTACATTTTGAATGAATATTTAGAAAGAGATGCAACCATAACAAGCTGGCTGTAAAAAGATAGCTAATGACATATCTGAGAGATGGAAACAAAGGGAAATCAGGATTTAATAACATAGATCTCAAGGTTAAATTTCACTGCAAAACATAAATAGATTAGACAAACAGTACCATTTCAAAATGATACAAATAGAATATCAAGTGAATCTTTAAGTATCAGGAAAGGGGCTGGGGTTATGGCTCAGAGGTACAGCCCTCACCTAGCATACGTGAGGCACTGGATTCAATCCTCAGCACCACATAAAGTAAAAAAATAAAGATATTGTGTCCATCTATAACTAAAAAATAAATATTTTTTCAAAAAAGTATAGGTAATATGGCTCTAAAATACAAATACTAAAATTTGCTGTTAAGTATAAGGTGTTGACTGAAACAAAATAGCAGCAAGAAGCTTGGATTTTCTCTTCTTCTGTTCTAGGGTCAGCAAACTTTTTCTGAAAGGGACAGAGTAAATATTTTAGGTTTTGAAGGTTATACAGTTTCTGGGATACATGTGCAAATCTGTCAGAGACACTATATGAATAAACCCATGTGTCCATGTACCAATAAAACTTTATTTATAAAATATAGACTTAGGTGGGTGGGTTTGCCTACTGTTTATAGTTTGCCAATTCCTGTTCTAGACAAAAAGTGATTCTCTAAGTAAGCATAGAGAAGATCTGAAGAATACAGTAAGGCTTATCTAACTGGTATAAATTGACCATAATTCCATATGAACAGAGAACACACTTTCTTTCAAGTTAGGCGAAACATTTCCCAAAATTGACAGTAATAGTTATGTAATAAAATGCAACAGTAGTTGCTAGTATCTGTTAAGAGATTTCTGAGTGTCTGGCAGGAAACAATGACATGAAATCATTCCTTCCTCACAACTCTGATGTTACAACAGTAATAACATGCAAAAGTGCACATACAGGGTCTGGGATTGTAGCTCAGTGGCAGAGTATTTGCCTGCCACCTGTGACTCCCTGGGTTTTATCCTCAGCACCACATCAAAAAGGAACAAATAAAATAAAGGCATGCTGTCCATCTACAACTACAATAATTTTTTTAAAGTGCACATTCATATATGTATAACTTGTTACTTTTTTCTTTTTATAATTAAGTAGTTTTTTAAGTTAAAAAAATTTAGTTATAGATGGACACAATAATTTTTTTATTTATTTTTATGTGGTGATGAAGATTGAACCCAGTGCCTCACGTGTAAGGCAGGTACTCTACCCCCGAGCCACAAGTTAAATATAGTTTATCAAGATTTCTTTTATCAAATGATTTCTTCAGTAAGATCTAGATCTACCTAAGATACATATACTTAAGAATATGATGTAATTATTATACATAATATATGTTATGTATATTTACATTGGGAAGGAGGCATATGGTAGAAGAGGAACCCAGGAAATCACAAGTGACTCAATTGAATTAAGCAGTACAGGACAGGAAAAAAAAAAAGCTTAAATATGGTTCCCTCTTGGCCAGAATTCTATCTGGGAACTTGGCCCATCAGAATATTAAGTGTAAACTCTAGAGTCATGATGATTGCTCTAACCAGTTAGTGCTGCTATAGCATTTACCAACTGTAACTAATTCCCATAGTTTCTCTGGGAGGAAGCCATTCCAAGAGATTCAGAAAGCTTTCTGTAAACAATTTTAGCAGTCATGTGTAATCACAATACATTATGTAACAGATGTGCCCACTAAACTTAATTTAAGGGAGAGTGAGGATTCATTGAATTCAGAACAGCTTATGACTAAATGAGAGATTTCTATAAGGCTACACCCAAAATTTCATCAAAAAGAGATTTCCTCACTGTATTTTTTGGGACCAATGGGTAAAAAAAATTCTGTGATGGAAAAAAAATTAATTAAAATATTTGTGTATTGTTTTGTTGTTGTAGGTAGTAGCTAGTGATTCCTGGTCTTCCATGCTTCTCAAAACACTCGCTTTCTTTTACCATCCCCCACTCTGTAAACACTAAGAAATCATGTAAGGAAATACAAACTCAAAATTATAAATAGGAACTAGAGTGACAACTTACTATTCCTTATTTTTTTTTAAAGGATGACTGTTTTTTTTTTAAGAGAGAGAGAGAGAATTTTAATATTTTTATTTATTTTTTAGTTTTCGGCTGACACAACATCTTTGTTTGTATGTGGAGCTGAGGATCGAACCTGGGCTGCACGAATGCCAGGGGAGCGCTTTATGGCTTGAGCCACATCCCCAGCCCTCCTTATTTTTGAATATAAAAAACAAAAACCTCTGAATGGTCAGTTTTCACAGGCTTTCTAGAACCTCAGTGTTAGGATAATTTGCATAGGTTTATACAAAAAAAAATGGGTTTGGTGAGTTGTTCTTTTTATCTCCTTTTTTCCTCTAGGTAGAGAACAAATCCTTCATAAACATCAACTCCTTAGTCATCATAGGTTTGATGAAAGAAACCAATATCTTCCCTGACTTTAGAAAAAGATAGAACAAGACCATTTTTTTTTTCCCCACAAGGAAACTGTTTTGGCCTCGCTATGGCCCCTGATGGAACTGATATGCTTCTGGATCTATAAAAACAAAAAGAGAACACTTTGTTTTCCTCGGGGGAATAATATACCAGAAGTGAAGACAGATGTGGCCTTTACTCTGAGTCCTGCAGCAAACTGACTAGAAAATTCTATGTAGGCAGCGAGAGAGAGAGAGAGAGAGAGAGAGAGAGAGAGAGAGAGAGAAAGAGAAATGAGCTAAACAATTATTTAGGAGCCTCCAGTGAGAAGTTGTGAGTAGAAGCTTGTGGATCCAGAGTGACAAGGACATATTTCTTTGTGTTCTTCGCTTGTCAACTAGTGAATGATAAAGGAAGAAGGGGTTAGTGGCCCTTCTAGGATGACTGAGAAGTCATAGCTTGCATGCCGACTCTGATTGGTGAGAACCTGCTGCTCTGAAAGAATGTGACAAGGACTTAGGCGCCATAATCAGCCTCCCCAGGAACAGCAATGGCTGCCTCTGGAGCAGGAGAGTGGTGTCACCATCCATCTTGATTTTCCCAACCACTTATTTCAAAGATAAGTGAAGGAACCTGTTGGAAAATCTGGGTCTTCTGGTGCCTAGTTGAGTATTCTGCCAAATCATCCACCTGAAAGAAAGAAATCCATACTTAAGAAAGTAATAGATTAGCTACAATTACCTACAAATAGATTGACAGCCAGGAAAACCACCTACTGTGTTGTGCTCTCAGACCTTTGTCACTGTTTAGAAGACTCAAACACCTGAGGTCTATGCACTGCTGAAGGCAAGTAAACTCTCAAAGCTATTAATATTTTCTCAATGATTGTATTTGATGAATTCTCATGGAATACCTTCATTATTATAGGCCCTGTGCAATTGCTGAGATGGCAATGGTAAGAAACAGAAGCATGCTTTCTGCTCTCTAGAGTTACAATCCAGCAATTAAGAGTGTGCCTTTCTCCCCACATCCTTACCAACACTTATTGTTGCTTATATTCTTAATAGCTGTCATTCTGACTGGAGTGAGACAAAATCTTGTAGTAGTCTTGATTTGCATTTCTCTAATTGCTAGAGATGTTAAACATATTTTTCATATATTTGTTGATCAATTGTATATGTTCTTTTGAGAAATGTCTGTTCAATTCCTTAGCCCATTTATTTGATTGGGTTATTTATTTATTTATTTTGGGGTGTTAAGTTTTTTCTTTATATATCCTGGAGGTTAGTGCTCGCTCTGATGTGCATGTTGCCAAAATTTGCTCCCATTCTGTAGGCTCTTTCTTCACCTCACTGATTGTTTCCTTTGCTAAGAAGAAGCTTTTCAGTTGGAATCCATCCCATTTATTGATTCTTGATTTTATTTCTTGCACTTTAGGAGTCTTGTTAAGGAAGTCAGGGCCTAATCTGACATGTTAAAGATTTGAGCCTACTTTTTCTTCTATTAGGCACAGGGAGATGGGACTGACTACAAATTGGTGCAACCAACCTGGAAAGTGGTGTGGAGATTCCTTTGAAAACTTGAAATGGGATCACCATTTGGCCCAACTATCCTACTCCTTGGTTTATACCCCAAGGGCTTGAAAACAGCATATTACAGGGACACAGCCACATGTCCCTGTAAATATTAATTAAAATATTTGTGTATTGTTTTGTTGTTGTTAAACATTTTTTCATATATTTGTTGATCAATTGTATATGTTGTTTTGAGAAATGTCTGTTCAATTCCTTAGCCCATTTATTTGAGTTATTTATTTATTTATTTTGGGGTGTTAAGTTTTTTCTACTATAAACATCAATGTTTATTGCAGTACAATTTACAACAGCTAAATTGTGGAACCAACCTAGATGCCCTTCAATGGATGAATGGATAAAGAAACTGTTTTGCATATATATACATATACATACACATACACACAATGGAATATTACTCAGCATTAAAAGGGAACAAAATCATGGCATTTGCAGGTAAATGGATAGAGTTGAAAAATATCATGCTAAGTAAGCCAATCCCCCTAAAACCAAATGTTTTCTCTGATAAGTGGATACTGATCTATGATGAGGGTGGTGGTGGTGGGAGTATGGGAGGAATGGAGGAACTTTGGCTAGGGCAAAGAGGAGGGAGAGGAAGGGAAGGAACAGGGGTGATGAGGGCCACAACCAAGTTAAGATGGCGCCTGGCAGTATGCTAGGAGGAGTGGTTTCTGAGTAATGCCAGCGAGCCATTTAGATGATGGAGATTCCTTAATGACTGACTGTTGTGTCTAGATTATGTCAATTAAGTTAAGCTGTGTGTAATCATTAAGATGATGAGGATTCCTTATTGGTTGACTGCTGTATCTAGTTTATGTTAATTAAGTTAAGCTGTGTGTAATTAGTTGGGTATATATACTTCTCTGTCCCGTAATAAAGCGGCTCCCTCTGTATCAATCTTCACAAGTTGCTTGTCACCCCCCCGCCCCCCCCTCCCCCGTTAGTTTGCCCAGCCAGACTGTGGCACAGGGGGATAGGAAATTGGTGGAATGAGATGGACGTCATTACCGTAGGTACATGTATGAAGACATGAATGGTGTGACTCTACTTTGTGTATGACCAGAGAAATGAAAAATTGTGCTCTACTTGTATATTATGAATCAGAATGCATTCTGCTGTCATGTATAACAAATTAGAACAAATAAACAAATTAATTAATTAAAAAAAGAGTTACAAACCAGTATGAGAAACAGATACAAACAAAATGACAATAAAGATCTGTAACATGCTGAGGACTTTATATGTTTTAGTGCCTATGAGAAAAAGGAAAGATCTCATATTCAAATCCAAGGGAGATGCTATAATGCTAAAGAGAGAATTCAAATATAATTTTTAAATATCAAAGTTGGATGTCTTTATGTGAATGAAGAGACATGGTGTCTGAGAAAGCCAGAGTAGCACAGGGGATGTTTGCTAAGTGGACTGGATTTTAAAGATGGTGCACAAAGCAGGAAGAGAGAAGTCTGCCCAAGGATGAAATGACAGGACTATTATGATACCATGAGCTTACTAGGAGGGATGTCAAAACCCAGAATACACTAAGACTTGAATGGTAGACAGCTAAAAAATCTATATTTCAGATAGATTTTGGACAAAAATAATGAAAAGGAGTAGCATCAGTGTTTTTTTGAATAAGTAGTCCAATGCTAATGGATGATAAAGAGAAAGAAATAAAGCAATTCCACTTTTCTCCACCCATGAGAAAAAAAAAATCTTCAAATTGAAAACAATAAACCATGCAGAGTGGATAACAGAGCCATACAATGGCAAGGCCATACAGATGTTTTAGATGAATTAATATTCATAAGCCAAGGACATTTCACCTTTTACCTATTGGCAATATTTAAGTAATTACCGCAAATGGCTTCATGATGTAAATGTAAGAATATAAGCAAGTAGTATGTGCATTTTAAAAACAGGAAGGGAATTTAAAAAAAAAAACTCATTTCAACATGAGGTAAAATTCTGAAGTAGGTTATCAGTGATCATCCAAAGGGATTATAGGTATTTGGTTATTAGGGGCATTGTTATCAGTTTAAAAAAATTTGTTCTAGCAAAAAAACAACATTAGTTTTCAAACAGTTATCACAATGGTGGACCAGAGAAAGAGATTAGAATATCCTTTGTTAGTACAGAAAATACAGGGGAAAAAATGACACCAAGGAAAGAAAGAAGAAAAGGAAAGGATGGAGAAATGGAGGGAGGAACCAAAACTATTTGTGGATGCTTAAAAAAATAAAAGAAGATAGACTAATTTGTAGAAGTTACTATGACTGTTACTTTGGATAAATAGGGAAGAAAACAGCATTCAAGTTTGGACTCCACCAGACATTGCACTTGTGAGTTATATATGTAATTTCAGTCAGTTCCAACAGAGATAAGCTTTCTGAGACAAGCATCCTTCCTATAGGTGTGCAATTTGAATTCCTCAAAGTGGGTCATACCTCGTCAAGTTTACACACCCAGAATGGCATGGGACCTAGAAGAATAACTGTGACTCTCCAATTCCAAAGCCCCAGAAGTTTGTACTTCATCACTGTGTCTCAGAAGAGTCTTCCCACCTAAGAGCCATTGGAGCAAAATGCTCTCTGGGGAGGGGGGACTCACCAGAGCACTCTGCCTGGAAGACCACCTGTCTGGGATAACAAAGAGGGGCTGAGAGAATTGGGACAGGAACCCACCAAGTGCTATGCCAGACCCTCCCACCTCTCCCACGATATTTCTGTGATTCCACTGTCACTCAGGCCTGCTAGCTTCTTGCTGTCAAAACCCTTCTAGAATATTTACATTTTTTTCAGACTAGCTTGTAAACCAAAAGAAGTGACAAAATTTCAGGAGAGATATTTAGGGAGAAAAATCTCATCATCAAATTACACCATGTAGGCAGTTGCCTACGTTCCCTTCGTTAAGAAATCCGTGTTTTGGTTCCAGCTCTGCTGTGCTTCTCTGTGTGACTAATGGCAACTTGCTGATGTCTATTTATGTACCTTCCTCATACCATTTGTTACTGACTTCATAAGAATAAGGATAAACTGATAATTGAATCTGCAATTTTATAATGTCTTTTTGCAATGTCTTAGAGCATAATAGGTTTTTAACCTTTTCCCATACATAGGGAATATTATTTAATATTTCATCTATATTGTCTGTTTCATGCTTAATTTGTGACACATCAGGACTCAAGTTGCTGAATGTTGGAGCAAAAAATATCAGAATCTCCTAAAAGAAAGAAAAAAAAGTCAATAAAAATGCTACTGTTACTGGTGTGTCTTAAAAACCTGACTTCAACATGTGTGTGTATGTGTGTGTGTGTGTATGTGTATGTGTGTGTTATTGTTTTCAACTTTTTTTTTTAATGGTACTGAGGATCAAACCCGGGTCCTCAAGTTTGCTAGGCAAATGCTCTAACACTAAGCTATATTCCCAGCTTGTGACTTGAGTTTTACATTGTTTTAAATTAATTGTGAATTATTCTCACCTCTTTTTGTATTAAAATAATAATTAACTGAAAATCAAACTCCATATCTTTTATTTCAACTAAGCTCATTGTCTTTCCCTATTATATTAATTATGTCTGCCTAAGCCTGCTTTTTCTTTTTTGTAGTTACTACAATTCTATTCTCTTGTTTCACAAGAGGTTGAATGAATATACCACTGGAGAAAATACTTCTAGACTGAAGTAAATGGCTAATTTTGTATCTGTTAAAAGAGAAGCTTGAGTTTTCCCAATTGGAATCAAACTAGAGTCTAAAAAACTTTATATTGTATTCCAAATTGAAAAATCTATACTTAATAAGGGGATTATGAAGAAAAAAATGGGAAAACATTATGGTCCCCCCCACCCCTTTTTTTCACATCCTGAAATGAGGCAAGGGGAGCTAAGATTTAATGACACTGGAAAATAAAGACATGCGACTCTAACCACTGCTAGGCACCTTCCACGTGGGATTATACTTAATCATCACAGCAACCTTTTGACGAACGGGACTTGGAGGTGGAGAGAAATTAGGTTGCTTGTTACGATCACTTATCTATTCAGTGATGAAGTCAGAATCTGAAGTCAGGATTTGAAATGTTAACTTTTTTTTATTACACTGCTCAAAGAGGCTTTCATTATTCATTATTTAGTTATATTTAATCCATGGATTACGCAATACAATTTTCCCCCCTCAAAACTCAAAAAGGTGAGAAGGAGGTAGGAAATTGGACTTTCGGTAAGACATAGGCAGTCAGGCTAACAAAACTTAGACCACTGAAGTCAGTTGCGTTTGCTATCTATTGGCCATCTAATGAAAGGGTAGGCAATCCAGTGTTGATTCAGAAAACTACTGGAGACATGGACTGTGGCAGTGGGTTGAGATGGTATTCCCTTGTCAGCACTCAGATGAGAAGGTGAGTGAGGCCAGTGATTTAGTTTTGAGGACAAGGCTGACAAAGGAAAATCTGGGCAGGTCTCAGGCCTGGGCCAAAACTTAGAACTGTCAGGGAAAGGAAATGAAAGGAGGCAGGGGAAGGCTGCACTGGTGTGAGAAGGTACAAATTCCACAGGCATAGTGAGAGGGTAGAGAGCTTTGGGGGAATGGATGATCCAGGAACATGACCCCCTTCTAAGGACTGTCATTGTAAAGGCCTGGAATCAAGGTGGAGGTTAACCTTGTGTGGGGGTGGAGGGTGGAGTGGGAGGGGAAGGGTGCATTAGCTCTGAAGTCAGAGATGAGGCCAAAATCAAATCTCCATATTACCCTGGGAAATCCTTTAAATCACCGACGATACACAGTGGCTTTTATATACTATAAGTCTGAGACCCACTAAGCTAGATTAAAAGATGTGAAGAAAACATTTGTCAATTTGAGCTGGATGAAAGTATTGTTGCTTGTCTTTGGATTTGCTCAATTTGCTTTAATTTTAACCTTCTGTGGCTTTAAAATGTGGTAATGGATTTGTTGGTTGTTGAAGGAATTTAATGTGATTGTGGTGATACATCTTTCCTTGTATTGAACACTTTAATTCTAAATCCAATATGTCACATGCAGTGTTGCATCAATATGTCAAGACTGGTTCAAAGACAAAAGTGTTTGTGTGATATGGGATCAGTCAGGGGTACAGTCTTTAAGGAGCCAGCTAGCCGAGGATTGAAAAAAACAAGGAAAATGAGAAGATACCTGAAAAAATGTGGTTGCTAGATCAAATTGATGGTGATAAAATTTTGTCCATGAGCTCTATGCAGCCAGTAGGAGGTCTTTTACAGTTATGGCAAAAACTCCTTGAGTCATGAGGACATCCTGTGTGGTGATTATGACTTGCATCATTTTAGGTACATTCATTCTATGATGATTGCATCATGTCTAGACACTTCTCATCTCAGGTGCATTTAAAAAATGAAGCTATAAAGTAAAAACAATAGATGGGTTAATTAGCATACCCAAACATGCATGGCCCATGTGGATATAATGATTTGAGGAATAATGCACATATTGTTAAAAAAAAAAAAAAGCGAACGGAGTAAAGAAAAAGAAAAAAAAAGCCACATTTCATGAGCAAAAACAAATAATTTTTAACCAAAAATACACTATTACCTTATTCTGCTTTACACTGGGTATGGATATATCATCTTCTTATTTGATCATATATTCTCAATGGCAGGATCTGGACCATTTATAATAGTCATTATTTGTTGAGTGGTCACTATATGCCACTCATAATATGAAGCATATAACTTGAGTTATTTTTCTTCATCCTCATAAAAAGCCATCAAGGTGAGAGTATTACTATTACCTCCTTTCACATGTGGAAACTGATGCTTGGTTAAATATCTTGTCCAAGTTTACACAACTTTCAGGGGGAGTAGGGAATTGAACCCAGGAACTCTGCTTGGAATAAATGCACAATGCCAGAAAATTTCCATCTTCCCTGACCTCACCTTTGGGAATATCATGAATACATTAGATAATAAAATGTGATTGCTACAGAAGTCTTGTTTGCTCTGCTTTTGATGAACACTTTTGGCTAGAAGGAACCATGTAATAAAGGAACATGTCTAGACTCTGGACTTTGTCTGAGGCAAACAGACAGCTTCCAGGATCAAACTCAGTATTTTACATAGATATTTTGTTTCTCATCTTTACGTATTTTAAATAGATTATTTAAGGCATTCATTCTTTTGCAAATATTTAGTTTTTGGTTTATTTCTTTCTTCCTATTCTTTCTGATGATTCTTTAGGTTTTTGGGCAATGCTAAAATTCTGGTTTAGCTTTGCTAATGCTTGCCTGGGAATATTTTTCTTTCTGATTTGCAAGCAGCAGCTGTGTGGTGGTGTGTGTGCGTGCTGACACCCTCCATTCCTGCTTTATAGCCCTTGTTAGCGTGCCAACAGCTATGCATCATTCATACAGAGTGATCCTGCTTCTATACCCTGCCCCTCTACACACACTGAAAACTAATTGAGTGAGTTATTTTAAGATAAGTGCAATCATGGATTTGGTGTTTATCAAATTCTTAAGATAAATCTTTTAAGATTTAAATGACATAAGCCTTATTACTGCTTAGATTTATCACAGATCAAGTAAAATGCATTATAATGTGATTTCTTCCCTGTTCAGATCATCAGTCCATGCTTCCATTATACTTTTTGATGTATTTTTATTTGATGTTCTAAAAAAGACTTGAAATTTAGTACTTGGCCATCACGTTGATGGCACTTTCTACTAGAGCATACTGGTGAAGGCTTTATAGTCTTTTGTACTTTGAGACATAGGATCAGATCCTGTACTTTGAGACACAGGATCATATCCTTGCTCCACTTCCAATTGGACAAAGCAAGGATCTGATCCTGTGTCCCAAAAGTGGAAACAGGAGGATGTGTAATTACCAGCTTAAGTCTTTGAAGAAAGCAGTTGGCAAGGTTGATAGATGCCTGGGGCACAGGTGCCTGAACCCCATAAGGACCCCACTGGGGACAAAAATTGTCTTGGGGAAAGGAAGAGTTTCAGCAGATACTTGGTTGAGGCTGAAAGAGCAAAAGTTATTGACCTAAGAAAAGAGCTTTCAAATGTTTCCCCAAGCACCCTATTTATTCCAGCTCAAGCATCTACAATGTTCTCTCCATTCTTCCTTTACTACTTCTTTCCTCTCCTTTGTTTCAATGCTGTTTTTTCCTTCCCTTCCCCCTTCTCTTCTGATATCATGAAGTCAAATAATGGGCAAAGAAAGTAGATATATGTTACTGCTAGGTGTTGCTAGGCAACAGTCCCCTGGCTGCTTCCTTTGAAAGGTCTCAGGTAGGGCCACAACAGCATGGCCAGCGAGTATCAGTGCTGCTTATAAACCTGATCTGACAGCTCTTCTGTTACCACACTGAGACTATTTCCTTTGCCAACAAGACAGTTGTTCTCACCTACGATGTTCTTATCTATTCACATGCATGGGAACGGAACACCAAGAGTTGAAAGGGGAAGCTACTCTTAATGTTAAGGGCGCTGGGGAACCTCATGCTAACCTTGAAAACTATAGGAAGCATTTCATATGGATTTAAAGGAGGATGTTTGATCTACTTTCTAGTTGCTATTTTAGATAACCTAACACTTGGGGCACACCTTATTGTAATGGCCCCCAAAGAGCCTGCAGGTACCCTCAAGTGCCTCCATTGGACCATATAGCTGATACTTATTGGTTATTCCCGTATGCACTGACTCTGTCACTGAACTTTTCTGGGAACTGGACAAATGCTTGCTTATCTGTAGATTTTTAGCCTGGTTCCTGGCACATAGTAAATGAACAGTTTGAACCTCATTGAACTAAGAGGTGATCTAAGGTAAACTGAGAGATAAATTTGTCGGTGGTTTTTAAATAAATTTCTGAGGGTAACTGATAGCTAGAGATAAGTTATTTGATGTTTTTCTCCATGTCTTACCTTCTTCCCTGGAGAGGCTGGTATCTGTCTTACCCTGTTGACATTGCTCATTTTAACTTACTGATCTACCCTTTTATTTTCACACCCACAGGAGAGATTGTGTATTTTATAATTAATTTCCTGGTAATCTATTTTACTTACAAAGAAAAAAAATTTAGATGTTCTTAAATTTAAGGTAATGTTTGCAGTCCTTTTATTGTTTCACTTTATTTTGACAAGGTTACAAAGATTTTAGTAAGGAGATAAATTTTCACTTTAATTATGCACATTTTGTTATTATTAAGCCTCTATGACAAAAATAATATGGTTATTATTTACCTACTTTTTGCATAATGAGTCACTTCAAAATTTACCAGCTCAAAGCAACAAATATCTATCCTCTCCCACGGTTTCTGAGAGTGAGGAAGTTAGACAAATGTTGCTGGCGTAGGAGAGCACAGGAATCCTCAGTCAAGATGACCAGGACCAGTGCTCTCAAGGCTTGACTGGAACTGGAGGATCTGCTTGCTGGGACTGCTAACACCCCAGAATGCTCACTCACAGGTGAGAGGTCTTGGTTCTTTGCTGCCAGTTGGTAGAAACCTCAGTTACCACATGAACTTCTCCATGGACTACTTGAGCGTCCACAAGACAGGGTGTTTCATTTCCCCCAGAGTAAGGAGACAGAGAGAGAGAGAGAGAGAGAGAGAGAGAGAGAAATGAAAATGGCACAGAAGCTTTCATGATTGAGTCCTGAGAGCCACACTGTCACTGCTGCCACATTTTATTCATTAGATAAAGTCCCTCAGCACAGCTCCCACTCAAGGGAGGATAATTTGCTTCTGTGCATTGAAAGAAGGTGCATTTATGATTGTGTGGATGTATTTTAAGTCCATCACAATTGGTTCACAGACATCAACTGAACAAACACTTCTTTATAAAAGAAACATTCTAACAAGCATAGTTTTTAAAATTTTTAATTTATGCTCTGAAGATCACAGTTCAACAGACGACAGAATGATTAACACACATCTCTGAATAACATAGAACACTCTGTTTTTCTTAGTAATCACACTTTGACAGCAACTCTATTCTGACATGATTCAGAATAATACAGATTTAACTTAAATGAATGGTAATTAGTATGTAAATAAGAAAAACAGCAAGTGAAAAGCCCCTAATGTTGTAGCTAACTTGGTGTTCAAGTGACAGAAAGACATGAGTGGCTTAAGCAGTGAGTTGAAAGGTTAGAGATAAGTAGAAATGAGATCAGATCATTAGAAATGGTTCAGGTGATACAGCTCTTATGTAAACTATGTGACTACTTTAAATTTTGTGTTATATATTAAGAAGTCATTGCAAAATTTGAGGCAGAGGAATGTTCTAATTGTGTGTGCGGGTGCGCGTTTCTTTTTCTTATTGTGGTGCTGGGGATTGAACCCAGGGCCCTGAACATGCTAGACAAGTGCTTTAACACTGAGCTACATCCTCATCCTATTGTATACTTAAGGTGATAACTTGTTACTGTGTGCAAAATTGATCAAAATGGTTCAGTTTGTGAATCAAGGAGACAAATTGGAAGTCTGTTGCCAAACAAGCTTGCATAAGAATGGTCATGCTGTAGGTGCAGGTGTAAGTGGTTTAAATCTATGTTTTGAAAGAAGAGTCAACAGAATTTGTTGATGGTCTGAATGTGAATTATGAGAGAGAATGTTTTTGACCACAGAGACTGAAAGACTGGTGATACCATTTTCTGATAAAGGGAAAACTAAAAGCAGGTAAGATTTAGAAAGACGAGAGCTTGTTTCAGTTTGTTAATTTGAGATACATAATGGAAATATTATCAGTCAAGATAGGCAAGGTTATGAGAAGAGAACAACAGTGCCAAAATATCATTGACTTAATAAATAGATTTATATATTGATCTTGCTTCAGGTCCAACAAAGGTCAGTATAGACTCTGCCCACTCAGAGAACTAATCTGTCAGAGGCCGTCTCTAGATGTAGACTTTCCCTGATAGCAGACAGGAGAAGGAATATGGCTACTATGCTCTGGATCTTTAAGAGTTCTCATGTAAATGACATAAAACACTTCCTGCTCATATTTCATTGAAAAAATATGCAAATGAACAACTATATGGGGTAGAGGAATGCAATTCTACCACGCATCAAAGGTAGAAGAGAATGAAAATCTCTTAACAACTTCCATAAGATCTCAGTGGAAGTGCTAAGTGGGCTGACAGATACTGAGTCAAGAATCAAGGAGAGAGGCTGGCAATATATATTAGTGATTTGTCAGCCTATAGATGGCTTTTAAAGATAGGAGGTTTTGCTCGGGCAGTGAGATATGGGATTGAGATGCAACAGCATGCAGAATTAGAAAGAGGAAGAAAATTCAGTGAGGAATGAGGTGGGAAACAACCAAGAAAAATTGAGTATTTGGTTGTAAACACAGGTAATTTTTTAGACTTGCTTAAAAGAGTCTATTTTTTTCTGTGAAATAAGATGCAAAGTTATCAGCTAAGAATCAGAGGAGAATGTGGTGGAATTTGGAGAGAGAAGAAAAGAGAAGCAGCATGATCTATCAGAGTGGGAGGGTGACTACCAAGGGGAAATGGAGGGGCATGTGTAGGCAACACAGGGTGCCCACTTGAGGTCAGTGTCATGGATTCAAAACTGTCAGCAAGGTGGTGTGATTGTTTTCTTGTTATGGACACCTTCTCTGGTTCAGCTGTAGAGCAGATGAAAGGCTATGTTTTAGTTGAGTAGGTTGCATTTGCCAATACATAGCATGAGAGAGGAAAGAAAAAGTTGGGGGTATGTGAGATGTGATAGTAATGACTGGCAGAAGGTCAAAATATGGAATTTTCTGATTCTGTTTATAAGTGAGGCCTTGGGATAGTAGCTGTCAACAACCCCTGTACTAGGTCACCTTAATATGACATTTAAAAGGAAGAATTCAAAATCAGATGACAAAGAAAGCTAGAAGTTGCAGGTATTCAATAAAGACTGGTCAGGTCTAGGCGGACATAGGCATGGATGTCTCAGAATGGAGAACAAGGTCTTTGGAGGAAATGGTATAGGATCTGGAAGCCAATGTTTTGGAGAAATTATTAGCATGGATGTCAAAAATCCCCAAATCAAAGCTTAACAATGAGGATACAAATATTGGGAAAAGGGGGAAATTAGGATAAGCATTCAAGCTTTAGTGAGAATCCTCCTTAATCCCAGGGATGGTGGTGTCCAGACTAGTGGAAGGTTTGTTCTCTTTTAACCCTTTTTGTTCATCGTCCCAGATGTGAAATACCTGTAAAAACTTAAATTGAGCAACAAATATACCACCTAAGGTAACTTTGGAATAATATCTAAAATGTTCACAAAATTGAATACTTGGAAGTTAACATGTCGAAGAAAAATGGCTATACACAGTGGGGGCAAGTATAAAGGATAAAATGTTCTTTTCATCTTAACATTTTTTTTTTCTGATGAGGCACTTGTGATGCTCCAAGTGGAAATGTCTTGTAGGCAGCAGGATAAATAGGACTGAGGTTCAGAAGAGACAGGTGTCAGACCAGATCACTTTGGCAAATAGAGAAACCATCATCTGTGCTAGAGGACAGCACTTTAGTGTGGGTTACCTTAAGAATCTTCACAAAGGACTCTTCCCTTCCCCTCCCTCCCTCCCTCCCTCCCTCCCTCCCTCCCTCCCTTCCTTCCTTCCTTCCTTCCTTCCTTCCTTCCTTCCTTCCTTTCTTCCCTTCTGTATTTATTAGTTTCCAAAGAAAAGAAATTTCCCATGCTGTAATGGATTAAATTTAATAGGCAATCATTTATGGATTAAACATGATAAACTTCAATTTCAGGTTGTGTGTACTGAGGTTAAACATGGATGTATGACATTATAAAGAAAGTTATAGATACTATTAGAGGGAAAGTGACTCACACCAGCTTTCTCAGATGCTGAAAGCTCCATCTTTCTCAGATTTCATATTTTTATCTTTCACATATTTCACATTTACTAAACTGTTCTCTTGAAACTCCTGTTAAGAGGTGCTTTCAGAGTACATAAACAGATATGGTTTTAATTTGTAATCAACCCTAAAATATCTGGAAAAAAATCTTGTGATTTCTCCAGTAAGTCCCCAGATAACCACACTAGTTCAAGTTAGGACAATAATCATACTAAATTTATTCTTAAGTTTAAAGTAAATATGAAAAGTTAGCCTGGAAATTTGTATGCTTTTGTCATCTAAACCATTGATTATAGCCTACCAGTTAAAAAGTGTCCCCTTTCATGACAAATGAAACCAAACACTGAAATGTTAATATGAGTCAATATATGCACAGGTAAAAGCAATTTAAGGAGCCAGTGACATTTATAAGTAATAATTTTAGTGTTGTTTATAGAAGTAGGGCCCATGGAAAATATTTCTACTTGTACTTGGAAAACAATTTTTTTAAATATCCAAGAAAATAACCGAACTCACTTTTACTGACACATAAAAGCTGAACAAAATTTCGTTTTAAGCACTGTTTTATTTACTCAAGATAATTATTTGACCCTGAATTTTTCTCAGTTTCAAAGTAGATTGTCAATGTGGAAGAATTTTCCTTACAATTGAACTGATTTCTCAAGAGTACATTTCTTGGAGTCTGCAAATTTTCATCTGTACAGTCATAAGACACTCAATTCAAGATTCTCTTTTTACAGAATTTTGATGAAAAACAAAACATTTTATGTGGAGACTTGAACTGAGCTTTCTCTACAATACAGTTTTACTAAAAATTGTTTGTATTCTTGATGAATATATACAGCTATCTGATGAGGCTGGTTTCTTAAAGTCAGCCTCCTCTGTGGTAAGATATGACAAGAGAGACATTTTCAGAGCCTGTTGCACACTTATAGTGAGGAAAAGAATATTCAAGAAGAAGGAAACCCTAAGTGCTGAATCAAAGCAAGGGACACAAAATTAATTTCACATGCATTTTCTTTAGTACCATGCTGCTTGTAGGGTGAAGTTGTAATTACTGACCATTAAGTTCCTTACCCTTGAAGTGTCATTAATTTGATGATGCTTGTTTGGTCATATCCTCCATCATAAAATAATACTTTTTGTTATGTGGATGAAGAGCTTTACATAAGCAGCTTTTCTCACTTTACAATGTTTTTATCTGCTTCTCTCATGGCTAGACTAAGATCTCTTTTAAAGATGAGAAGTCTTACTCCTTAATGTCTAACAAGGGTTACACTGAGGAACAGCTCTATAAATATCTGTATAATAAGAGAATACTAACACAAATTGTGTGTGTGTGTGTATGAAAGAAACAAGAAGCATATATACATATATGCAAACATATGCAGTACATGTAGACATACACATACATAACATAACAACCTGTACAAATATATTTATAACAGAAGGTCAAAATATGGAATTTTCTGATTCTGTTTATAAGTGAGGCCTTGGGATAATAGCTGTCAACACCCCCCGTCACCTTAATATGACATTTAAAAGAAAGAATTCAAAATCAGAATTTTCTGATCATGGCCACTTCAGTCACATTAAAGGTGAAAGCAGAGAAGCACAAGAAAATGGACATTTTAAGGAGAAATTTAATTTTGAGAAAGTTGTGAGGGGTTTCCTCTTCATGGCTCACCTCCATTGGGAAGGGTGAAGGGGACTTTCCCCTCATCATCTATACAGATAAAAAATCATCTCAAAGAATCAAAACATGCATCATAAAGTCATATGTTAAAAATCAAAGAGTATTTTTTTAAGTTCTGAATTTACAAACTTTGTTTACCTCAAATATTTTGGGGTCACATTTATTTCATTAAATGATAACAATGTACAAATGAGAAAAAGCGTCAGGAAGGTAAGCAAGGATTTGTGCTCAGAGTTTAGAAAAGTAGTTATTTAACAAATGCCTCTGACTGAATACTATGTGTCTATGAAGTATTTCCTATAGTGGGCACCATACAATCACCTAATGCCATCATTTAACTGAGGAACAGGAGGTCTAAGATTTTGGTTAGAGAATGTCCTGGTCTTCTAAGGAACTTAATTTTTAATCAAATTGTGATTTTTAAAAGAATTATATTATTTGACTTATTAATAAAGATAACATACATATAAATTCTACGGATGATGCAAGTGATATTCCAGAAGCTTATAAACATACTACAAGAAGCTTAGAAACTTCAAGAGTAGTGTATATGAAGAGGGCTCATATGTATGTGTGCATGCGCGCGCGAGCACACACACACACACACACACAGTTTTACTAACCAATTTAACTATAAACATTTTGTTTTCAAGTGTTTCTCAAAGTGTTTGTTTCCTAAAGAAAGCATCTATTCTGCACATAGTCTTAGCCCTGAGAACTACATATCTTCCCTGGGGAAAAATTCTAATTCACAATTCATTTTAGACATTTTTTGTGTGTGTGCACTGTATTTTAATTTAATCTTTCCATTATCTTCCCTGTTGTAACAAAGCAAATCAAGCTCCCTCCTGTGTTTTTACATCACTTAAATTAACCTTACAAATGGCTTCATAAATGTGTCATCTATGCAAACTTCCTCTAGCTCATGTCTATTTATCAAGGCCACCCACCTGCCATTTCTAACTAAAACATAAAAACTAAAAATAAACAAAAATTTGCTTGGAAGCAGATGGAAACATCATTTAGGCAGAAGAAATTCCCGATGTAAGCAAATAGGTAAAATATTCTTGGAGAAGGAACTTATGATGTTAATTTCTTCACAGTTAAGGCTCCATGCAATATAAGCATGTTCTCACACATCTGGCAGATTTACGCCTCTCAACTATTTCTTTTCAGAGTGTTCTTGGATTATAATGAATTTTTTTGAATAAAAAAATGATTATTGCTCTATCTTCCCATCTATCTGTCTAACTATAATGTTATTCTCAGTTGTTAAAAAACTTTTTCCTGTGAGGGAAAAATTACATCTGCTTTTGCTTTATTTTATGTGTTCAGAGAAAAGCACAATGTTTGGTGTATGATATTGCATTTTTTGGATTTTTTTTAATTCCAGGAAAATAAAATCATTCAATAAATAAAGCAAAATGCTCCACAATTCCAACACACAAAATAATCAGTGTTGCATTTTGCAGAATTATCCTCTTGGCATCACTTTATGAATTTATTTATATGGTATTTATTTTTTATAGCCCAAGGAAGGGATATAAAAGGGAAATTTTATACACTTAAACTATTTGCATAGTTTTGTTTAAGTGAAATCAAGTTATACATGGAAACCATTTTTAACTCACAACGGGTAGGGATCAAGTCTTTTTATGTTTATGAAACAGGGTTGGCCCTAGGCAAAATTATGAAGTAGGAAAAGTTCTATTTAATGTTTTAATTTCTCTCTCTCTCTCTCTCTCTCTCTCTTTTCCTTTAATGGCCCTATATTAGCCTATTGTCAGAAAAGGATCTAATACAGACACTGTTGTTTAAAAGAACAAGAAGAAAATATGTCGATACACTACAGGATAAACTCTAAAATACCCCTTTCATTCCTTCATTTTGTTCTGTCTTCCACATTTCTCATAGCCTGCCTCAGTTGGGTCTTCAAAGGTACATGCAATTGATGTTACTTATCAATTGATCTTTAGGTATGAGAATGTTAATTTGAGCATATTAACTTTATAAGCAAAATGTTATTTTAAAAACCAGGTATCCCTATCTCATGACAAAGAAACTCTACACAGGTCGTCAATTCTTTAGGCTGAGTAATATTATTGTATCTTATGTGACCTTGGACATAAGATTCATTTGTGCCCTACTTGCTTGTAGCATGAGAGTCACAAACTGTCACCACCCATCATATGTTAGAAAGAGCAGCCTCTTTCATTCTCAGGAG
This sequence comes from Marmota flaviventris, assembly GCF_047511675.1. NCBI lineage: Eukaryota > Metazoa > Chordata > Mammalia > Rodentia > Sciuridae > Marmota > Marmota flaviventris. The sequence continues at coordinate 99,507,664 of NC_092501.1, read as the reverse complement.
GCTTGATCCTCATACCCTTACTAAAGAACTATTACACTGCTTGGTGGCTCCAGTTGGGTGCCTTTGTCCATTCACCACAAACTCTTGGTGGTAAAAATAGTGCCTTAGTCATCTTTGCTTCTCAGGACCTAACACAATGGCAGGCTCATATTACATACCAAAAATGTATGTATTAATAAAAATGTTTTTATTAAATGGATGAAATTCTTCCCATGAGGTAGTTATACTGGGCTGGTTGTTCCTGATGAAATGCTTATTTACTCTTGTTATCTTACACCTGAATTTCTGTGGGCAGCATGCTAATGTGCAGTACCTTCCATTAAGAATATATATATATATATATATATATATATATATATATACACACACACACAAACACACACACACAACATGTCAAGCTAGGCAGAATTTCTGCAATAATTTGAGAGATGATAAATTCACAGAAAAAGGGCAAAAGCAATCCAATAACAGACAAATACATTAGGAGTAAAGAGAAAACCCAAGGTGTTTTAAGGCAATGTCAAGGGAAACATGGGCCCTCAAAGAAGGGAAATTGATCTTTTCTGTACTGAAGGTAAAAAAAAAATCAAAGGAAAGTACAAAAAGCTAGATGATTCAAAACCATGGCAATCCTGAAATAATCATCAAGACAGAAATTCTGCTACAGAGAGGAAAAAAAAGGGCATCATTGATTCTTCTGAACTTTAATTAGAGTTAGCAGGACTGATACAGGTAAGATATCTGCAGCATTTCTGTAACAGAATTTACCTAAAATATTTTTACAAAATGTAGAATTGAGGATTAATGCTATAAAATACAAAACAAAACAAAACAAAAAGCTTGAACGTTTGTATATCAGAAATTGGTTGGCCCAAGAATTATCTCACATTTCACAAAGAAGTAAAGAGAATCTTAATGGAGCAGTCACCTACCTGGGACCTTCCACATGGGCCATTCTCCAAGTGAACAAAAGCTCCAAGTTCATGTGTTGACAGGATAGTGTGTGGAGAAGGGGAGACAATGTTATTCTCATTAATGAAAGGAACAGATGTCAAAGCAGAGGGTCTGCCCTCTGCACACTGTGGTTTCTAGGTCAGTTCCTTATTTTATGAAATTCACTAAGATCCATTGTTTCAGTTTCCCTTCTAAAATGTAGGTCGAAATTTACTTGCCATTGTAGTAATATTAAGGACTACGACTTTAAGAGTTGATTAGGAGCCAGACGTGGTGGCACATGCCTATAATCCCAGTGGCTTGGGAGGCTGAGGCAGGAGGATCGAGAGTTCAAAGCCAGCCTCAGCAACAGCAAGGCACTTAGCACCTCAGTGAGACCCTGTCTCTAAATAAAATGCAATATAGGGTTGGGGATGTGGCTCAGTGGTGGAATGCACCTAAATTCAATCCCTGGTACCAAAAAAAAAAAAAAAAAAAAAAAAGTTTATTAGGCCAGCCAGGCTCTAACCTCTGAATAAATTAATGCAATTATCTCAGGAGTGAGTTATCCTGGGGGCAGTCTCTTGATAAAAGGATTAGGTGGGCCTCCATCCTCACTTTCTTTGCTTGCCCTTCCACCATGTATGACAAAACATGGAGGCCATCATCAGGTGCTTCACAGTGCTGTTGGACTTCCCAACTTCCAGAATCACGAGGCAAATAAACTCTTATTGTTGATAAATTACCCAGTTTATGGTATTCTGTTATAGCAGGAAAAAAAAATGGACAAAGACACTAGGAAAAGCTTTTTGTTTCCCTTAGACTTACTATTCAAAATCTATCCTGGTCAAACCCCAAACCTGACAAAAATGAGAAAATCCCTAATGAAATCAAACTTGGAAAATTATTGTATGTATTAAATGGCAGCAACACCACTGGGAATGTACATTTTCTAAATTCTCTGCCCTCTGCCAGGAAATGCACCATGGTGTGAATAATGGAAATGAATAATGCAAAGCATAATGCAGGACACAATTTGCACATCAGTCACAGTTTTCCTCCTGAGACTGATCGGTTTTGGAAATTACAAATAAGGCTGTTTAAAATCCAAACCAACAGTAGCATTAAATTGGAATAGAGACCAACTAAATGTGGGAGCCATGAGTGATGGCACTGTGTTTAGTTGTCTGGAGAGCAGTGATAATGGAGATCCATGACAAATGGTAGGTAACACATGGGACAAGTGATGGTTGGGAGTATACACATGACAGACAGCAGGGAGAGTTGTTGGTTCACCCGAGGACAACATATTTTGGAAATCCTATGAGTCTAGCATTTTTTAAAAGTTTGGAACTAAAATGTTGAAGAGACTTTTTGATGATAAGCAAGACTTTTCCTGACCTGTGATCCCCTTCCTTAAAATTTGGTCAACCACTTTGGCAAGGTCATGCTCCTAACGTTGTTTTATGGTCAGATGGGGAAAGGACTTGGAATGCAGAAGTTATTTTAATCTTGGTAAAAGAGCAAAGAAATAATTACAACAGTTCTGTGGGAAGATAATGGAGGTTAAGTCCCTCTCTGAGCAAGAAGAAAAACCTGAAGCCTATTTCCATGGTAATTTATTTCATTGTCATATGGACTTAAAAAAATGATACCTTTCCCCAACTGCTTTTCCCTACATGTCCTTTCAAATATACCCTATATGTAATGCAGAACATTGCACATCTGCTCTTAAGAGAAATGACTTTAATTGCTAAGCAGCTAATGGGGTGTTTTCTCCCGTAGAATTTCTGCCCATCTGCACACTCTGATTACCACATCTCATCAGATCTTGTCTACTTCAACCTTTTTTCCTAAATGATAATCATTAATCCCATCTATGGTATCTCTATATGTGGGAAATGAGTCTGGAGTAATAATGATGTCTGATTGTGTTGCCTTTTTCCCTGGGGAAAAAAAAAAGAGATTCAAATTTTAAACTCCCCCACAAACACCCCCCAACCTTCCAAGTTGGGTAGATAAATCGTAGAACTTGGTGGGAAAGAAATTAACTAACCAGCTTGAAATTATAAAGACAAATTTGTAACTGATAGAGAATTCTTGATTGTTTTGAGAATGCATTGAACTAGGGACTTTCTCTGTACACGGGTCAAAGTAAAACAAACACTGTTTGAAATTCATTATATCCTTATCTGCCATAACCTCTAAGCATCAGGAATGACTTGATTCAAATGGTGTTTGTCAAAGTCACAATCAGAAGAGGCAAAAAAATAAATAAAAAGACTTCCATCTGCTTCTCTTTAACAGGTAACTTTGTTTATATGGCAATTATTAAGAGTGGGAGTATTTTAAGGGAAAAATTCCCCCTTGATTATATGCATTTTTCACCCAGACTAATGAAATTTTTTTCTATATATATTTAAATGCAAAAAACAAAACAAAATATTCAAACTATACACACATTGGTCAGGATTTGGTAGAGAAAACAGAAGCTTATGTAGGAACTCTAATGAAAAAGTATCTTGTTGCAGAAATCTGTAAACTGTTGGAAGAGCTGAGGGAACATTGATCAGAGAAGCCACTGTTACCAGTGTTCCCACCAATGTGGCTGACACCTGCTCACCTAGAAGCTTCTGTGAACTGAACTTGTGCCCTGTACTCACAAGGCTCTCAGCAACTGCTGCTAGAGAATAATGATTTTTCTTCTCTGCCACCTTCCAAATCTCATGACAATCTGTCTTACTGATAAACCTTAAACCAAAATCTTGGGAAAGAGAATTTGGTCATTGGAGGCAAAGTTTCCCCCTGCAATCCAGAAAAAGATAACGGAAAGGTTTGCAATAAATATTGGTTGCACGAATGCCTAAGTGGATGAATAAATGAATAAAAAATTATTGTCTGGGTGGTTTAGAGCATTTCCAAGCTATATGAAAAGTAAAATTATAAGTAGAATGGGAGGAAGAGGAGTTCACTTATTTGAACATTTAATGGCTATAGTGTAGACTGAATGATTTACTTCATAAAAAGGTTCCAACTAAGAGTGGATGAGTTGAGAGTGGTTGTAGTTTTGACTAGGTTCCTGTTTTCTCATCTATATTGGTCACTGTCATAATTGGATCTGGAATGTTCCCCACAAAAGCTCCTGTGTGGAAAGCAAAGTCCTCAGTGCAACAAGGTTCAGAGAGTGGCTTTTAGGTAATTGTTGCCTCATGGGGGGCTTTGACCACATCCATGAATCAATCCATTTGAGAGATGAATGGACTACTGGAAGGTAGGACCTAGTTGGAGAAAGGTGGTCATTCGGGGTGTGTCCTGGAGGGTTTATCTTCTCCCCAGCGCCACCTCCCCTCATTTCTCACTCTACCTATTTACTAGCTGCCATATGCTGAGTAGTTTTTCTCTGCCATATCCTCTCACCATGATGTTTCTGCAATGAAGTTACCTGACCAGGGACTGCAACTTTGAGCCAAAATAAGACTCTTTCCCTCTAAATTGTTCTTGTCACGTATTTTGGTCACAGAGGTGAAAAGCTGAGTAACACAGTCACCCCATTTCTGATCACATAGTCTTCTTCCAAATTTTGTAATGGTATTGACTAGTTTTCTACTTAGCAAATTGAAGTCACAATTCTCCTAAAGATTGCTTTCCCTTATCATCTTGATTGAAAAGTTTGAGTTCCCAATTTCTTTGGTCATGTATTATAAATAGCCTTTGGTCTGTTCCTAGAGATGGCTAATCACATCCCAGAGAATGGATCTTAACAATTTAACTGTCAAAAAGAAGCCTGATTCTATTTCTTAGATTATTCTTCTTGTGTACCAATAGGTTGAAGAAACATTCTGTGCATTGGTTTTGCACCATTCGTAATGTTTCCACGTTTCAATTTTTTTTTTCTTTTCAGCTAGTGATTGTGCTCTCAAAACATAAGCAAATGATATAATCCATAGACAAGGGGAGAAAAGCTACATTCTAGTTTCTAAATTAAGTGTAATAAAATTTCTGGAACTGTGATTAAAATATCCTGCCACCACGGAACAGTGACAGTTCTAAAATATTACTAAAGCAAATTAATTTTTTAGTTTAAGGAAATATCATTGTTTTAACATAATAATTCCATGGAAATTCCACTTCATTGCTGTATCAATTTCAGCTACTATGATGTTTAGGATGAAACATAAATGTACCAAAATAATTAATTGGAAGTAGTTTTGATAGATCCTAGAAATTTCTTTTTAGAACTATAACTCCCAATTAGATCATTAAATGGTGGTATTATTGGTAGGAGTGTGAAGTCATAGAAAGATGCCTGCTAGATTTGGGATATTGTGTGTCCCCTAAAGGCCCATGTGTTAAAGGCTTGGTTCCTGGAGGGGTACTATTGGGAGGTGAGGAAACCTTTGAGAGGTGGAGCCTTATGGGAGGTGCTTGGGGGTCACGCCCACATAGGTGATTGTGGGAACCCAGCCTCTCCACTCTTACTCTCTCCTTCTCTTCTTCTTGGTTCTCGATATGAGTACTTGCTCTGATGTGCACTTCGGTCATGATATGCCACCCAGAGTAGAGGCCCAGACTAAGTGGGGTTACCAATCTTGGATTTGAACCTCTAGAACGGAGCCAAAATAAACTTCTCCTTATTTCATAAGTTGCCTAGATCAGGTATTCCTTTGTAGTAATGTGAAGCTAATCAACAACAATACCCAAGGACAACCCAGTATTGTTAAGTCTGGGGCTCACAGAGGTCATGATGTCATATCACATACTTGGTTTTCTTTTTCCTGGTTAAAAAGCACATCAAAATTCATGAATATGTGGCACTTCAACAGCAACTGTGTTCATATGCTCTGTACAATAGTCAGGAAATTTACAAAGTGCCAAGTTCTGTGGATTGTTTCTCCTTGACCACACACAGTTCCTTTAGTTAGCTCTTTTATTCCTCTCCAGAGCCTGGTTGGGACTGAGGTTCAGGGGTGTTTGTGAAATAGAGAATCAGACATAGATGAAATTTTTGGTGTTTATTATTTGTTAAAAATCTCACATTTGTTTATTTTTTGATACATATTCATTCCAGAGGAAGAACAATCTTTGGATGAAAAGGAAAGGCATCTGGGAGCTACTGTTTTGAAAAAATGTAGCTGTTTATGTACGTTTATGTCATACATAAATTTCTGCCTACATTTACTTCTCGCTATTTGGTTTCCTTCTTTTATTGAGAGCATGCTCTTCAGAAGACTCTTGTTAAGGGGTTCATAAGTCCACAGATTGCTAGCAACTGGGACCCTAAGGGAATAGGATGTAGGTGGGTGACTTCTAAGAGATCAGCGAATATCTTGGACATTGGCCAGTGCTCCAGATATAAAGCTTGAGTGGATTTGGGCATGAAGGCAGCCTGGGAACTAGAGATGGCCAGACATGCTGATATTTAAAGTTAAAAATGAAGTGGGGAGGGCTGGATAAAAATGTCCAAGTCACATTTATACCTAGGGCCACCCTGAGCCAAGAAAGCCTTGAAGAACAAGACAAGTTGAGGAAAAAAAAGGAGAGTTAAATGTGATAAAGGAAAGAATATATTAGAACAAGACAAGGTTTGGAAATACTATGCTCCATTTTCAAAAGCCTCTAATTTAACCATAGCAAATTTGCCATTTGCTGATGTTAATCTGGATCCAATGCTTGTGCATCTTGTGAGATTTCACAGTATATTTCTTGAGAAAAACCTTGTTATCTATCAGGTCCTGTTATCTAATAGTAATTTTAATAAATCAAATGGCATTAGTCATAGCTTGAAGACATTTTTGTGCAAATATTTTGATGAAAATATTTCATTATGAGCATCTATCTATGTCATCTAGATATTCATAGTCACATCCAGAGCAAGAAATATATACATATATATCAAGTGATCATTGTCATTGATTAACTAGTTAAAATGCAATTAAGTTTTTATGTTTGTTAATTAATTATATTGACCAACATCTCATTAGTCTTTCCAAGCACAGCTAACAGGCACACTCTTAGTGAGTGGAGGTGTGAATGGCATAGAGTGGGAATTAAAGTGCTAAATATCCAAACTTGGCCCACACAGAAAAGATAATCATCCTCTCCAACTAAGTAGCTATGGTGACCTTACAGGAAAGGGCATTTGTAATAGGAAGAGTTAGGTGCCTCTGGGCATGATTGGGACACAGAATAGATTTTTATTCTTCTCAGTGAATTCTCTTGTCAATAACCCCAAATTTACAAGCATCATACTTTAAAAATGAATCTCATTATTTTCAGAGAAAGGCCCTTTCTCAAAGAAGTCATGCAGCTGAGTCTCACTCTGTTTTCAGTATTATGATTATGTGTGTAAGTGTCATAAGAAACGGAAAGAGAAGGGGTCCTGGAAGTAGATGGAATAACACATCTCTTTGAATATTGAAGTCCTGAATTTGAAAATAGGAAACATGAATGTGAAATACCCCAGTCTCTCATGAAACTTGGAGTCTTTCTATCATCTACTGAGGACATCTCTCTGTCATTAACTCTGGATATTGTTTTAATTTAGCTGGAAAAAGTTCTAGGCTCTTGGGGCTTACTGTATGTAAATATAAACAAATAAATACTGCCTAAAGTATATTGGGTTCCCTTGACCAAATTCTTTTATTTGTGTCTTTATAAAATCTAAGTTAAAAAGAAATCCTTTGAGAATTAAAGAGAGTTGGGCTGGGGTGTATATCACTGGTAGAGTGTTCGCCTAGCCCTGGATTCAGGCCACAATACAAAAAAAAAAAAAAAAAAAAAAAAAAGGAAAAAAGAATGAGGACTAAAGAGAATCCTACTAACTGGATGGGCCCAATCCAGACATTGAGTCCTCCTCCTGGTGTTCTAACCAGGTAAGCAAAGCTCTTAGTGATAGCACTCAGACTAGGATAATTTTCCCATTATATGATAAGTACTGTTTGATATATTTAAAAAGGAAAACAACAAAGAAAACTACTAATTAGAACAGTAATCACATTAACATTATATTTTAAACAAATGGGCCATGGTTACTACCAGACATAGTCCAAGGGCTCTCTAAAGTTCTAGAGTTTTTAGCCCAATAAACTGCTCCTTCCAGCTTAAGCTCACTTGGTTGGCATTCTGCAAACTCCTATTCGCTTTCCTTGGCTTCTCTTCCATTGTCTGAGACCCTCAGACTGATTTTGTTTAGTTGTGGCTCTTCAGAGACTGAGTCTGTCCCTGTGCAGATTCTCTGGCCAGGTTTGAAGGTTGTCTTATAATCTTTTGGTAAGCAATTATGGTTCAGTCCCAAGGTTAGGCAGCGTTATTCCACTTAGGTGCCTAAAAATGAACTCATCCTAATTTATATTAACACTAAGAAAAAAATCCCAACAAAAACAAAAACTCTGTTTTCTAATCAATGTTCAAAGACAATATTGCTTTTGTGTCTTATCACACTGGCATTATTTTAAAAAATATTCAATGTGATCATGTTATTGGCTTTTTGAAGACTTAGAGAATTCACATAACTATTCATATAATTATCAGAGCTCACCTGCCCTTAATTTAACCTTACTAACAAATTTGACTGATAGAATTATTGTGCTTTTGTACTAATAAATCCTACCTGGCATTATCAAAGAACAAATTAATTGGATTAAATCATAATATTGACTTAGATATTCTGTTCTAAACAAGCCCTTATTTTGTCTTCTACTCTTGTTAGCATCTTAATTGTTTGGCTAGTCTAACTTCCAACATAATAGGTTGCTTTTTAGTCAGGAAAAAAGGCTTCACAATGCATTTTGTTGCCATCTAAATATATTCTTTCTGGTTTTAAAAATTGCATTCAAAGGGTAAGAAAATAATGATGTCTCTCCTCTAATTGGCTTCAGGTGCATTATTTTTTAAACTCGAACTTATCTGTATTGATAACACAGTAACTGGTTATTTTAAAAAAGCACGGAATTATTATCCTCATGACTTATTTATTTTTTAAATACCCTTTTAAAGAATAGTTAATTTTGAAGAATGCAGATACACCCAGCAGAAGCATTCTGAAGCTAAACTCCTGCATCTCAAGGAAATCAGAGACTAGAATGTTTAAAGGCAGGATTGGGTCCTCAGGTCATGGTCATAGTTCATGTTCCATGCCCTCCTAAGCAGTGGTGTTTAGTTCATCTATAATTATGAGCCAGTTTAGTAGACTGACATTCAAAGGGCTCAGTGAATGTTTAGCCCAGCCTACAGGTCCTGCCCTGTGCAGATAGGAGCCCAGGTCTTTGCAAGTCATTATCTTCTCTGGTGTCCTCTCCATCCGGACTGGTGATCACCAATCCTCATTCTTTCAGGCTTAGTCCTCAGACACCAGGCATAGATGGGATAGTCATGTTCCCTTTCTTATAGTATCCTCTTCTTTAGCCCTTACTTTCCAAATGCAAAAGAAACATCAATCTTCTTATTACTTTTCTAGATATTGCTACTGTGGGACTAAGTGTTGTTCTGTTTTGCATGACAATCAGAAATACCCTCCCCCATATATGCAAGAGGGGTTATGAAAAATAATCCTTGGACTTTCTGTAAATGTTTCAGCAATAAAATTACATTTATGAAAATTTAAAAGGCAAGTAAATTCTCATAGCAACATTGGACTGAATAAATTCTTATTAAAGGCTCTTTTTAGTACACTAATTAGTGTTGAGAACCCTGTACATGTGTGGTGTGGGCGAGTTCCCATTGCTAAGGAAACTCATTACCAGTCATGTTCATCCGACTTGCTTGGTCTGACATCAGGCAAAATTCACAGAGAAATAATGTGAATTCATTTGGATTTATGAATGTTGATTGTTTACTTACCTAATGGATCCCTTTAACACTCCAGAGCTCCAATGAGATTTCCAAGGGAGAGTTTTGTTGTCCCTATGGATTTCACCATATGATATACTGCTCCATTTAACAAAATGCACGACCTATAATCCACTTTGAAAGTAATGTAGAGTGAATGATGAATAGGACATGGTGTCTACCTCAAAGAAACTTATATTCAAGAAATGAAATATAGCATGCATTGTACTAATTTTAATATAAGATTGTAGAGTTTCTTTGAAAATATAAAATATAATAGCAATATCATACAGTATAAAAAATCTAAATTCTTAGTGAAGAACACAAGACTCTTCATGTCATTCTTTATTTTTACTTTTCTTGTCTTCATCCACTTTCTGCTTTATCTTACATCAAGCCCTAAGAGAAATAATGCTTGGAGTTCACTTAGTAATTTGTTCTTTTTTTCTATTATAATATGTGTGTCAAAATGTAATAAATGTTGTTTGAATAAACAAATAAATAAATGATGTTTAGAGAAGTGGTCACTGCCGATGGTTAAGCGGGTTAGGGTGAATGGAGGATGAGGCACTTGAGCAATAAAGGATGGGGAAGATTTTGATAGAGGTGAGGCTGAAAAGTGTTCAAGACACAGAGGCTGGGGATTTCCAGTACAAAATAGCAAATCAGGTTTGATTTCTTCAGCAGTAGAATGAAGCCTAGAAAGAAGGTATATTGAAATCAGAGAGATCATTTATTCTGAAATATTGCAAGTTTTGTTGGTAAAGGTACAATAAGAGATCCCTACTTAAGGGCAAAAATTGTAAGGTTAGCTAGAGATTTTGAAAGATTGCTTTTTCTTGCATTCCAAAAAATGTATTCACAAAAAACTCTACTTAGTGTATGGAAATGCATTTTATAATTGGAAAAGTTGGTCAGGGAATTGCATCATCAAAGCTATGCATTGCTTTATTTGACTATAAATTTTCCCCTGGAGGTTAATGTATTCATCCTGTTTCCCCAGCATAGTTAGTAACTGTTTCAAGGACAGAGCCTTTAAATTTCTCATGATACTCAGTCCAATATGGCTATAAAAGTGCTTGTTTAGTACAGTAAACACCAGCTTCCAAGGAGGGCATAAATATCTGTGCCCACAAACACACCACAGTGAAAGAACAAATGAAGTAGAATAAGCTCACTTTTCATTTTAATATTTTTTCTTTGTAACTTCTTACCACAATATTGGGTAGAAATGGTAGTGGTAAGATTTTATGGACTGAATAAGTTTGACTAGATGGGGATTAGACTGATTTGGAGAAAGTTGGGGTTTCTATCCTTCCAAACTCTCCTGATATCCTCAGGTAGAATATCATCAACAGAAAATTGAATTTTAAAAGTTTTTGAAAAATAGCCAAGTATAATTCTATCCTCTTTGCCTTACCACTCCCTTTTCTGAATTATTTTTTTCTTTCTTTTCCTATTTATCCATATATGCTCATGTTCCATCTGGCTATTAAACATCCTCCTATTCAACCCATTCCTATTTTTCTATTCTAAATTGTCAATAGTGTTCCTTACTTCAGTTAAAAATTGTTGTACCCTGATTAAAGACATAGAGACTAACCTTGAGTGGCTGTAATTCTTTATGGAAGACTTTGTATTATCAAAGACCAGACTTTGGTGCATTCTTATGAGGACATAAGAAAACAAACAGGATAGATTCTCAGTGCCAGCTTTGCTATTTCTACATGTTGGATTTTCCATTACTGTTCTTTTGCATTTTTTGAGTTTCAGCAGGATATGTAAAGATCACATAAATGTATGCGTAAAAGCTGTCATGGATATATCATAGGGGTTTAGTAATTGATAGCTATGAAAGTTGTCAGAATCAAAATGGACGCACTTCCATCAAAACCCTAAAATATGGACTCAAGAGGCCATCAGAGGGGTTTTCATGCCTATGTGCCTGACAACAAGAATTATCACAAGAGACTGGCAAAACCACAACCTTGCACAACAAAGATTTTCTACCTGGACACTTACAAAGCAACTGCTGGACCCTGGACTAAAGCCACCCTTGTTATTGATCCCTGTTCCCAAGGAATATTGTTTCAAAAAAACTTAGATATTTAGTATAACGCATAGTTAGTATAAATCACTCCATCTTTAAGAGCCCTGTTTTCTTTTGCCTCTGTGGATAGACTTGTGATCCATCCTAGCATACATATCCCAGATTGTAATCCCATGCATATTACCAAAGAAACTCATTTTTTTGGAGAGCCTCTCTTTGTCATTTTATGTTAACACAAATTATATTAGTATGATCCTGTGTTCCAATGTTTTCCTTACCAATTTTAAGAGAGGTGTGTAGCACAATGATTAAGAGTTAGATTTTGGAGCCAGACTACCTGGGCTGATATCCCAGGGTTACTACTTATTAAATACATGATCTTCAAAAAAGCTTTTTAATCACTTTGTTTTTTAACTGATAAGAGAAAGAAAATTATAGTACATATCTTTTATGGTTGGAAGAGTTAAATTAATTAAAGAAAGCTAGATTAATTAAATTAATGTTAAATTAATTAATTAGAATAGCACTTTGAACAATCTTAATACAAGTGTTAGCGGTTTCTTTCTTTTTTTTTTTTTTTTTTCAGCAACCCATTCTCATAATCATTCTCTGGAAAACTTTGTTCCTGAGAATCACTCCACTATTATAATCCTCAACTCTAATGTCCTGTTCTCTAAAGACAATCTTGTGTTCCTTTTGTCCCTGTTCTCATCCCACCTTTTTACGAATGTTGTTAGAGGCCTCTTGAGCTTCTTTTTTCTCTTGGTCTCTGTGTTCTCACCTAGGGTTATATGCATCTTGACATTGTACGACACCACAAAATTCTCATTTCTCCCAATTTGGTCAGTAAAAATTCAATTTCTTGTTTTATAATCAAAATGGTTGTACAAACTTTGTATCTTCTTTTCTCATTTTTCAGTAAAACCATTTTTAATAGATTTATAGTTGTTTCAGATAATTATCATGGTTATGTAAATGTACTTCCTTTCAAGGAAAAATTAAAGTAGTTTTCCTTAAGTTGATAAGAGACTGACATATATGTTTGTGTGTGTATACAATAAAAATAATAAATATGCATATATGTATGTGTGTATACGTATGTGAACATTATGCTTTTTCTCTTTATTACTTCTATATTTCTGAAATACCATCCTATTTTTATTTATTCTTCTTAGGGTTGACTTCCAACAGTGTTATTTTGACACCATCCTAGGTTTGCAGAACTTAATAGACCTTGCAGGGGAAAAAAATCTTTTGCATAATGCCTGAGTATTATTACAGGTTAATTAAGCAATTGATTCTTGGTTGAGGTATATGATTGTTGATCTTTAGGTGATGTTTTACACTCTGGTATCTCCTCTTCAATTACATATAACTTTCACCTCACTTTGAATAGCTGAATATGACTCATTGATTTGTTATAAGGACTTACTGTTTACTCTGTTAATATTAAAACATAGCATTTATTATAAATATATTATAATTAGGACCATCTAGAGATTTTGTATGCTAATCAATGATAAATGGAAAATGCATGTTTAACTGCTTTTTAGGACTCTTTAAATCTTGTTTAATTTTTGCTTTTGATTGACACATATTTATACATATTTATGGTAACAATATATTTCAATACATGTATACATTATGTAATGATCAAATGATATGATTAGCATATTCATCACTAAGCATTTATCATTTCCTTATGAACAACTCTCTTCTAACCCAGGTATTGTGGGCAAACTCTTGTGTGGGTCAATCCTGCCAGATTTCGGTACCTGCATTTTCTAGAATACTTGGTTTTCTCATCATTCACTTGGCTTATTATTTATTGTTTAGGTAGACAGAATCAAGCACAAATCTATAAATATAAAAATATAAAATGTAATAGCATACATAATATTAACTATGTATACTAATTAGTAGAAGAAAAAACTCATAAATGCTAACCAACCAGTCCCAACAAAATTATCCATGTATTTTCTTATATTCAACTTTTTGTATATTATATCTAATATTTCTTTCAGTATAATTTGTTTTTATAAATAATTAATTGTGAAATATTTTTGTTTAAAAACATTTGCATGCTTTGTGACTCAGAATTTTTTTTCCTAAAATTTATTTGAATCCATTTTCAAATATATTTGATTCATTTTCTCTGTTTCTTTATTAAAACATTAACTATATATCTAATTATTATCTCTTTTGGCTCCATCTTTTTTTTTCTATATGCTCTAAGAATAGGTTTACAGAGATAGAGCTGATGTAAAACTGTAAAATATATATAATTTTATAGGCTTTGACATATATGTGTAACTGTGAAATCTTAACCATATAAAATCAATATCTATTACCTCCCCAAGATTTTTTCAAGTCCCTTTGTAGCCTTCCTCTTCTATTTTTTCCCCTTATCCTTTCTTTTTCAAGCCTAGACCATGACTGACCTGCTTTCTACAACGAAAGATTAGTTTGCATTTCCTATTATTGGAATGATATAATATGTAATCTATTTTGTCTATCTCTTAAACTCATTATAAATATTATAAATTATTTTAAGGTTCATCCAGAATGTGGTTTTATATGTGTGTGTGTGTGTGTGTGTGTGTGTATACACATTCAACCCCCACACACATGTGCACATACACACATATATATCTCAATAATTCAATTCCATCCACAATTCTATGGCATCCATGTCAACCAAATCCAAATTTGATGCCGTAACCCAGACCACTCTCCCTTGTCCAGGTGCAAATTTCTAGTGCATGTTAAGCACAGCCCTTCCTGAATGTTTTATGGGCTAATCAAACCTAACATGACTAAGCTAGCATTTCATTTTCCTTCTAAAACTGAATTCTCTTCCTCTGTTAAATCAGATCATGTCATACCCAGCTTAAAAGTCTCCAAAATTTTTACATTGTCCGTGGGGCAAAGAAACCCCCAAAAACCAAAAAACAAAACAACAACAACAACAAAAAACTGAACTCCTTACTTTTAAGGGGTTAAAAGGACTAATCTGGAGGTTAAATGTATCCCTGCCTTCATCATATTCTATTTTCTCTTCTCCTTTGATACTTTAAACATTCTCAAGTAAAGAATTTATGGACAGTGCATCTGTCCTTGCTCAGAGCTTTTCTCTTTGCTGTTTTCTCCGTCTCCACTCCTCTTCCAACACTTATCCAGAGAGCCAAGTCCTCACTACTCAATTTTTATCTCCAGTATCCTCTTCCCAAATAGTTTTCCTTACCCCTGCCTCTGCAACTAAAATAATATAGACTTTATTTTCTTATAAGATTGGTTTTTCTTTAATTTCACTTGTCACTGTAATTGTCTCCTTGAGTATTTTATTTACTACATTGTATGCTGTTTCGCATCACTGGGATGTGAACTCATAAAGCAGAGACTGCTGAGGCTGCTCAGCATCATCTCCTAACACTCTACCCAGTTCCTATCCCATTGAAGCACTTAAAAAATACATATCGCATAACTGGAAGTAAGCATGGGTATATATCATGCACCCAGCCAATAACCCTAGACTCTTCTCTTTCACCAGCTTCAATATCTGATTTGTCACTAACCATCTGAGTCATAAATTATCTTTTTAACATTCCATCAACCCTCACCCTTCTCTCTATTATTTCTACCTTGATTGAGATCTTCTTCTCACCAATGTGGCTTACTTCAAGATTCTGCTAATTGATTTCTCTGATGCCATTTTCAATTCCCTGCAGTTCATCCTTGAGCATTTCTGAGACACAAAATGGAGTAAACTCTGTCATGCAAGGTATCTGCATTTCTTATAGCTTATTTTATTCTTATTCTTATAGAATCCAATTTGAGTACCATGATATATGATGTACCTTCATGAATTGGCCTCTGGCTGCATTTTCTTGCTGTGCCTTCCCACCCATCTGGAACTCCCTGCTTAATTGATATGCAACTGCTTGCAGACTGAAGCCCCAAAAGATTTCTTAACTCTCTTGTGTCTTTCTCATGTGGCTTTCTCTCCCTGGATTGCACTTGTTACCTATTTTTTACACCTCCCGAGGAAAAGGATGTGTCATCATGAAGTCTTGCACACATACGCATCATCAAGCTTGAGAGCTTTATGGTATAAACTCCACTTACCAAACCACCTGGATTTATTCACATCTCTTGTAAATTGTGTGGTATTCATTAAGTTCTCCACGCTCTCTCTACTTCAATTTTCTCTTCTCTGGAATATGGGTATAAAAACAACGTTGGCTTTGTGAGATAATAGTAAGCATTCCACACGTGTTAATTACTGTCATTAAATGTGACTCCTACTCTTGCAATCCATGTCATATCTTCTTTCATAGCATTTGTAGTCTCCTCCACATTATTTACTCAATCTGCAAGGTGGTAAATGCTTCTAGGACAGGATTTCTATCTTGGTATCTTTTCACAAAGTCATGCTCAATTAACATTTGTTAATGAAGTGGATACATTAATCAACGATGAAATTGCTACCCAAATCCAACTGATTTGATACAAAGAGAAAGCCTTTTCCCTTTAAAGGATTGCTTAGGTGTCTTGCTTATTCCAGATCTGGCTATGATAAAACACAAAGAATCCACCTTTCAGTAACATATTTAGCATGCTGTCACTCTGAAAATAGCCCATGAGACTATTTAATGCCCAGGATTCATATATGTGCTTGTTTAATGAATAAATTTGATGAGTGAAATTAAACTACTGGAGGGGGGTTGCGATTTCTGTCGCTGCCCCAGGTTTCTGTCTTGGGTGCTGTATAAGTGATCTGCAGGAGATATTAGCACTTGAGCACTCCCATGTTCCTGGTAGCCTTATTCACAATAGCCAAGATGTGAAAATAACCTGAAGCTCAGCCACAGATGAATAGGAAAAGAGAATGGGATACATACACACAGTAGAATATTATTCAGCTGTAGAAAAAGGACATCTTGCTCTTTGAGACAATAGGGATGAACTTGGAGGACATCAAGTGAAATAAACCAGACACAGGACGCAAAATATATACTTTCACTTGTATGAGTATCAAACTGATATAAACAGAGGAGAGTGTGGTTGCCAGGGCTGGAGAGAGGGAGAGATGAGAGAAGGTACTGCTTGATTGGCTTGAAGTTTCAGTCGTGTTAAGGTAAGTTCTACACATCTGCTGTACAACACTGTGCCTGTACTTAATAATCCTGCAATATGCATTTAAAAATCTGTCAAGAGAGTAGATTTCAAGTGTTCTTAATACAATAAAGTATAATTAAAGAAAAGTTAATTTTTTAAAAGTAGACATATTTTATGTGTGTGCTTTCTACTTGGGTATTGTAAAGTTTGAATGAGGTAGGTATGGAATGCTTCTAACAAAGGTCTGTTTTTATTTTGCTACTACATGAAAAAAAAAAATCTGATTGTATCATTTACTTGGAGGGAATGAGCCTGAGAAATAAATGAGGGACAGCTGGGACTGACTTGCTAGGTCATCTGCTTTCTCTTTAAGAAGCAGTTAGAACTACCAGTGAAAAGAAGTAGAGGAAATGCCCCAGAAAGAGGGATTAGGCTGAGGGGAAACAAGAATCATTTGAGGGAGTTCTGTGTGCAGCTCTGTAGCTGAAATGTGCTAATGATCAATTTAACACCTGCCATTTTAATTAGCACCTAAGGATAAACTGAAATTGAGAGAGAGGATTGGAAACAGTAAAATGGCCTGAGGAGCAGCCCAAGGTCAGATGGAAAAAAATAAGTAAATACTGGTCACAGAAGGAGGCGATTATGTTTTGTCAATAAGAGAAAACCTAATCTGTATGGAGGTGTTGTCTGTTTTTGTTTTTATTAAAATGTCTTTATGGTGTCAAATTTGGAGCTGAACCTAATTTGTGAATTGTCTCAAGAAAATTAGCTTCTGTATAAACTGTTTTAAAATTTTTCCTTAAGGACCTGAGAAAAAGAGTACATGAGCCTGCCTGTTGCACGAGACCCAGCTTGGTATTTTAGCAGTACACTTCTATTAATGTGAGAGACTATTCAATTGGTTAGTAGTAGGTAAATAAAACTCTCACTACTTATAAGCCTCTAAACAAAAATGCAGCAAAAAGTTGAATTCAAACAAAGCAAAACCCACATTAATAATTCTATATTTGGCACAATACATCACTGCTGATGTGTCTGGGACTGGACGGAAGCCAAGAAAAGTATCATTTCACAGAGAATATGCTGAGACAATGAATATGATGAGCTTTTCTGAAGTCCCAGTACTTTTACTCTAATTCTTACAAGGGAAATTCTGGCAAGTAACTAAGAGTCCCATAGATGCTGCAGTAGGAAGAGATATTGGATTTTCTTTTTTTTTTTTCTTGTAGATAGAATTTTTTTTTATTGGTTGTTCAAAACATTACAAAGCTCATGACACATCATCTTTCATACATTTGATTCAAGTGGGTTATGAACTCCCATTTTTACCCCAAATACAGATTGCAGAATCACATCAGTTACACATTCACATTTTTACATAATGCCATATTAGTGACTGTTGTATTCTGCTGCCTTTCCTATCCCCTACTATCCCCCCTCCCCTCCCCTCCCATCTTCCCTCTCTACCTCATCTGCTGTTGTTCAACTCTCTCCCTTGTTCCCCCCCCCCTTTCCCCTCACAACCTCTTATATGTAATTTTGTGTAACAATGAGGGTCTCCTTCCATTTCCATACAATTTCCCTTCTCTCTCCCTTTCCTTCCCCCACTGGTCTCTGTTTAATGTTAATCTTTTCCTCATGCTCTTCCTCCCTGCTCTGTTCTTAGTTGCTCTCCTTATATCAAAGAAGACATTTGGCATTTGTTTTTTAAGGATTGGCTAGCTTCACTTAGCATAATCTGCTCTAATGCCATCCATTTCCCTGCAAATTCCATGATTTTGTCATTTTTAGTGCTGCGTAATACTCCATTGTGTATAAATGCCACATTTTTTTTTATCCATTCATCTATTGAAGGGCATCTATGTTGGTTCCACAGTCTAGCTATTGTGAATTGTGCTGCTATGATCATTGATGTGGCAGTCTCCCTATAGTACGCTCTTTTAAGGTCCTCAGGGAATAGTCCAAGAAGGGCGATAGCTGGGTCAAATGGTGGTTCCATTCCCAGCTTTCCCAGGAATCTCCATACTGCTTTCCAAATTGGCCACACCAATTTGCAGTCCCACCAGCAATGTACAAGTGTACCCTTTTCCCCACATCCCTGCCAGCACTTATTGTTGTTTGACTTCATAATGGTTGCCAATCTTACTGGAGTGAGATGGTATCTTAGGGTGGATTTGATTTGCATTTCTCTGACTGCTAGAGATGGTGAGAATTTTTTCATGTACTTGTTGATTGATTGTATGTCCTCCTCTGAGAAGTGTCTGTTCAGGTCCTTGGCCCATTTATTGATTGGGTTATTTGTTATCTTATTGTTTAATTTTTTGAGTTCTTTGTATATCCTGGATATTAGGGCTCTATCTGAAGTGTGAGGGGTAAAAATTTGTTCCCAGGGTGTAGGCTCCCTATTTACCTCTCTTATTGTTTCTCTTGCTGAGAAAAAACTTTTTAGTTTAAGTAAGTCCCATTTGTTGATTCTAGTTATTAACTCTTGTGCTATGGGTGTCCTATTGAGGAATTTGGAGCCCGACCCCACAATATGTAGATCGGAGCCAACTTTTTCTTCTATCAGACGCCGTGTCTCTGATTTGATATCAAGCTCTTTGATCCATTTTGAGTTAACTTTTGTGCATGGCGAGAGAAAGGGGTTCAGCTTCATTTTGTTGCATATGGATTTCCAGTTTTCCTAGCACCATTTGTTGAAGATGCTATCCTTCCTCCATTGCATGCTTTTAGCCCCTTTATTGAATATAGGATAGTTGTAGTTTTGTGGATTGGTCTCTGTATCCTCTATTCTGTACCATTGGTCCACCTGCCTGTTTTGGTACCAGTACCACGCTGTTTTTGTTACTATTGCTTTGTAGTACAGTTAGAAATCTGGTATCGCTATACCTCCAGATTCACACTTCTTGCTTAGAATTGCTTTTGCTATTCTGGGTCTTTTGTTTTTTGATATGAATTTCATGATTGCTTTATCTATTTCTACAAGAAATGCCGTTGGGATTTTGATTGGCATCGCATTAAACCTGTAGAGAACTTTTGGTAATATCGCCATTTTGATGATATTAGTTCTGCCTATCCATGAACAGGGTATATTTTTCCATCTTCTAAGATCTTCTTCTATCTCTCTCTTTAGGGTTCTGTAGTTTTCATTGTATAAATCTTTCACCTCTTTTGTTAGGTTGATTCCCAAGTATTTTTTTTTTTGAGGATATTGTGAATGGAGTGGTTTTCCTCATTTCCATTTCAGAAGTTTTGTTGCTGATATACAGGAATGCCTTTGATTTATGCGTGTTGATTTTATATCCTGCCACTTTGCTGAATTCATTTATTAACTCTAGCATTTTCTTTGTAGACCCTTTTGGGTCTGATAGATATATTATCATATCATCCGCTAATAGTGATATTTTAAGTTCTTCTTTTTCTATTTTTATGCCTTTAATTTCTTTTGTCTGTCTAATTGCTCTGGCAAGTATTTCAAGAACTAAATTGAATAGAAGTGGTGAGAGAGGGCATCCCTGTCTTGTTCCAGATTTTAGAGGGAATGCCTTCAGCTTTTCTCCCTTTAGAATGATGCTAGCCTGAGGCTTAGCATATATAGCTTTTACAATGTTGAGGTAAGTTCCTGTTATCCCTAGTTTTTCTAGTGTTTTGAACATAAAGGGATGCTGTACTTTGTCGAATTCTTTTTCTGCATCTATCGAGATGATCATATGGTTCTTATCTTTAAGTCTATTGATGTGGTGAATAACATATATTGATTTCCGTATATTGAACCAGCCTTGCATCCCAGGGATGAATCCTACTTGATCATGGTGCACAATTTTTTTGATATGCTTTTGTATTCAATTCGTCAGGATTTTATTGAGAATTTTTGCATCTAAGTTCATTAGAGATATTGGTCTGTAGTTTTCTTTCTTTAAAGTGTCTTTGTCTGGTTTCGGGATCAGGGTGATGTTGGCCTCATAGAATGAATTTGGAAGAGCTTCTTCTTTTTCTATTTCTTGAAATAGCTTGAAAAGTATTGGCATTAATTCTTCTTTGAAGGTTTTGTAAAACTCCGCTGTATACCCATCCGGTCCTGGGCTTTTCTTGGTTGGTAGTCTTTTGATGGCTTCTTCTATTTCTTCCTTTGTTATTGGTCTGTTTAAATTGTGTGTGTCTTCCTGACTCAATCTGGGCAGATCATATGACTTAAGAAATTTATCGATATCTTCACTATCTTCTATTTTATTGGAATATAGGGTTTCAAAATACTTTCTAATTATCTTCTGTATTTCTGTGGTGTCCGTTGTGATATTGCCTTTTTCATCCCGTATGTTAGTAATTTGAATTCTCTCTCTTCTGCTTTTCGTTAGCGTGGCTAAGGGTCTGTCAATCTTATTTATTTTTTCAAAGAACCAACTTTTAGTTTTATCAATTTTTTCAATGGTTTTTTTTTGTTTCAATTTCGTTGATTTCCACTCTGATTTTAATTATTTCTTGTCTTCTACTACATTTGCTGCTGTTTTGCTCTTCCTTTTCTAGGGTTTTGAGATGAAGTGTGAGTTCATTTATTTGTTGGTTTTTTCTTTTTTTGAGGAATGAACTCCAGGAAATGAATTTCCCTCTTAAAACTGCTTTCATTGTGTCCCATAGATTCCGGTATGTTGTGTCTGTATTGTCGTTTTTCTCTAAGAATTTTTTGATTTCCTCCTTTATGTCCTCTGTAACCCATTGATCATTCAGTAACATATTGTTCATTTTCCAGGTGATGCAAGATTTTTCCTTCCTTTTTTTATCATTGATTTCCAGTTTCATTCCATTATGATCAGATAAGGCGTATGGTATTATCTCCACACCTTTATATTTACTAAGAGTTGCCCTATGGCATAGTATATGGTCTATCTTTGAGTAAGATCCATGTGCTGCTGAGAAGAACGTGTATCCACTTGATGATGGTTGATATATTCTATATATGTCGGTTAAGTCTAGGTTATTGATTATGTTATTGAGTTCTATAGTTTCTTTATTCAGCTTTTGTCTGGAGGATCTGTCTAATGGTGAGAGCGGTGTGTTGAAGTCACCCATAATTATTGTGTTGTGGTCTATTTTACTCTTGAACTTGAGGAGAGTTTGTTTTATGAACATTGCAGCACCATTGTTTGGTGCATACAAATTGACAATTGTTATGTCTTGTTGGTGGATGGTTCCTTTTAACAATATATAGTGTCCTTCTTTATCCCTTTTGATTAACTTAAGTTTGAAGTTGATTTTATTCGATATGAGTATGGCCACTCCTGCTTGCTTCCAAGGGCCATGTGAGTGGTATGATTTTTCCCAACCTTTCACCTTCAGCCTGTGTATGTCTTTTCCTATCATATGAGTCTCCTGAAGGCAGCATATTGTTGGATCTGTTTTTTTTTAATCCAGGTTACTAGCCTATGTCTCTTGATTGGTGAATTTAAGCCATTAACATTTAAGGTTACTATTGAAATATGGTTTGTACTTCCAGTCATGTTTATTTTTTATTTATTTTAGTTTGGCTAATTTTTCCTCTTTGGTTATTTTTCTCCCCCTTTACTGAGATACCTCCCACTGTTAGTTTTGGGTGCTATTTTTCAATTCCTCTTCTTGTGGTATTTTGCTCAAAATGCCTTGCAGTGCTGGTTTTCTGGCTGAGAATTCTTTTAACTTTTGTTTATCGTGAAATATTTTAATTTCATTGTCAAATCTGAAGCTTAATTTTGCTGGATACAGTATTCTTGGTTGGAATCCATTATTTTTCAGTGTTTGAAATATGTTGTTCCAGGATCTTCTCGCTTTCAACGTCTGTGATGAAAAATCAGCCGTTAACCTAATTGGTTTACCCCTGAATGTAATCTGCCTCCTTTCTCTCGTAGCTTTTAATATTCTCTCCTTGTTCTGTATGTTGGATATCTTCATAATTATGTGTCTTGGAGTTGGTCTATTATGGTTTTGAATGTTTGGGGTCCTGTAGGCTTCCAGGATTTGGCAATCCATTCCATCTTTCATATCTGGGAAGTTTTCTAGGATTATTTCAGTTAATAGGTTGTCCATTCCTTTGGTTTGAACCTCCATACCTTCTTCTATCCCAATGACTCTCAAGTTTGGTTTTTTTATGACATTCCATATCTCTTGGATAGATTGCTCATGAGTTTTAAGCATTCTTTCTGTATTGACTATATTCTTTTCAAGTTGATAAACTTTGTCTTCATTATCTGATGTTCTGACTTCTACTTGATCTAATCTATTTGTAATATTCTCGTTTGAATTTTTATTTGGTTTATGGTTTCCTGCATTTCTAGGATTACTGTTTGATTTTTTTTTTTAAATCTCTATCTCCTGGTAGAGCTCGTTCTTTACCATTTGAATTTGTTTGTTTAATTCGTTTTCAAAATATACTTTCATTGCTTGGACTTGCTGTCTCATGTCTTCTGTAATATTCCGTTCCATCTGAGTTAGGTATGCCTTGAGTTCTTTCTCTGTCCATTTTTCTGATGCCTCTAGGTCCTCCTGTAGATTTAAGTTGTCCTGCATTGTTTGTAATCCCTTTTTCCCTTGTTTTCTCATGTTGTTCATGTTACTTTCCAGCTCTGTTTGACTGCTGTGTTTCTGCTTTCTCCTATAAATTTGTTTTGGTTTTGTATATCTCTGTTGTCTCTCCTTTGTGATGGGAGACTATGCCTAGAAATGTTGGGCTTTATTGTACTTTAAAGCTGATTCATTCAATTCATAAAAGGCTTCCGGATTCTGTATGCATATAGTGATTTGTTGTCTGTTCTTAGGACTTTATGTTTAGGTTTGGTGCTCTGATGGTATGAGGGCTAAAATGTCTTGGCTACTTTAGAAGATTGCTCTACCTAAGGGGGATACTAACAGGTGATTGGATCAGGGTGTTGGTAGTAGCTAGGTATTTAGGAGCCCTATAGACAGCCTCGAAACAGTCACCTATTTGCATTTAGACAATTACACGTAATGGAAGACGTAATGCTTGGGATGAAAGTTGGGGGGTAGGGGAAGGAAGGTACTCTTAAAAAGAAAGAAGGAGAGAGAGATAGATTAGAGGAGAATGGAAAGAACAATAAAACTTGAAACAGGAAAGAAAGAAAGAAGGAAAAGGGGAGAAAAGAGCAAAGAGAGAAAAGAAAAAAACAAAGAAAAAAAAATTGAAGTCTTAGAGATCCATTTTCTTCTCTTCCAGTAGGCGGAGCTGTGCCCTCCAAGCTGAGCTTCTGCCCTCTATGTGCCTATAGCAATCCCTGTAAGGCGGCTCCTTGGAGTCTCTCAATCCTGTTAGTCCAGAGCCGTTTCACTTCTCCGGCCCCTCCCCCCTTCCTCCTGCCAGCCAGCCAGCCAGGTCCTGTTCACCGGAGGCGGTTCCCCAAAGATCTTGTTACATTTGCAGCCCCACCACGTGTCCTGTTTCCCGAATGACTGAGCACTCTCTCCGTCATTCATCTAAGCCCCAGTGCTGTGGTGCGGTGATCTGGGGACCAACAGTATAATTTTTCTGGACCCCTTTGGTGGGCATGCCCCCGGAAACTGGCGGCTAATACCTTGGGTGTCGCCGCTGGTGGTAAGGGGAGTTGGGGATCGGGAATTCCCTCTGCTTCCCTACAGACACGCCCCCAGGGAGATTCCTGAGGTTTCCTGGCTGCTTGTATCTGGAGGGGGTGGGAGTCACACACCTGGTAAATTGGATTCTGCTGGGAAGGAATTCCATTGGCCGAACTCCGGTGACGTCACCTCTCTGCTATGGTGGGCCCCAGGCTCCTTGTCGGAGTGTCCGAAGGGAGGGGTGGGACTGGTCTGTCTCTGGTTGGTTTCAGCTCCCGGTTCGCTACTTCATGAAGTCCTGGCTAGAGACCTCTTCCTAGAGTCCCTGCGCTGCTCCTGCTGAGCCACGCCTCAGGGGCTAGCTGCCCAGTCGTGGGGGCCGCGGGCGGGCGGTTGCGAGTCGCGCCGGGCAGCAGCTGGCGGGTCCGGACCTCTGCGCTGTGTGGCGGAGATTCACTCATCTGGGGCAAACTGTCACCTCCAAAAATCCTACCAATTTCCGGCCAGTCTCTCTTCAATGGAATTTCGCCAGGAGCCTCTCAGCAGGTAGAATCCAAGCGCGTATTGATGCGTCTCTCTGACCCTGTTACTGAGGAGGTACTGAAAGCGCTGCCTCCCCGCCCACCGCCATGTGTGGATGATATTGGATTTTCTTAAGACCTTTTCCCTGACACATCCAGAATTTAGGAGAGCAATATTAGATCAACAGCGAGGGTTCCTTGATTTTACTGGTTTTATTTGGTTGTTCAAAGATACGACCTAAAATGAACACCACCATTAAAATACCAAAATCAAAATGGTACCTGTTAGTACAATTTTACACAGTAAGTTTTAGTTAAATATGGATTGGATATGTCTAGAAGGGTATATAGTCTGTTATCTCCATTTATTCTATTTGCCTACCTGCCTATTTACCTACCTGTTGTCTAAAAGTCTTTCTCAAATTTGAACTTTTGGGAAACCTTTCTGTCCTTTGATTCACTTTGGTATGTAAAATCCTTGCTCACAACGCAAATAGGTCTGGTGAGAGTAAAAAAAATTCATTTATTATGTGGAATGTTTCTCTTGAAAAACTACCTTTAAAAGTGAAAATTGCACACAATAAAGACATAGGCAGCACATGTTTTAATTTAGGTTATAGTGCAGCTAGTTTTTAATGAAAACTTGAAAAGGAACAAGTAAAAAAAAATACTAGAGAGAAATGCTCAGTCCTGACATTTATGTGCTCTGTAAATACCATCTTTCAACAATGAAGGTGCCATATGTAGTAGTATATCTTAGAAAAGATTGAATATGCCAAAAATATTCTGAAACTATTTGCTGTAATATTAGATAGTAGGGGATAAATAATTGAAATAATATTCCATATCCATGACTATTACTTGAAATATATAGGTGATTTGTTTAAATTTAGAAAACTTCACAGCAAACATTTTATGTACTTCATGTTTAGATATGGCTTTAGATTTATACAACCAAATGTTGCAAAATTTGTCCAAATTTACTGGGGATTTTGTAAGAAGTAAATTGTTCTTCAAAAGTTTAAATTTAAGAAACTCATAATGCAAAACACAATGATAAAAAGTCATGGAGTATAGACTAAAAGACTGTTACAGTTTAGTAATCACATGTATGTAATAAAAAGAATGACACATACATATATATACCTGACATATCTGTGGATATATAGATATATATGTATATATATAATATATGCTTGTAATTAAACAAATTAAATATTGTACTTAAATATACAGGCTCCTTTTTAATAGGTACTCTGCAATGGATATCATAAAGAGTCATAAAGACATGTAACAAAAGGAACCACAAAGGTGACATCAACTCAAGGCACACACCTGTAATCCCAGCATTTTGGGAGGCTGAGGCAGAAGGATTGCAAGTTCAGAGCCAGCCTCAGCAACTTAGCGAGGCACTAAGCAATTTAGTGAGACCCTGTCTCTAAATAAAAAAATAAAAAGGGCTGGGGATGTGGCTCAGTGGTTAAGCACCCCTAGGTTCAATCCCCAGTAACACCCCCCCCTGCCAAAAAGAGTTGCATGAACAAAAACAGAGCTGGTGGAGTATGTGACTGGTTGAAAGAAACCAGAGCAGATTTCACAGTGGCTATGGGATCTACTATTGATCTTTAAGATCTTCCAGAACGTGTGAGTTATCAACAGATGAAATGCGGCCATATTTAAAATGTAAAAGAAAATCGAGCACATATTAAAGGCTA